>NC_091486.1:47151709-47466007 GCF_947461875.1 Haliaeetus albicilla
TCTGCACACATCCTTATGACTGATTTATAAGGACTTGAAAATATGCACAGAAATACTAAGACAGTCTGGATTACTACACCCTAGATAAAATAATCAGATTTCCCTATCACTGCAAGATGAATATTTCAGAGAGATCTCATCTCCTCTTTGAATCCCAGAATATCAAAAAAAGGGTGAATGTTTATTAAAAAAACAAACCAAAACCAGGTTTTATAGGGGGCAAGAGAGAGCAAAAGAAAGGAGAAAGACTGGTTTTAGTCTTTTTTAGTATCTATGTATAAGACTACTTTATTTTATTGTCTTTTCTGACAAATTAAGTAGGTCATGCTCATTTAAAGGCAAAGATGAATGGAACTTGCATACCCATAGGAGTATTGCTCCGAGGGGAGGATGGCAAGGTGACATGTCTCCGCTTGTTTCTTGGTCTCAGCACTCTGATCAAAGCTTGTTTGCAAGAAAAGCTCACTGCAGGATCCTAGAGGGTTAATAGTTAATCATTAAACTTCTTAAGCTTTAAGAGCTTATTCACAGTATTTGGAAAGATAGCTAAAAGTACACTTACGACTCTGTTAGTCATGATTCATGCAAGACATATGTCACTGCCTAACTTCTAAACTCACTGTTTCCTCCAACAGGCATAAAGCAATACTTATCATTCCACAGGCAGCACATGACAAACATTACTAAAACACAAGGAGAGAGAAATTTCTCCTTCATTCACTTCTGTCGTGTTTTTGGCTGCATGCCTCTATTTTGCATCTGTACTACATATTATCATTCCACCTGTATTTAATTCTCTTCATATTATAGAATCATGGAATCATTTAGGTTGGAAAAGACCTTTAAGATCATCCAGTCCAACCATAAAGCTAACACTGCCAAGTCCACCACTAAACCGTGTCCCTAAGCGCCACATCTACACGTCCCCACTCTGAGGATGGTGACTCAACCACTTCCCTGGGCAGCCTTGACAGTGCTTGACAACCCTTTCAGTGAAGAAATTTTTCCTAATATCCAATCTAAACCTCCCCTGGCACAGTCTTAGAGGCTGAAGCAGAGCAGAGCAAGATTACGTACCGGGCAAAGTAACATCTGCATGTAGATCTTGGATGCTGTATGGATACAATCCAATTCACACGTGCAGTATCCATGGATAATATCCACCAAAGCATTGACAGTGGCTTCAATGTGAGTGAGACCTAAGGAGGAATAAAAGTAGGACTGTAATCGACTATCTTTCCATTTCAGGACATAGAGTGAGACACTGCAGGAAGCATCTTTTATTTGCAGAATTCAAGGCAGAATGTTAGCACCACAAATATATTTGAAGTTTCAATCCAAAATGAGCTTACACACCAGTCTTGTCTGTCTAATGTGCACGCCACATACCAGCACCACTGAATATCCTCTAACACCATCCATGCAGCCAAATGTGCGTAAATCAATCATCGGTCCCCTTTTACTAGCACAATACACATACTTCCAAACAAAAGCATTAGAGCAGAATTTGCAGATATACCTTAGAAAGCATGCATTGCATCATTAGCATCTTAAGCCTAGTTTGGAACAAGTAATTTTCTCTGTTTACAAGCTTAAAATAGGATCCTTCAAAATGCACGAGCTTGACAAAAGCAAATGAAGAGCTAGCATACCTGGCAGGCAGGCAGGGGCAAGGAAGGCGTTTTTGGGTTTTGATGCATGTAGCTTCCAGAAGTGGTTAACCAGCTGGGTAATAAAAGTGCAGCCATCTCCTTCAGCGTGTTTCTGGGCCTCTTGCCCGTCTTCACTCTCTGTACAGATTAAAACACAGTTGTCAGATATGTGCAGGGGAAAGCATTAACAAGCAGGGTAACACCATGTTTATTTGAAATGGCTTTTGTTAGAGGCTCCGATGTCCTCATTACAAGGACTATTGCACGCCTAACAAATGTGTCAAATACAGTCCCTGTCACACTGAACCAGACACCCTAAGACATCTTCAATTATCACTTGAAGAAAATTACAGACTTATCTACCTGTTTCCAACTGTGGCAGCTTTGATTCTGTATAGTGGACGAGATTGTTGGGTCTCATAATAGCAATGGATCGAGCAGTGATGACCAGCCTCTGAAATACTTCAGGATCAAGGTCCTTTCCTTCTTTCGTTGAGGAACTCAAATACTGAATGGCTTTACTTAGCAATGCTTGATCCTATAAAGTGAAGGATAACATAGGCAAAGAAAAACAACAGACAGCAGCACAACAAAGCAACTGAAGTACAACTGCAGGGCAGATCCTGGGGAAATCCGGCACTCGCTCCTTTAATTCTTGGCCAATGTCATCTAGGAAGGACAACTAATATTAAAAAGTCACCCTGTAACAAAAGAAATGTGGCTTGAGAATTGATTTTCACTTTTGCTTCCCCTCAGGCTTAAACGCGGATGGGAAGACCAGTGTATAAACATAATCATTCAAGTGGTTAGCAAAGGGTATCTGCAGGCATCTGTGCATTTACTGCAATTATGTTAGCACATAGTCTAGCCCTAGTATTTTTCTATCACCCTAAGCCAGATGCCTGTGGAAATGGAAACCAGAGCTATGGACATAGTTTGCAAACAAACTTCATGTGTTTCAAGATCCTGATTGCTCTAGATTAACTGACATTATTTCCCATCAAAACCTTCAAAAAGCATTTTAAGTAGTGAAGTTCTGGTGAAACACAAAAGCCAACAAGGCAGGCAGCAGGAGCTAAAGGAAAATTAGCCAGCAGGTTTACACTCCATGGAGGAACGGCTTTCTGTGTGTGTGTTGCACCTCAACCATAAACTGGCAAGTTACAGGAGACATTGAAATCCTTGCACCATGTTACCTTGTGGTTATGGTATGCTGAGCGGCTGGTGTGCAAGCTAGCCAAGAGGCTCTTGGTTTGCTGCTGGACACTGGAAGGAGCTGGCATGGACAGCAGCATAGTAGCCAGTTCCTGAGCTGCCACCTTATTCTTCTCCTGCTCCCAAGAACAGACAAAAACATTCTTCAGTACATTTACCATTAAGGTGATGCACGAGTCCGATTTCTCAGTGTGCCTGCAGCTCCCTCCCCTCCTTGCACTGTGCATACAAGTTTCTGCCTTCCTTCAATACAGTTTTGATAGCCTCCTCAATTTATTATTTGACATTTAAGGAACATTTCACATGTCTACACAAGAAAAGTCCTTTTGAGATTTATGGGCTTCTACCCTGCTGTTTTTGTAAACGAGGTCACTCAACAGCACAAAAATCCCACCAGTGATAAATGCAAATGCCAATTGTCATTCTAAACTAGTTTCAAATGCTTTTCACTAAGTCAACTTTCAGATCAGTGCTCTGAGCAAAACGGATGCGGCTCTCCTCCGTATCAGGCCCCCAGGGCTGCAGGAGGTGCTGCTGATCTTCCCCTCCTCCCCCATCTCTGAAAGCTCAAGAATGTATTCAGAAAGTTACTTGCCTTCTCGTTGACTGGTCCTACAGCAAAGCAGCTTTCCAGCGCTTCTAAAGAACTCACTACTAGCCTGAAGGGAGAAAGGAAAGCAGGCTTGAGTACAGCAACCCTTCTCTCTCCTTAGCACTTTGCTTTATGCGGGCTACAGTCATGAGTAGCTCAGAGACAGCTAACGAATGCCAAGTACAAAATCAAAGCATGATAAAACCTGCCACAGGCACCATGCATATCATTTCATTGTGTTACAGACCAGAGTTAAACCTGGCTCACGCTCACAGACAAACTTAGGACTGCTTTAATAATCCACAGCTGAAAGACAGGGGCTTTTCTCTACCAAAGAGGATAAAACATTTCCTTACGCAGCCTGCAGCAGGGATAACTTGGATTGTCTTGACAGTACCAATTCACCATGGCCCACAGACGTACATATGACTGCAGATCAAGGGTTGGTATGACACATGGGAAAAAGCGTAACCGACTTTTCTAAGGGAGCAAGATTCTACTCGCTTGCTATTTTCACACAGGTTGCTCTTTCCAATTTGGAGTTTCAGCGCAAAATATTCCAGAGGAAAATTTAACTTGGAGCACTGGGTATGACCCAAGTGAGAGATGCTGAGGTCCGAACTTTTGACAGCAGTAAGGCAGGCTAGTAAAATACTTGCCCCAAGGGAAAACCTTATTTACAACTTGCAGCAAAGTGCTGAATCTCCCCTGCAGCACCACTTCATGCCTCATGGTAGAACTACCTGAAATGCCATCTGACACACCAGTAGGAGGAGTGCAAGAATACAGGAAAAAGGAGGGAAGAGATAGCATTAAGAGGAGAAATAACAGTGTAGGATTGGATACGAGGTAGAAGAAACAACAATTGTCTGGTCTGGTGGTGATAAATAACATTACATTTCTCTACCCGCAGCCACCCTCCATAAAGCCAGCAGGGGAACATAAGTGGGATAAGAGGAGTCTGTCAAACAAGCAACAGTTATGCTGTATACAGCAAAAATCTGCAAACCACCTCAACTTTACATTTTGCTAAACCATCCGCCATGCAATGACCAGAATGTAAAGAAGCAAATGTCACTTGGAAAACAAAAAAAACCAGTCAACAAAAGCCACATCATGTGTTCTGTCTCTCTGACACACACTCATTCGTGCAGAGAAAAGGATGGCATACTAACCGGTCCAGGGTGGTTAGGGACTCAGTTTCAGAACTTTGGGGGAGCAAAGAAAAAGGAAAAAAAAATAAAAATGTGTAAAGCTCACAGAAAAACTCCCTAGAACACATTCTAAGCAAAAGGCAAATTAAATGGGGAAATCAGAAGCCAGGAGAGCACTATATACAGTAAATCTAAGCACAGTTCTTTCTATCTGGGCAGCAGACACTTGCCTAATAGCAGAACAAACAAAGGAGATCCAGGCCACCTAGCACAGAGAAGCCAAGCACACTGCTTAAAGCACCAGTGAAGGTTAAATTTGAAGTGCAGACGCTAAACTTCTGATAGGAAAGCTGCCTCTTGCCTGCCATTAGTTGTTCCTACTCAAGAGGCCCTTTATAAGGTAACCATGCTGCATTCTGTAACACGTAAGTAAAAATAAAAAGAGTCATTTTTTTGGTTCCGAGTTTTTAGAATATAATCCCACTGCTTTGGAAAACCAGAAAGCATGTCTGTGCAGAGAGGGACATCTTGTGGAGATGTCACAGCAGAGGAGGGAAGAAAAGAGAAAATAAACACAGGAAAAAATCCCATGAACTATTAGAAAAAATATTAAAAGATGGCCAAACAGGTCCTTCAACTGGACATAACTGCCACTTTCCCTGAGAATTTCAGTAAGATAAAATTAATGATCACTTACTCCCAGTCAAGCAGCCTATCCCTTACAATGCTCATTTTTCAGCAGTGCTAGTTCCTCTTCGATCTCTTTCCCTCCTACCCTTGCTAGCTTCCCAGGCTTTCTACAAATCTTATGGTACAGACTGTATGAGCTCAGAGAAAAAAATGGGGTGGATATAACAAAACAAAAAAAAAAAAAAAAAAAAAAGTCGTCTCTTTTCTTCTTATGCCCAGCTCACCCCTGTGGTTTGACTCTCAATAGGTATATGGAGGGGAAAAAACCCAACACTTTCTCCACCACAGTAGTTAAGCCTGAGACATACAGGCTACAAGATAAGTTGGTGGGAATCGGTAGCCTAAAGCAAGGTCACACACAAAGCCCTCCTCAAAACTGAACTTAACTTCAGAGGTCTAACCTTAGTGAGATCTAGAGAATGAAAAAGGGCCAGCTTGAAATGAGAAAATGTACCAAGAAGGCAGAAACCTCTTTTAGCTCTTCAAGACTGCTGTAACAAATGAACTTAGCAACACAAAGCATGCACACAGATCTATCCATCTACTCCACCAGATAAATCGAGAGTGAGCGCACAGCCCTCCTTAGAAGATAGTCATTGACTTTTCAGTTGTTTTGTAAGGCAGTGAGAACAACTCGCTAACTCCGTTTAGTTCTCCCAGGTAAGAAAGGCATACCAGTGTACCTAGGTCCCCTCTACAGCAACTACCCATTTTCAAGGAGAAATAAAAGAAAGACTGCAGAAATACCTCTCCAGGACAGTCCCACTGGCAGCAGCAGGGGTAGCTGACTCCGTGTCTCCAGTACCATTCCCTTGATTCAGGTTTGGGGGACAAACATTGCTCACTGAAGCAGATGGGAAATCCTCGGGGGGCTCATCAGGCCATCCAAACTGCTCCTTGGTTTTGCCATAAATTTTTATGGAATCCATCATTGTGACTCCAGCAGGATCCACAGAAGCCCCAACTGCAGCAATGAGAGAAGTTTCTTAAAAACTAACAAAACGGTTTCTTTTGAATACAAACAAGCATAGCCTCATAAGGTCAGAATAGCGATTACACTGCGTCATTAATATACAGCCACTCTGACAGTTTCATCTCCTTTTCAAAGCCACTTTCCTTCTCTATTACCTCAACACAAAATTATTGAGCTGACCTATTGCACATTCATCCACTGCAGCAAGAAACTGGGCCATAAATAAAGTTATTAAATGTTCAGGATCTGCCCCTCAAGCTGTTTCCGTAGTTGGGTCAAACAAACAGATTGTGTAAATCCTCTCTACTATGAGGTGAAGCACAGTAGCTTCAACCCAAGCAAAACCAACAGGTAGTCAAAGCAAACAATTAACAAAGACTTACTGAAGATGGTTAGTTTCTTGTCAGCCTGCAAGGCTTCCTCGCGAGTGAAAGGGAAGTCGAACCAACGAGCCCTGGTCATGTTCAGCTGCATTGTGCGGCCAAAGATCTCCAAGTACGAGGGCGCTCGCTCTATTGCTTGTGTGCCAATCTGGATCCGCATGCCTGTCATCACCATCGTGCTGTTATTGTTCGTAACTTCGATAGTGAAACCCCCAGGCTGCAGACGACAAATCACAGCTCAGAAAGGTGAAGTAAAAAATTAACTCCTAAGCTAATGAAGTCTGTACACAGGTGCCTCCACTGTTTACCTAGCACTATCACAGGATTTGTACAGGGTCATTTGAACAAAGCAGTCTTCTAAGAAAAGGCATGCTATCAATCCAGACAATAACATCACCTAGAAGCCCAACACAATCCCCAAACTGCCCCATTTACCTTTGTGTTGGCCACATACATGCCAGTGGAATTGAGCCGGTGCTTTATCTGCTGAGCATTGTAAACCTGCAGCAGGTCATTGCCTCCAAACTCCACATCTGTGAGTTGCTGGTTGTGTTCAAAGAAGTCAATAGGGAAGTTCACTTGGCTGGATGTGCGAGTTGCTAAAAGGGAAGAGATATGTTTTTGACAAAATACATTCTAAACAGGCAAAGCTATGGTAAAAAAGCTGCAGAATGAACTTGCCTCCTTTGGAAATGACTGTGTGAGCCAGATAGCTACGTATTTTTATATAGATCTATGGAAACATTTTACCCAGACTTAGCCAGTACTTAGCCCTGAGGTTAACTGTCAGAAGTGAACAACTTAAGTATCTGTATGATGCTGATCAATCTGTCAATCTACATTTGCCACCGCTACCTTGCACAAGATATGTGTGAGAAGCCCCTTACTAATAGCAGCTGCCTTGCGCTTGCGAACTGGCTTCATGATGCTGATGACGCTGCTAGGCTGGAGAGAGGGCTGAAGCCAGTAGGAGGTATTGTCTACGTTGGCCATATAGATCCTCAAGCTGCCATCTTCGCACAGGAGGATCATAGTGGTCCTCTGCTGCTCATTGCAGGCTGTGTGACGGATGGCCACCATGTCCTGAATCTGCAGAGGCAAGCAATGCAAGTCAAGGAAAGGACCTGGCAACTGCTGCTTGAAGAAACAAACTCTTTGCATTAGAAAAGCTGCAAAGACCAGAGATCTTGTTGATGCAACAAGAAGAAACCACATTTTAAGGGCCAAAAATACAGGGAACTATGACTAACCTTTGCTTTGGCTGGCAAGGTTTTAATCTCCTGGATGAGAAAGGTGTCTGGCTTCACCATCACCACCAGTGGGACACCTGTGGTTTGTTGAACACAGCACACCAAGCCAGGATGGTTCATCACCTCAGACCACTGACACAGTGCTGGTGAAGTCTTACTCCCACCATTTGAACTGCAAGAGATGAAGGGCAGAATGACATAAATTTAAGAAGCAACACAAGCGAAAAACCACAAAATTCATTACTGTTCAAATCAGTTAAAGCTTTGTCCTCAGCAGGAACTCAAAGCACTGCATTAATGAACAGCCAGGAACATCAGTGCCTAGTTTACAGATGAGAAATCAGAGACAGTCACTTGAGTGGGCAGAAGGCACAAGCATCCCAATTCACAGCCCTGATCTCTACCCTGAAAACTCGAGGAAAGACACTTAATTAGTAAAATAATATTCTATGCCCAAAACCAAGGGAGTAATTTTAAAATGGCTTTCAGCTATCTTTTTATCTGAACAGATGCACAGTTTCAGTTTCAACACACCCAGCAGCACTAAGCAAAGGCCAATGCAGGAGAATCTGTGCGACTGCTCACTTGGGAAAAAAAAAAAAAAAAAAAAAAAACAACAAAAAAACACTGCAGAAAGACTAAGTCAAACTCAACTGGGGCTAGGGAGCTCTTGGAACCTGACCCTTCTACAAAGGCTACTCACAGCAGTGGCTTTGAGTCAGGCTAGTGTGGCCGAAATGCCCAGCTCTGCTTGTCAGAACTGATGATAGAACAGCTTTTTTCTTGCCACATTCATAGCATAAGAGATTGGTTTCCCCCAAGGGAGTCTGAAAATAAGCCTTAATATGCACAACACACAAGGTCCACTGCAGTACTGGTGCTGAAAGGAAACAAAGGCTTCCTGCTCTGCACCCTCCGTGAGGGTGGGTAATCCCATCGGTTCCAGCTGCTGCACCAGTAGCAGCTCTGCACTGTGCAGCAAGACTGCTCTGAAACCACCTTACTGCTGTGAAATCCTAGTGGGAAGAAAAAAATGCATACGTGCCCCACTGCCGAAACAGCTAGCTTTGGTTTCAAATCATTCTGCAATCAGGGCAGAAGCACCATGAAAAGTAGCAAGAAATCATCAGTCAAAAAGGGGATCTTCACCACAGGCTTTGACCATTCAGAGCTGGGATATTAAGAATAATTAGTAATATTTATTAATAATAAACAGAAATGAAAACTTCAGGGGAGTCTTCCACACAACCCTCACCTCTTTATGTTAATTGGGAATAACCGCTGCACTTCCAGATTGGCCCGGCTGATGGTGGCTGCAAAGGATTTGCCTTGACAGTAACTGAAGAACAACATCTGCAGCACATGGGAGTAATACACTGACACACCACCTCCTGCTACCTGGCCATTACTGTCCTGTAGGATCAGAGAGAAACAACAACATTTAAGATAAACACACATCCTCCAAAACACTCTGTCAGGCTTTTAAATTTCTCACTATGGAATTATTCCAAAAGCCTGTCCCCTGCCCCCTCCTCACCAGTGAGAGAACACAGCCCTAAAAGACAATTTTCTAAGCTGAACTCCTTGGTGAACTCATCCATCAGATACTTCAAAGGCTTTTGAAGGGGATACTGAGATTGCATACCCATAGGCTGTAGGTAGCGCCCTCAGCTACCGCATCTGTGTGCTTGAATGTTGTATGACAATCTCACATGGAGCACTCCCCATGTTCCCAGCTCATAAAAGAGCTTTCCTGAGGGCCGCCTTCTCATCTATTCCCCTATTCTGGAGCAGGGTGGGGTAAAAACAGAGTCAAATGGGGACAGATTTTAAAAGTCACCCCCAAGACTACAGAGCTACTATTGACCAGAAACAAAGGCTCACTCCACCTCTGCAGCCCCAGCAATGGTCAGTAACTTTATCCATTCTGGTTACTGCATCTTCGGAGTGCCTTGCTCCGAGAACAGCACTGCTCTGAAGCCATCTCCCTGCTGAGAAATCCTGCTGGGCATGACTTCAGAGCCAGCCATGGAAAACATGCTCCATTTTCTAGATGAAAGGATCAAGGGGTTTAATTTTCACCCCCACCCCCTTTCACTGCAAGGATATTTCTCTCCTTAGAGGAATGGCAAACTCATTGATCTAGATCAGGGGGCTTAAAGGCAGGGGGAGGAAAAAAGGAAACTTCTGCCTTTAAATATAAGACACAAACAAAAGAGAGAAAGGCACTGCAGCCCAAGCTACAGGAAAGGGAAGTCAGCAGTACCTTTAGGTCCTCATGATTGACTTCAAGCACATTGGTGACATAGAATGGTCCGTGCTGGGCACTGCTTGCCTCTTCCATGAGCTGTGTATAGATGTACCCAGCGGAGGACATGATCACTATTATGTTCTTCCCCTCCTCGTTGAAAAGAAAAGTGACATCCCTGATTTTGGAACTCGGTAGAAGGAAATAGAAAGTTGGACTCAAGGCATCTACAGAGAGATCGTAAATCTGTGGGAAGAATCAAGGAAATAATTAACTACTATGATACGAAACAGTGCAAACGGACAAGAGTTGAGAGAAGGGAACACCTGTTAGACGTTATAGTTCATTTTTTTTGCTCCTTGGGTTCTTTGGTTTTGCTTTTTCTTACTACAACAGCAGCCAAACACCACAATTTATATTTCCAATTTATTTTTAACTAAGCATATTATTACATTCTTCCATATGCAACTCCGCAAAGATCCAGACTCTAATGTCTGAAAGAAGACATACCATCAATAGCTTATGACCAAACATACCTTCACAAAGTCTGCAGTCACAATAGCAAGCTCTGTTTGAGATCCTGGCAGCCACACAGCTTTGATGATGAAATTTCCAGTGGCTAGTTGGGGATGAAGTACTAAATGATCAGAGACTGATCCAGAGCTGCTGAATGTTAACACGTGGCAGTCCTGGAGTAATGAAGAAGATTGGTCAAATATTAGAACAAAATGTTTATAAACATTTCAAGCCAAGAATGGAGTTAAAAGCTAGCATTCCTCTTAGTGCTGCTACAATGACTCATAGAGTAAGAATCTAAAATTTCTGCATTTAAGATGAATGACATGAAAGTTTGTAAAGAAAAGAAAAAAACAACAAAAAAACACCCAAACCAAACACACAGGGAGTCCAGCTGTTTGTTAGCTAAATAATAGATTTGTGGATTCTGCACTGTGAAAGCTGAATCCAAATTTGGGAGAATACAAAAAAGAGGATTCCTTGCTACAAAACACTAGCTGTTACAGACTAGTTCTAACACACTAAGTTTCACATGACTAAACCTTGACTCCTGTCTTGAAGTAAAACTGGCCTAAATACAATAAGAAATACTATTTTAAGGCACTGACTCATTTATTATATTATTCATATAGGTCCTGCTTCTTTTACTTCATATATCTAGTCGGAAAGTGATTCATGAGCTAAAATTAGCGACAGACCTTTGGAGCCAGCTCTGCGCTAGCTCCTCAGAGGAAACAAATACAGCTGGGTTTGAGCTGATGTTTCCAACTGCCTAGAAAAGGGTTCATCAGGCACTTACTTTCAGTCCACACACGGCTAGGTAGTCCTCCTTGCAGGGATTTCCAGTTAGGCTCAGTACAGTAAATGGAACGGGTGCAGATGCAAGGCGAGTAAGGGTCAATTTTCTTTTGCTGGAGTCTGCTTGTTTCAGCAATGCTGAGAGCTGAAGGACTGTAATCTGCAGAACAAAATTAACTTAGTTACCCAACCTTACAACTGAGGGGAAAAAGGCATTTCAACTTCAGCTCTGTGACTGTGTCCTCACAGTTTTCACTGTTTCTGCTGCAAGAACCCTGAACAATGAGAGGTTTTCTAAACTATGCAATACTTTACAGAAGATCCAGATCTCAGGACAGGCAGAACAAATCATAAGCTGCTTGTTGTTCAGTGCTCTAAGGCTGTTTCATTTTCCTTTACGGTCCAATATTCTCTACAGAGTTAAGAGAACTCACCTTGCCCTTTTCATGGCTCACAGCCAGGTGCTGCCGACGTCCATGGGGGGATGACAGCACACACATCGCCACCCGCCTCAGCACATGAGCGCTGATCAGCTGCCGGATCGTCTGGCCCTGGTCACCACTGTAGTTCATGCGGACGTTCTCAAAAGCACCTTCTTGAGAGCCAAGAGTTGGGACCTGAGTCATTAGTAAAAGTATACAAAAGTATATCACTGAAATTTTTCTGTTTAAAAGTGATCCCACCTATCCATAATCTAATTACTCCTTTAGTATCATACCATCAACTGATCTGTCATTTCTACTGACTTGTCCAAAGTATGTAGCTCATTGAGAGCCTGCTGTGCACGACTGCTGCTTCCCATGGCTGAAGCTTGCTGGAAGTTTATCTGAATGGCATCCATCAGGAAATTCAGCATCTCCAGCACCAAAGGTGCAAAGGAGAAGTTGGCCTACAAGAAATAGGTACGGCAAGTGAGGCACAAGATGCTCCTGGTGGGAGTCTTCACAAGAACTGCATGCCAACCAATTTTTAAAGCCTGATGCCACTTTTATGATCCCTCTTTTCATAGAGAAGAGCATAAAAATCAAGCAACTTGGCTGATATCCAACACAGTCTGCCTAAGATCCTCATCATAAACCATCTTCTTTTAACAGCTAGTTGATAATTATACCTGGGACTGCAGTTCCTCTCGACAGCCCTCAACATTTCTACACAGGCTGCTCTTCTTGGGTTTTTCTTCATCAGGGCCCTTCCCCTCACTGATGGTGACCTTGGCTTTCTCTGCAGGAGAGGTGCTTGCATGTCGAATGACACTCTCAGGCACTCTGGGCTCGCTCTGGAAGGCAGATTCTTTCATGGTAGAGCTCATACCGCTGCTGGGAGTTCTCTTCACCAAAGCCTGGGAATGACACAATAATGCTGTAAGCCCAAACCAGACTCAATTTTACCACTGATGAAATGAATACAGATTGTAATAGCAGCAAGAATAATGTAATTTTAAAGAAATAGAGTGCAATTCTCTTAGGCTGCAATTTTAAAGAAATAACACAACAGTATCCTGCATGCCACTCTCCACCCAAGTATTAGAAAAACTTCCATATTTATGATACAGTTACTTTCTTTGCTGCTAGTGGAAAACATAGGAAAAGGTGGTATCTGACTGCTGTGTAGCTTAAGCTAACTTGCAAATTCTGTAAAGGTAGGTGGAATCCCAGTAGTCACCAGGACAGAGATTTGCCAATGCACTTATTTGGTGCAAAAAAATAAATCGCCAGACAAGCTGTAAATTAAGAGGCTTCACTATAAAGCCAAGGCCTTCAAGTCTCAGTACTCTTACACACTTGTACCATGACATAACTTATTGCAGAACAGAAACCTCTGCAAAAGACTTTAAAAACTCAAGAAATCACAGCTTGTATGTTGACATGAAGACACTTTACCAGACAACTGCCATCTTCCTTGGCTCCACAGTCACAGAAGAACGATCCATATTTGGCGTAAGAAATCTCATGATCCTTGTGACAAACTTTAGCACAAACCGTGCAAACACCGACCCCATCAACCATCTTGCAAGTGTGACAGTGATACCTGCACAAAATAAGCCCGATGAGTTATAAAATACAATGCCTCAGGAAGGCCCACAGACTGCATTTGTTTCCTTCTCAATGGCCAGAAGTATCAGGCTGAAATTCTGAACACAATTTTGAGATTCTTACCAATGTTGATTCATGAATTCTTTCTGTGTGATAGTGAAGGTACAGAGTTTATTACAAAGAGAATCTTCATCCTACCAAGAAGAAAGTTGTTAGAAAGGTGTTATAACTGCAGCTACAGTAAAGGCATATGGCACAGAATACGTTCCTCAGACACTAAATGCACATTTTAAGAATAGCAAGTTTTAGCACCACCTAGCTAAAAGGCGGCAGCTGGCATCAAACCACATGGAAAGGGGAGATGGTGACATTTTATAGCAACTCGAAAGAGTGAATCAACAAAAAGAAAACAGTAACAAAGATAATATATTGGGACGACAAATTTTTAAGAATGCATCAATAACAGCTTTTTCCCCCACCCAACAGCACTTAAAAGCCTAATCTAAGTTCCTTGTTGATATAAAAGCTAGTAACTGACAAACAAACCAGTAGGAACAAACCCATCTTACTCCATTTCTTCCTTTTTGTTCTCTAAAAAACCCCACTTTTAACTTTTGTTGACATCACAAAGTCAACAGATCTACACACAAACGACAGATATTCTCTTCCAGATCTGACAACTAGGGTTCTTCACTCAGTCTCACACTAGGAATAAACCACAACAACAAAATCTTATTTTATAACCTGAGTAATTCTGATTTGGAAGCTGCAAAATAAATCTTCATCTCATTTGCAGCATTAACTGTGACTACTGCCTACCGAATCTTCAGCTTGAGAGTCCTCCTCCTCCACTGCCAACTCTTCCACCCAGTCTGAATCCACCTCAATCGCCCGTTCCTCTCCATCAACAGAAAGATGACTTGGTCCTTGGCCGCTGGTTTGGCTCAATGCATTAGTGACATCGGCCAGGTAGGAGACAATATGGCATGTACACTCCAGGATAGTCACATGCTATAAAGTAGAGATGAATGAAAATGAGAGGCAATACTTAGATCCTATAATACCTGCCATAAGGCAAGAAAATAGAACAGTCCCCCTGACCAAATTGCTTTAAAGCTCCCACTATGAGACCAAAACAGGACAGCTGATCCAGCTCATGCCTGAGATTTATTCCCACAAGTTAAGCAATAGTCACGTGTCTTACCTTCCCTTGCATGACATTTGCATTCATTTTTTCTACCACATTCTTTTGAGACAGGTATTTCTTGCTGTAACACAAAACAGTGGAGAAGATCATTACAGCTAACAGTCTTTGGGAAGTATAAACTCAGTTCTGAATAACAACTTCAAGCATTCAGTTTGCTTTAGATTAACAACAGGAAATGTATAAATGCAGTAATTAAACCACTGAGAGTGGAAAAGACAAAGAAAACACATGGTTGTTCTTAATGGGGGGACATGGAGGAGCCTCTCGCAGACATTTCATATTCCAAACAACAAAAAATAAACTAAGAAATAAGCGTGTATCAGTAAACATGACCTTCTGTCCCCAAATTACCAGGAAAAAAAGATTTTAAAAAATCAGTCTAAGTGATGCAAAGGAACAAACAGCAGTATACAGTTCACTCTTACCATCTGCCTAGCCAATCAACAGCAGCACTGTGAAGCTGGAGGTGTCCCGCACCTTGTCCTGCACTAGCCAAAGTTGCCATCACCACCATCAGTTCAGGAAAGCCTGTGCCATCACCATTGGCCAACATTTCTGTTGCCATTGGTATTAGAGTACTCAGTAGAACAGTGCACACACCTTCTCCAACTTGGCTGATCAAAAAGAAGAAAGTTTCAGACAGTACATCACCCACTGAAATACAGCTAAGCCCCACACGGCAAGGGCACTGACACAGCAATGCCTTCAGGGCAAACAGCCATGCCCTGATCACTTCATGTGAAAGCTGACAACAAGAAGCCATCAGCAACTCACAAGTAATTTGCACATCTAGAGAACAAAAGAAATGAACAGCACACAAAAGAAATTACAAAGGCTGTGCTTCACCTGTTTTCCCGAACAATGTAAGTTGTCAAGAGCTGCAGCAGCTGCCTGTTCTCTTGCACAACGTCCAGTTGATCTGAATCTTTGGGGGGGGACATGGTCATCCTGGTTAACCAGGCCTGGAGTCGTACAGGCTCCACACAAGCCAACTGAGCCAAAGAGCCACAAAGTCGCAACAGGCTGGGGTTGGGACTCTTCTCAGCTGGTGGAGAAAATGACTAGTGAGTGACAGATGATACACTGAATGTGTTCGAAGATGGCTTTCCATTAAAAGTGTGAAGCTGTCACTCCACTTCCTCTTACAGCTTTTCTTTCAAGCATCTTGATATCGCAGTCTAATACAAGAACAGTATAAAGTGGACAAAGGCAGGACAGAAGAGATTCAACAATCACTTACTTAGCTGGAAAAGCTTGGTGAAGAATTTCAGCACCCTGTTACAGAACTTCGCTGAGAGGTTTTCATTGGCTGTCGCCATCATGATCTGGACCAGTTCTCCACTATATGGAGGGGGGAAATTAAGTCAGCTTTGTAAAAGATGACCCATTCCTTTTTTTTCACTTGCACTTAGTTTAAGTTTCATATCTGCCCTCATGTTTAAGATTGGCAATAGTTTGTATTGACATAGCTTAGCAGCCAAGCCACCGAAATCGCTTTCAGACAAACAGAAAACTCTTAGCTCAGACTAAAACTTGTAAAACTCATGAGCTCCCGAGTAGTGTATCAGTATTCTCCACGTATCAAGGTCACAAAAGGGCCTCTACTGGCTTCCAAACCAAAATTCAAGATTTTCTTGCTTATTTTTCCCTTCCATGTTAACAAAGTACAGCCACCAGGCTGCTTCAATTTTGAACTGTTGAACAAGTAGAGAGAAAACCAGACAATGGGCGGCTTTCTAATAGAGAAAAACTTTCCTCCAGATCACCCTCATATCTCTTCAGAATACTGCTGTTGTGCTATGCTGTTTCCATCACAATTTGTCTTCATAATTCTCTAAGTCAGACCAAAACCCCACCTCCATGCTTAAAATTATCAACCTATTGCCCCAAAGAAGCACTGAGAGAACTTGGGATTTTGCAGCTTGATCTGTAACTGCCTTATAGACCAGCATCTCTCAAAAACCTCCTTATAATGTCTTTGACAAAACAATCAACTTGCAAGATTCCCCACTGAAGATCACTATTGTTGCCTCAAGCCTTCAAAAGTCTGATTAACAAATAAGAAGGCAGTGATAGCTTAAAGGAAAAAAAACAACCACAAACTAAAACATGAGAATTGTGGTATGCTTGCTATTCAAGGACTGTTTAGATTATGTGTACTCAAGGTAAAGCTTATCTAGTTTAAGATTCTGCTTACTATAGAGGATGCTTAAGGAGTTTTTGGATAATAGTCAAGGGACCAGATAACAGACATTTCAGAGTCACAGACTTGCTAATTAAGGACATACATCCTCCTTCAACATTGAGAAATGAGGAGTTGACAAGAGCAACAAGGACCCTGGTGTCCTCAGATGACACATGACCATGAAAGGACAAAAGGAGTAGGGGTATCCTTCCCCAAACGACCACCGAAGACCATCAGAGACCCCCACGCAGGCATAGAAGACTCTGGGATGATTGCTCAAGAGAACAACATGTCATGCTTGCTCAGCATAATGAATATGCAATAGTTAGGTGGAACACATGTATTAGATAGGCATGGTGTTTTAACTGTAGTGTGTAAGTACGGACTGAAAAACCTCAGTAGGTGTGCTTGATTTGTGGAAATCTTCCTGCACAGAATAAAGCAATGTCTCCTCTCTAGACATACTTTGTGTGTTTTGGGAGTTACTTTCTGATCAGTTAACACTATGAGGACTCGCTGAGTATTTTATTTGGAGTGACAAAGACCTATGTCTTCTCCCACACAGAAAAGTCTTTTCACACTCTCCTGCGCTTATTGAAGGGTATCCTACCTTTACATGGTTCTCTATTTTCCTGAGCAATGGCATTAACATCACTTCGCTGTTGACAGTGACAAGCTAAGAGAAAAAGGAAGAGAAATAAAGTTCTTGGGCTACAACTTTCAGGATGACCTCACCTTTCTGAAAAGAATTCCTCCATGGCTTTTCGGGCCTGGCTGCTCTCCAGCTGTTTCTCCAGATGCTGCAAACATTCCTCCAAGATGGACTCATCCAGGCCACTAAGGATCAAAAGATTCATATTACATAAGAAGATATAAGAGCGATTTCAACAATTTCAACAATTCTGAGAGCCAAGAAGAGATCAATTTTGCTAATACAATTCCAATAAGCTTTCCACTGACTGAAAGCAGCTCTCCTTCCAAGAGACAGGAGAAAAACAATTGATGAACAAACATATATGAACACCAACAAACCCACCAAACGTTCAGAAAAAAAGTGGCACATGATGCTGTAAGGCAAGTTACACAGTCAGAAACCTAGAATAATCTAGACCTTTCAGACACCTCACATTACAAATTCCTCTAAATGACGGCTCTTTTTACACTTTAAGTCTCTTCTAGCATTACTCCTCCCCATCCTCTCCTGTGTTCATCCCCACTCCACAGGACACTCTGCAAGTAAAATTCAATTACATTTACATTCTCTACCAGAAGGCGCAGTAGATGAACTTCTGAATACCTTCCATCCAGAGAGGATCAGTCTTAAAAAGATGCAACATCATCATGCCTAATGGTTTTATGTTTCAGATGGGTAGAACCAACATCAGCGCATCAAGCTTATTCCCTCTATACACACACAGCAAGTAGGGGGTGGGAAGCACAAATCTGGCTAGTTTGCTATGATAAAGCAGGGATTAGCCATCCTTGCAAACAGCAAGAACAAAAGACAAGGGAATATAAAGCAAGTTAGGTCGGCATCTTCAGCTTTGATTTCGTGCTTGTATTTACATAATTTTCTATTTGCTTAAATAAAAAACTAACCAGATACATACATGCTCCATCCAGAGTTACAAATGTTGATTAAAATCCACACTGCCTGAACGGCAGTGCTGAACAGTCTGGTAACATGAATAAAATATCTTGTATTTTTAGTCTACAAGTGTAGAAGTCTTCAACAGATTAAGCTGATTTTTTGCCTTTCTGTTGTGCTGTTCAAGAACCGACACTGATGTTTAAACATACTGTAGTAATTCTTTGTATACAGATTTGCTGGAGCAGAACTACAAGCCACACAGTCCATTACCTGTTTGGATCAGAGTGATGGGCCAATATGTTATAGCATCCTGTGATCAATTTCTCATAAACACGTGCCAGGAATTCATCTGATTCTGCAGGGCCCAGGATCCTTTCTAGGGAGTTGCTGCTTATCTCTGCCACACTCTCTGTGCTGGTCTCCAAAAGGAGGGGCAACAGGGAATGAATCACCTGTGGTGGGTTCAAATCATCTGACCAGCTTGAAAAGAAAAGCAAAGTTAATTCTCTGCATGATGCATCAGAGAACATCCTTAGTTGATAAATCAGAAGTCACACAAGTAAGGCACAAGTCCAGATGAAAGTCAGTGCTAAAACCCTTTTTAGAAAGCTGGGATAAATACGCTGGCCCAGCCACCTTTCCCCTCAGAAAAATAGTCCTCATTTGGAAAACCCTGCCCATTACTTTTGCATAAATACAGTTACAACATTTTCCTAGACAGTCATGCTATCGCATAGCACAGCTTTTGGACTTGTCTGCAGTGTCAACAATTATTTTTTTGTTTCAGAATATCTTAGAGTAAGTCCCTGGAAAAAAAATTCCTTCATTTCACTTTTTCCTTATACTTTGAAAACATCACACAAGTGAGTGATAACAAAGCACAAATGAATTAATTAGATCCATATTGTCTCAGTTTATATCCCAGTTTCTTCAAGTTCCTATTCAACAAAAAGGACTAAAGGTTTCTCTCAGGGAGTCTGACTTTTAGAGATATCAGATCAAGGCAGAAAGGCTGTCTTTCATTCATTTAGAATTTAGAACTGTAAACTGAAAGGAACTCCATTAAAGCCTTAGTTCAAAATACAGCACCAGTTCACTAAGTGTTCCACCCAAACAGTCTGATGAAGACAGACATTCAGAAAAGCACAGTTCTAAACGGCAAGAATGTAATATAAAAAACATCACTTACACAATGAGATCCCCAGTGAGTCTGACCAGGGAGAGAAGGGTGTGTTTTAGGGAAGCTGCAAGAGGTAGACTTTGGCTGCAGAGAGTACCGAGGTGGGCGGCCTGAACTGCACTGATGTAGCTTTCTGCAGGGATCGTGTCATTTGCAAAGGCATTGCGCTAAGGATTGAGACACACATGCACAAAAATCAGAACTATTTATCTTTAACAGAAAGACACACTGCCTGCCATTCCCAGCAATTTATGGAGTTAAGATCACACCAGATCAATTCATGAGGCTGGACTCACCCACGAGCCAATGTTTGGAAACTCATTTGTATGAATGTTGTTCCATGATTCACATAAAGTCTGCACAGCTGATGGCAAGTTCTGAACAAGTGTTGGACCTGCAATTAATAAGGAACTGTAAAGTCACTGAGTAATTTCATGGGTCCTACTGAAAACCAGAATGCTTCTACAACACTGTTTAAAACTAGATTAAGACACAACTGTGGCTAAGTTGAGCTGTAATTCTACTGAGGGCTAGTTTCATGCTTTTCTACAAGTCAAAATTATCCCTAAAGTTTGCAAGAGCTTCCTAGCTTCTTTCACTTTATTAAATCAACAGGAAACGGCAAAAATACTAATTTGCAGCAGTCTTCAACATATCAACATTTCATAATTCCCCTTACTATGCCATGCCACCAGACCACCAACATGGTTAGAAAAGCATTTTCATAGCCAGATAAGCCCACAAGGTAGTTACTCTTTCAAGGCTTGCCCCTCTCTCAGTTGTTACAATTCTACAAGGAAAAGACTTCTCAGGCTGCTGCTGACAGGATAATATGCTCATTTGAACAAAGTGGTCAAGAAAAAGAACTCATTAGCCAGCATATGGCTTTGAAGCTGAATGTGGGCAGCACTGTAGAAAGCTTCACCTACAGAGAGAAGGAAATCTGAACTGTACAGTACCCTCACCTAGAGTATTAGACTTGCAACGGCTGGATCCAATGGCCAGGACAGCAGCATAACCTCGGAGCTTTTCTTCAGAGGGTTTGTTCTCCGTGGAGCCCTCTTCAGAGAGGCTCCGTAGCAAGTAAGATCTGCATTCAGGATGGAAAGGATTTATTTCAGTAAACAGCTCTGCATTTCACAACTAAGTGTGTCACTATAGTGACAGATAAGAAAGCAAACTTCTGAAGTTCTCCCCCATACTTTGTGTTATACCACTAAGGGAGTTCTGGGCTTTTATCTCCTCTAAGCTACTTACCAGGAAAAGTGCTCACTCAAAAGAAAAAGCTGATTTACTTTTGCTTTTTTCTACATAGGTTCTAACGAGAGTTTAAAAGACTTCAGACTCTTAATGTAAGAATTAAACCCCTTCTCTTTCTTGGTGGTCTGACAGTCTCAATATTACCTCAGTGAAATAACCTTAGGTAGCACTATCCCAGAGAGTGGTAAGAGGAGGTTTCATCTTTGGAGGAAAAGCTGGTTTTGCTAGCCTCCAAGAAAATCTTGAAAGATCAGACAAGGAAGCTACTTAGAAACAACTACCTCACACAGCTGGCTTGAGAAGCTACTTTTTATTATTCTTTTAAAACAACTGACACTCTAGAGGACTTAACTTAGAGTAATTATATATTTAAAATTTTTTTTTTAAAAAAAGTACCTATCTATAAGAAAACAAAAAACAAAATGCAAAGAAAGCCCTACGCACAGAAGAAAATTGTATTCCTACTAGCGATCCTAAGGACTGTACCTGGTAAACGTAGCATAAGTGTCAATAAGCTGTAGCGTAGCAGGCAGGAGGTTCTTGGTTATCTCTGAAGACTTGTGTGGATCAGTTTCTGCAGCTAGCTTGGAAAAGTGCTCATCTAGAGAAACCTGAATCTTGGAAATTGCAGCATCAAGGGTGTAAATGGATTGTAAACTGGGAACTTCGTGCAGTTGGAGAATAGTTGTGCAATCAACACCACAGAAAGAAGATATCTTAAAATACAAAGGGATGGAACAGTAAGTGCAAATCATTCCACAAAAATAGAAGCTCCATATGCACAGTTGCATTCACACCACCTTACCTGTCGAGCAAAGTATTCCTCTGCTATTTCCACATCATACTTCACTGAGCTGCACTTGCTGGAGGCCAATTCAATGAGAGAAGCAGCATGGTCGGCTTTCATGCCCTGCTTGGTAAGGTGATCCTACAGATGCCAAAAAAAGACCTATCACACTTTAGAAGTGCTCTGTAATTAACCACTCTGCCAATTACCAGGCTAGAACACTTTAGAAAACATGGACACAAGCTCCCATTTCTCACCACCATGCCCACATAACAAATCCCACATGCAGTCAGCATGGAAGAACAAGAGACTGACATTCTTACTATCAACAACATTACAAAACACCCCTATAAAGATGAGGCTGTACCTTGATCCACGTGACGTAAGGTGTGATTCGCAGGCGGGAGGACCAGCGCAATGTGTGTAGAATATCACATTCACTCATTTCTGGTGTGTTCATAGCCAATTGATTCATGTAATTTTTGGATGGAGGCAAAATCCCCAGTATCCGCCACAGTATCAAGAAGTAGTACTGTAGTGCACAGGCTTCCTACATAAAAGTACAGTTGGACAAATCAGTAAAGAAAGATCGCAGTTTCAATCATTACAGCTACTGAAATTATTTCATCAAAGACTCTAGACTCCTGTAGCTGTGCCAAATCTGATGAACACATACTGGACTGAGTTTCTGTTATACTATACAACAAATTATGCAACAAATAGGAGTGAGAAAAGAAAAAGGAAAGATTATACAATTTCTTTCTGCTTCACCATATTCTACCCAGACCTCCTGGAATTACCAGGGACATACAGCAAGTCTAAAATGTGTTATGAATTAAAAACTCATATGAGATGTACTGCCACCATAAACACCACCATTAGCCATGGGATTTTTAACTTCACCATTACTCCAACCACTGTCCAGAATACTTTGGTTAAATACTTTGCTTGAAAATACTAAGTATGAAAACTTGTTATTCCTCAACACAGACAACATTACAGCAACATAGTCTTACCAGTGCAGTGACATTTTTGTTCTCTTTCCTCCTGAGTGTATCAAACTGTGACCCAGCTGCAAGTAATGAAGTCAGGGCTGTGTAAAGCTCATCATACTTCATAGTCCTTGAGAAAAGGACCTCACAAACCTGCAAGAGATGACAAGTCAGGATCGTTGCTTCGTAAATTGCACAGCTCTGCGTTTATATACAGCCAAGCTCTTCTCTTAAGTATTCAGAATACCCACAGAATGAAACTATGCAAAATAAAACTTCAGGAAGTTAGTTCTGTTGGGTACTTCTCCCCCCAGTCAGAATACCAATAAACTGGTTATAAGGGAGCATGCATGAAGCAAGCCCATAACCTAGATGACAACAAATTTAGTGAGGAAACAAAACCCAGGAAGAACATGGGAGCAAAATTATGAGAAAGCAACTCTAATGTCATGTGTCTTTGTCTCAGTTGTTTCGGCAGCGCTCAAAAATAAATGTGGATGTGACAGGGCTCTCTCTCACAGCATACATATTTGAATCTCAAGCGTTACCACAAGTAGTGCAACACATCTTCATAGATTTTGCATACTGATCTCCCTGACATGTAATTAGGCACAAAAAGGAATCCCATATTATCTTATTCAGCCACTATTCTTTTCTCCACTTGGTGAAGTGTTTCTGCTCTAGCTGCTTCATCAAGTCTTTGTCATCTATTTTCCCTGGCACTTGACAAATCAACACAGCCCACAAGGCTTACAGAAAGGTCTCTAAAACAGAAGTCCCAATACCGTGCTATCTAGACGGTTCAGATCATCTTCAGAAGCTTCTAGAGATAGGATGCAGTAGAATCTGGGCTGTGGAACTGTGTCTGGAATGTGAGGACAGAAAATGTACAAAGTGATAGCTACAATTAGGCAGTATTGTGTTATCCTCTCTCCTCCATCCCCACAACCTTTCACATTTTAAGACTAATATCAGATTGTACTAAGCCAGCTCCATGACATGTGCTTTTAACCTATGATATATGTGGCCAAGGTTTTCCTACTCATACAATCCTGACACAATAAATACACACTTATTTTGAATTATTTACTTGTAGCATACTCCTAGACAACAATAATTTTGTTTAATACAACTTTTCTTGCATTATTACATGCATTTTTATCTGTCTATTGTAACTATGCCCATTAAAAGTACGAAAAGCTACCCACACCAGGGCACAGGAAGGGCCCTCATTTATTTGTAAAAGCAAATTTTGGAATGAAAAATTCCTTACATTTTCTTTCTTACCTGATGAACAGTGTTTGGTCCAGTTTTCTTCCACTTCTTTAAACCCATGATAAAGCGGGACAGATGTTCGTCTGCTACTGTCCTGGGATCCACTCACCCAGCCAATGGGTGGAGTCAGCAAATTATATTGCACCTAAGTTAAAAAAAAACCAAACCAAAAAAACACCCATGGCATCCATATCATTAAGGGGTGTGGGGGGGAAATATCACCACCAACAGAAAAAGAACCATAAAACACAAACAACCCCGTTGCTAAAACACAATAATTCCCAGCTTCTGAGGAAAGCCCTGGACCCTACCTGACGATTTTTATTCTGGAGTGAGCAGCTTAAATCAGTGGTCAAGCTTCCAACAACTGAAAAAGCCACGCACAAAACACTAGCATCCCATTAATGAGAACAGTGCCAAAAACCTCAACAGTGAAAAGCGAAAGCCAGGACACGGCATACAACGTATTTGTGAAATGGTGCCTAAATACCCAAATACTCAAGATTTTGAAAGATAAGGCAGGGCATTCATCCTGTCCTTACCAAGATTTACTAGGACAGTAGTTACACAAGGAATTTACACTCAAACCGAACCTGCTGCTAGGAATCAGCAACTGTAGTTAATCATGCATTATAACTCCAAAGGCTGGTAACAACGTCAAAATCGATTTACTCGCAAAGGTCATGAAGAGACCGGAACACACCAAACAATTGCCTGCTACAGATTTCTGCTGGGTGACCAATTAAGGATCCAGAGCATGATCTCAAAATCGTACCTGTTCAAATAGGTACACGGGGGCCTTGGAATACTGATGGAGCAGGTAGTCAAACACCAAGAGTAGACGTGCCACAATAAGTGGCACAGAACATTGCTGGGTATCCATGTTCACTGTCAGCTCCACAATTGTCTGGATACAGAGCATCATGATAGATCTGCGGCCCCTCTCAGAGAAATTGTGAAAAATAAGCAGCAGCAGCTGAAGATGTTCAACATTCAGATCTTCTGTGTCACTGGGAAGAGTCCCCTGCAAGGCATTTTGCTTCAGTGTGCCCACAAACCTGACAATAAGAGAGGAAGTTTATAAAGTTTACTTTTCTCCTTGCTTAGATCCCTCTTTAAAATCTCTTTAACTAGAGGTTAGAGAAATATTTTGGTAATTACGTTTTTCTGCTTATTCTTCTAATACTGGCAATTTCACAAATTATTCACTGCATTATCTATTGGAGTGAGACTGCAGACAGTAAAACCTGCATAAATTCAAAGAGCAGCAACTACATTTGATGGAAAATATGAACAATCATTCAAAAGGAGAAAGAGAGATGCAAACTCATTCCCACAGGAAAGGCTGTCTACTACAGCTAAACCCTATCAAGAGACTTTCACATTCAGGTAATGGCACAGAGAGGAAAAATCTTGGCACCATCATAACAGAACCTATCAGAAACCTCCTGAAATAAGACATTTGCCTTCCCTTTTTAAAACCAGCATTGCTGTAAGTAATTCAGCCTCCACCCACTTAAATGCTGATTCTAGGTTTCATTTCTTATGCTCTAGGCGAAAGACTCCAGTAGCACAGAAGACTGACCCTCTGCTCCTCCAAGCAATCACATACCATCATTGCTCAGAGAACACACACACGCTTGTTACGCTGGTCCCAGAGAATTTTTACTTGATAGAAAATCAGAGAGGTAAGAGATGACCGACTTTCAGTTTAACATAAAATTATCTCACCTTTCCCAAACTTTAAGGCATTCTGGAACATCAGGATCTCCCTGAGCAGTGGCTTTATGCTGCCAAATCAGAAGAAGTCGCGAAAGCACCGACAAACTTTGAGGATGGATGTAGAGAGGCCATGGACCTTCAGAAAAAGGGGCAACTCCCAGCTGCTGAAGAAGTGTGTTCTGGAACAAAACAGAGACTTGTTGAAAACAGGCAAGCCTTGTCTGATGCTTTAATTAAAAGCATGATTTGAACAAATACATGACAATAAACATTATGGCTCTCAGAGCTTGTTCACACAGCAATATCTCTCCTATCTCAAATATATGGCATAGCTACTGAGGGACAGTTACACTGTCACTTTGCCACCTAAACCGCAACAAACTTTCAACTTCAACACCAATGCAGAAAGAATGGCATTAATGAGCTCTACTCATTTACTGCAATATCACAGCAGGAGAAGATTATGCTACTATGTTCAGTATCTAAGAACGTGGAAGATGACCCCTTTGACTGATCACAGTAATGCTTGCTTCTTTTCAAGTATAGTAAAAAGGCAGATATCTGAAAAGTCCAACTGCTTTTAAAAAAGATTATTTTAAACATAGTAAAAAACGGTCAACAAAAAGTATAGGGATTGAATTCAGTGATTGGTAAGCAGATTTACAACCCCTACTTACAGTGTTAAGTCCAGTCAGCCCATGACCTAGCAAAGAAACCTAGAGGCTACAAAGTTAGCACATGAAAGCAAAAGGATTACTTTGATTCTCTCCTGAGAGAATTCCAAGGCCTTTTGGCATCAGTCCTGACAGCAAAGCAATTCTGCAGGAACACCTCTTGATAAATGCATGGATAGAGGCAACTCTCCAAAACAAAACATACAAACTCATTTCCTTTTCAGCTATCATCACCTTCAAAGTTCAGTGGATTAATCTGAACTCTAGATGTTAAGTTTACACTCTGCAGGATGTTTTGTACTGGCTGACTGCAAAGGTCATCCAACTCATTGGATCCAAAATACTCCACACTCTGTTTGCAAAGGAATATACTCTAGGGCCAAATAGAATCATCAACACACTACTCCAGGTGTGGAGCGTTTGTGTAGAGACATTAACAGACACCAACACTTCTTCATTTTATTTATACATTCAATCACAGACCTACCTGCAAGGCAGGAGACTGAAGATCTGAGGTCACCAAGGAATGGTTGAAGTGATACAGCGCAGCAGCAAACTCCTCATCTGACGTGCCTGTAAGACAGGGATCAAGCCACTTAGTACCGCTGCTCTCCTATATTTAAGATTTCAACAGGGAGCTAAGAAAATACACACCTATAAATCCCACAGTCTGTGTTCTCTAAGTAAGGTTCTGATCACTCACCCTTAAGCCCGTCCTTATCCACTTCTTTGATGATGCTAGCCAGCGTAGCCATGTGCTGCTCCGAAAGAGACACACTCAGGTAGTTGCGAATGAAGTTATTCCTGGAGTTCAGCATAGAAGAAGTGATAAAGTTCAAAATGTTTGAAGCTAGGCTCAAAAACTGAAAAGAAAAGAGAAACACACTATAGAAGCAACAAAAGCAGACGGACTATAAGACAACATTAAACAAAACCAAAACCACCAGCAAAATAAATTAAGTCCGCTAACTCCACCCCGGCAGTGAAGCACAGGTTTACTCATTGCAATCCAGCTCACTGCACTCTGCATTCTGTATCAGGACCGATTTTACAATTCTCTGAAAAGGTTGCAAGTCTCTAACTTCTCAACTGCAGTATTTATTTTTGTCTTTACCCAATGGAGTTGGAGCTAAAGCATTCTACCAGCAAGACATTTTGCTTATAGTTCTGCCCTCATTTTCCCTCTCCCTCTGTAACCCAAACAGATATTATCCTCAGTCTTTGCTTCCCTGGCACTAACAAATACTGTGATATTCCACCTGACAGAAGAGTAGAGAAAACATCCTTCTTCAAAGCCAAGAGAGTCACTGATTCTCCATCAGCAATGTACTTAAAATAGCCCTTGTACCTTAAAATACATGTTGTCTGTCAATGTAGCTAGCCATTGACAAGTAAACCATGCTACAGCACATCAGTTATTTCATTAAGCCTGAAGACCTTCCCATACCAATTCTGGATCTTTGCGGCTGGCCAGGATGTTCCCATTCTCTCCAGCAGTCTGTTTGTTAGGGCTTTTCACTCTAGGCGAGCTCTCCAAAGGAGGCGGTGGAGGGGGTGGCGGTGGGGCCACCTTCTCTTTGCTTGGAGAGATTGTCTCTTCGAACCATTGCCCAAGGATTGGTTCACTGTCATCGTCTAATACAGGAGGCAGGAAAAACAAAAGCATACTATTATAAGCAACTGCCTTATGCAAACTACTCAGCTTAGAAAAGGCCTGAAAAAGAGTTTCCGTGAGCAGAGTTAAGGCATCTCCTATCTTGGTTTTTCCTTTCCAAATCACAAGGCTAAGCACTTTTACGGCACTCCAGCAGGAATTTACAAGAAGAAATTATTTCCACTCTCCTCTTAAGCAAATACTGACAAATCCCAGCCACACTGGCTCCAGTTTACATAAAAGAGTACAGTCAGCATTACTTCTGCCAAACAGATCTTACAAACTGTTTCATATTTTCAGCATTACATGTCATTCCAGTCCAAGAAAGCAACAGCCCAGTAGCCAGGTTTCCACTAAATCTGAAAGACAGAGTAAAATCCTGACTTAAGTTGCTTGCTGCAAACTCTATTACCTTGGCTGCTGTCCTCCTCAGTGCTGCTAAAATCATCCTCATAGTAAGTATTAGAATCAGTGGAGGCACTTGCGTCACTGCTCATGGAACCCTTCCTCTGACGCTGCAAGACACAAGCCTTAGAAGAACAGCAGAACAAGTTAAATTTTAGGATTCTGAAAGATAAGAATTTGAAAAGAGTAACTTCCTGATGTATTTTAATTTTATTCTAGCAAATTTGTCTCAACTATTAACAGTTTTTCAAGGCTTCTCCCCCTTTAAGTTGTATTAAAAATTAGGAATTTTAATCAACAGGATTTTTCAACAGGATAGTTGAAAACAAATAATTTATGCCAAGCTTGCAAGGAACACGTCAAGTAACAGCTCTAACCTAAAAGCATCCATTTTGAATACAGCCTTTTCATCTTCTCCCTAAACTCACAAAGACCACTGAGTTTACAGAAAAATGTTATCAGAAAAAGTTTGTCAAATTTACATCTCTGAAAAGAGGAAAGAGAGAGGCCCCAGTTGACAGCTTCTGAAAGAAGCATTCTAAATTCTTCTTAGCGTAGTCACAGTTTGTAAAGTAAGAATTTTCCATGCAGATGACATTTAGTAGGAGTGGTTCAGCTACATTAGTTCTCTAGCTATATGCCAGTTCCCACCTTTCTGTAGGAAGTAGATAGCAAAGTCAGCAGCAAATTAGTGAGTGGTACAGAATCTATCAGTCGCTGAATTCTCTGGATGGATGTGCTTTGAGCCATGATATCCAGCACTGCTGGTGGACCATCACTCTCCCAGCCCTGGGGGACGGCATTGAAAAGAGAATTTAAAGTGTGTTTCAGTGGAGAAGGCAAAATGTTTCACAAGAACATACAAGCTACCTACATACCTTGTGCAATGCCTCCACTTGCAGATCTTGAAAGAGTGATGACAGCAATTTGATAGCATGATTTGCTAGCACCACCGACAGAACACCAAACCCTTGATGCCTACAGAAACGTAGAGGATACAATGTAATTTCAGAGAGGGAAAAATACATATATATATATACACATAGTGAATTGAGTGAAGTGACTGCTTTGCTAAACTGAAGGTGACGACTTCTTTTCAAGAATCAAGACTTGAATTACAAATACGGATAAAATTTCAAGAGACCAACAAGAGTCTGTAGTAGTTGCTTGCTGGGCAGGGTTAGATACATGGACAATGATTACTTCAGTGGGGTATTTACATACCCTTTCCCAGGTCCTAGTTTGGGAGACCCAACGCCCTCCTTAGTACGAGCAATAATGTCTCTGACGCGAAGAGCAGCCAATGGATCTTTCTCCTTTCCCTTATCAGCCAAGGCCGTGGGGCTGAGGTTCAAGATGAGGAAGAGGCTGTTTAGCAAACACCAAGCCCCAAGCAGCTGGAAGTTCTGATAATGCTATCGTCCCAAAAGTGAAGGAAGTGCGGGGGGGGGGGGGGATGGAAAGCACCAAAAAGACAAAATAGTGTCAATCCAAATGCCAAAATATACCAGCACAAAAACAGTGAAAAAAGCTTTCTGAGACACAAATCTTACCTCACCCCCTGCACGGCGTGAATTGCTGATGGCTTGTCCAATCATTTCATAGATTTCAAGCTGCAAATAAATCCAAAACCATGTTAACGTTTAAGCGCTCCACTGGGCAATAATAAACCACCACAGACACTTTTAAAACTCCAAATACAATTGTATTTTTTCCTCTACGGAAAGCCACCCCATTACTTCCCTTATCTGCAAGTCTAATGCCCAGAAATAATAGATATGTATTGCAATCCAAATAAATACAAATTCTACACACTCCACTTTCCAAGAATGAAAACAACAAACACGCTCTCTCCTTTACTTACACATTTCTGTACAATAGTAGCAGCATCATTTTCATAATCTTCTTCTTTGGAACTTGTTGACCCAGTTCGTACCTGTTGAGTGCTACCCACATGTAGGATGGCCATGCAAGTTGCCACACTCACACCTGATTAAAAACAAGTGGAGGTAACATTCTTATTAAGAGCCAATCTCGGGACTCTATGTTCCTACTTAGCACATTAAAACAAGTGGTATCAAACATGCCCTTAAACTTGATGGAGCTGGGAATACTCAATATTACAGTTGACAGATTAAAAAAATCTTTCTGAAGTACCCCCAAAAGAGTCAAGTTTTGTCCTACAGAAACACATGATAACAATTAATGGAGGAAACGTTTTACCATGTAGTTCAATACCATTTTTAAGGCAATCCTCATACTCGACTGCCATATCTCTTCAGAGTGTTACCCATACCAATTAAACACTCAGGATTCAGGTGTACTTAAACCACTCCTGGGAAACAAGGTTGATTTGGGGGTATAACCAATTAACCTGAAGCCATAAGCACTGCAAAAATATATTATGCTCTGAACATAAAAAAAAAGGAGCAGAAACTGCAGGCTATTAGGAAGATGTTGAGTCACTCAGTCTTCCTCTCAGACACTGACAAGAACATTCACAGAATATATCAGAATTTCAGCATCACTATAACAATTTTCATATTAACCCAGTCACCATACTATGCAAAGCTTTCAAATTCATGAGAAATAAAGGTTACTTGCGGGCTGACACTCGAACATGCAGGTAACAAAGTAGAGCAAAAGCAAGAGCAACTTAAAGCTCCAAAGAAAATACAGAAAATCCATTCACCTGCATAGAGACAGCTGAGAGCAAGAACAGTCACATCTTGGAGACGCGTGGGTGTCAGGGGCTCCAATACAGGCAGAGACAGAGTATCCAGTGCCATGGTCACATCTATTACCAGCGAATGAAATCTATAGTAATGACACGTCAAGGTTCAGCAATGCAATGTACACATCAGACAGCTCACAGGAGCAGCACAATAACTGATACTGCATAACTAGCACCGTTATTTTCTCCCACACAGTGTACCCAGCATGAAGAAGAGTGACAACAGACTCTTACCCATTGCGAACAGCAGTGGCATCTGCCACTGTGGCTGGCATAATAAAAAATGAGTTGGCTGACACTGCATCCTGAAATCGATTTATGTATCGCAAAAAGTATGGGAGGTTCAGGCACACTCTCAGCAGTTTTTCAGAGCCACCTACCAAAAAAAAAAAAAGCAGTGTTATTTTTACTGTTTCATGGGAGAGCTTCTAAGCAGAACAGACCTAACAGTCATCAATAATTGACTTTATTAGCCTTTGTGGTGAGAAAATATCATCATAGATGAGGTAATAGGATGAAGACTAGTTTACAATGCATAAACCAGATGGCAAAGTTTACAGCCAGTACTCATAACGGGTGTCACAAAGCTCTGTGTGCATGTTACGTGGCACACCAGGTCTAATTCACACCTGCTCAACAATCCCTCCCATAAGCTATTTTATATTGTCCACCTCCATAACACAGTGACTGCATACAAATATACTGAGATCATCTCCTCTGTAAGGAAGAAAACTCTATTACAGCCACAACCTCCCTTGGTAACATCACCACACAACCTAGTGAATCCTTTAGGTCAGAAAGTTTCTTCCCATTCAGAGCTGTAAGGTGTAACACTGGAGACACATTTGCTCTAGCACTTTTTTCCCCCCAATGCTAGAAAGCTGATTCTCACCAAGTTCTTGCAGGCTGGCTACATTCTGAGCGATGAATATGCTTTTTGTCTTTGCCGCAGAGGTTTGATCTGTGGAAGCTTGATCTTCACTCTCTCCTTCCACCTAAAAGCAAGCATAGAGTAAATATATTATGGAAGCATTAAAAATACATGGTATTGCAGTAAGTCTCTACACAGGAGCAAGGTGCATCAGCAGCAGAACTTGAAAGAGCTACAAAGATCACTGAATATTAGCTTCCATGAGGCAACAAAACTACTATTGCCGATAGAATGCAAACAGAATTTTGTTGTTTGTCAACATGCATGTAGGATTTTAATACTTAAGAAAGGGTTTTTTACATTTATGTATTAAAAAACTACCACTTACTGACCTCTATCCTTCCCTGCACCAATATTATTACTGCTAAAATTCAGACTGCTTCTATTCTAGGCCTGTTTGTTTACCTGTGTCTCTGGCATGATAGATGGCGATGACGAGACTCTAGGGTTAAAGACTGATGTCAACTGATTGAGGAAGTTCATCTGCACTTCTTTCTGTCTTAGTTCTGGGCTCACTGGGGAGGCCAGCTCCTTCTGGTCCTCTACTGCAGGGCAAACAGCAAAACATCACTTCATACATGAAAACCATAGCATTTTCTATGCCTAACTCAAGTGCTGCAGTGATATAACCATAAATCAAAACACCTACCATCAGAGAGGGTTTTGACAGTCTGAGGCAGCTTGGCTGATTTCATCATTGCTGTGAAGGTAATTATTTCAGTTCGATCTAAGCGGCTGCAGCCTGTGCACAACCCCTTTATCAGTAGAATGAGGTGTTTCTACAAAGAAAAAGACATCAAGTACAGTTTAAACTCTCTTGATTACAATTATTCCTCGATGCTGTTTATTCTAAGCAGCTGCATTGAGACTACTGCAACTTCAGCTAGTAAGGCTACTGCAACACCTTGAATCCACTCTGATCTCATACCAAAGATTGTGACAGCTTACTAATTGCAGGTAATTCAGGTCACTAACATTGTCCCATGTGCTTGTTACCAAAAAGCATCTGGAAAAGCTCTCCCTCCTGTGACATACTAAGGCTTAAAGCCAGCCCTATCAGAAGCTACATTATGTGAACATTTCTCACATGCCTTTCCTCTTTGAAATAGGTTTAATCTTTCCTGGAAGACTAAAATACAACTGGGGAAGAATCCGTCTTTAAAAACTCAACAAACAGTTTTGATCCAGGTTGCTACACAAAACCAAATCAGACTGCATGAAATTGCAACAGAATTAATCAAGGCTTCAAGTCACCTTTATTTCAGCTTGCTCACAAGCTGAAATTCTGAGTAAAGAATGCAGAGGGAAGATGCAGCAGGCATCAGTCTCCACCAAAGTTGTACACCTTAAATATTTTAAGAACTTCATCAATTTTGCTTTATACATTAGAGCAAATATTTTTTAATTAAGAGGCCAAAGTCCATTTTTGCACTCAGGCTTGCCCACGCGGTCAAAATCTGCGCTTACCTGCGAAACAGCACATGCTTCATCTGGGTTCTCAAGACGCAGCAGTGAGAATTCAATCAGGACTTTACAAGCAGCTGCCACTGATTGCAATTGGTTTCTTGGTACTGAAAAAAGCAGATGCTTGCATCACTCAGTACAAGTTTTTAAATAATTCAGTGTAAGATGTTCCTAATGCTTTCAGTAAAACAGAATGCTATGCAACATGCACGCGTACACAATCTATCATGCCTAACACAGACGCAATATAAATTCAGTCTCATTAAAATGTAACACAAGAAACGTCAGTAAAGCAAGGATAATACCTTCCACCCAGACAAGGTAATTTAAATAGGTACAATGGCTTCCCCAGCAACTTTATTTAATACTGACAGAAGCACTGAAGAACACGAAACAAGTTGACTAAAACCATTTTTTTGCTGAAATTGCCAAACTGTCAGCAAAAATAATATAAAATACTTTGAGTCACAAAGTTTTGATCATTAATTCCAACTTAGTAACATAACTGCTAAAGAATAATCTAAAAATCCTGAAAATGGATTTAAACACTTCATTTGACCAAAAATTGTTTTCCCTAAATGAAGTCAGGCCAATGAATAAGCAACCAAAGTGCCAACGCCACCCAGTACTTGGTGGCCAAACACTCCTATCGACAAGTTTCTCTTTCCACCTGAACTGACATTCTGCCGGTGTAAAAGCTAGCAATGCTGGCCTCGCATGCTCTGCCTTAGTACCCAATTCAGAAAGAGGGCTCAAGACAAATACCAAAAGGACAACACTTCTAGTTTACTTTTACTATATCCTAGTCATAACACCAGAGCAAGAGAAGCGAAGGATGGGGAACACTTACTTAGACCACACACAGTAGTGATGTAATGTGTTGAAAGTGCAACGAAGGAAGAGTAAAAAGGCTCATATTGTTTGTCATGGTGCAGGATTTCAGATTCACTGCAACAGGAGAACAGGAGATATGTCAATTGTATACAATGCAACACAACACTCAGAATATGTTATATCTATTAACAGATGTATGACAAGATCACTAAAATCAAAAGCTCTTTCCAAATCAAAGTTTTGAGAACAGAATCTCTCCCTTGTGTCCCATCTCTCACGTCCTCAGGACTGAGTCCCTTAGCAGCAGACAGATCATGGCATTGCTACCCACATAGGATATTTAAGGAAATAATTCCAATACTGCAGATGTTTCTCTTTCATATCATCAACAACAGGTCAGCATCTTTAGCAATCACTCTCCCAGTCGGAGGTTCATTGTTCTTTAAATTATTCTAAACTCAGCTGCCCATAAAGTTTGGACTGTTTGTTCTGCTAACGCTAGGCAGGATTTGCCAGGACTGGAGCACAGGCATTCCCTTTCTGTCAAGGCACGGAGTCAACTGGAGTTTATGCAATTCTGCAAAACAGAAGGATCAAACAGGCAATTGCATAACAACGAATATACAACACAGTGTCTGCAACAAGCTGGGCAGTAAAGACTTTTGGCAAGTAACACAGCAGAGAAAAACGCATCCACTGCCTCATGGGTAGAGACTTGCAACTTCAGAGATCTGCATCATTCTGCTCCGTACACAGATCAACACAAAGCTCAGAGCAAGTGAAAATTTCCTGGCAACTCAAACCAAACATAAAAATTGTACAGCAAAATATGCACATTAACACACTGCAAGTCAAGTCTCTGAGGTTTCCCAGTGAGGCTCGCTGGCCACGGAGAATGTCTGTTTATGCACAGGAATAACACCTTAAATGCTGCTGCAATAAAGTATCACACCACATCCCTTTGCACAGAAACCTGAAGGCAACCACCCTGAGAAGAGAAACAGAGCTCTGCCTCCATAGCTACTTCTGCCCTTAATTTTCCCTGCAACAAAACTAAGGGATGTGGATATTGGCCTATTAAATGCTTAAATTACTCTTTCACATTTTCATTCAGTGATGTGAACGAACAAGTTGGAAGAACAGATCACACGACTCAACTTCTCTAGCCACTTTACCTCTCAAAACACAGCCTTCTCCACCTCTGGCAACAGTTTACTTCTGGAGGGGATGTGGGGAGCAGAGGGTGTCAGCCTGTCATGGCACTCTATACCCAACTAAAACAATGATTTCTCAAGTCTGACAATGACTAGCGCTGCTGCAGAGTATGGCAAAACGAACGCACGTATCCCCTTCACCCATCCGCACACAAGGATGCCAGCTTTGGCAGGGCAGGAGGAGGAAAAGGACACACCATTCCCTGCTGACCTGAACAGAGCCCAACTTATGCCTGGTCACCTTCCCTTTTTCTATCCTAAGTCATTCTTTCCAGTCATAACAGGAGACGTGTCTGAAACAGAAGAAACTCTAGAACATATCATTTCTTCTGGAAAAATGAACAGAGAGAAAAACTCAACAGCTTTGTAGCTTTGATTTTCTAGTTCTGAGATTTTTGTTTTATTTAGTCTAACCAAAAACCTGAAAAAGCAAGGTAGCCGTTACGAAGCAAAAGGCTTTACTTGAAGATACTCAGCAGCATAACACAACTGAGTTTTAACGTCTCACTCACCAGGCTTCACCTCACCATCTCCTGCCAGAAGTGCACTGATGGGTAACGAGCCCAGAGACCAAATGTGGATAAAAGTTCATGCTGTCTTATATTCAGACACTAATTTTGCTCACCTACCTCTTTATGCCCAACTGTAAATTAGCAGCAGTAGGTGTATGCAACATATTTTAAGAGAACAAATGAGAACAATTTGGGAATAACAGAGTATAGGAGAAATTGGCAGCTCCTCAATTATCTTTCTGCTGTATAGGTTAAGCTGTGCAAGACACAATACTCATGAGGTATAAGAACACAAAGGTGCAGAAATCAGAATGAGATAGGGAATTTCATCTGAACTGGGCAATAAGAGGCTTGAGTTTTATTAACGCAAGTTGTGGACTTGTTAGGGTAGTGAAAAGTGGAAGGCATGTGTCAACAAATCATCAAGTCCTTGCAAATAAATATAAATAAAAGATAACGGCTCAATCTGCAATGTGCTAGAGTGTTATTGTGCATAGATTGTGAGTTTTAATAATAACTTTCGGCTATTTTATTGTGATTTATTGCTTAAATAAGTTTTGCTTCCCAGGGAAACTCATTACTCACGCTAAGCAAGAAGCCTCCATGTCAATATCAAATATAACACGTGAGCAACAAAAGCCACCTCCTTTCTCAGTTCTGCTTCCAGATCTTAAACAGCCTGAAATAGACCCTTTATGTAAGGCAGCAGGCACAAAAGCAGCCTCTTCCTTGAAAAGGCACAGCAGCAGGTGCAGTTCTCCCCCTGTTGAAAACCCTTCTCTGAAAACCAGCTTTATTTGACTGTCAGAGACTTTGTAAACTGTGTTCCACTTCAGCTGGGTCTTCCCAAGGCAGCATTTCCATAATTTATGCCAGATAAGAGGCCAAAGTCTATCAATTCTTGAATACACCTGCTAACAAGGGAATTCCAGTAATGTGATGATGCTTAAACTTAAAAATGAAATATAACAGTTGTTAAGAAAAGGAGTTTATTAATTTATTTTGAAAAGAATAACGTTAGTAATTGTGCTGTCATTGCACCACGTTTATTTAACGGGAAATCCAGCCACTTTGCAGATGGTGTCAACCAACAGTCTCAGTACAAGAGCTAACAATCATCTTCTAAAAATAAGCTGAACAGATAAAATATTTTAGATTAGAAATCTAAAGATAGGTTATTTGTTCAGCATAGAAGAGCATGGCTCCAAACAAGAACAAGCTATATTTTTTCCCTCTGTGATTTGCCACATGTTATATCAAGGCATGAAATAAAAGATACCGCCCTGCAAGACTCCACAGGCCTTGTGCTGGCATTAAATCCTGCCAGGTCTGAAACGCAGTCAGCATCAGGCACACAACTCAAACCTCGGGGCAGCGCTACTTAAAGGCAACAAACTGCTGTCTCAGGTGGAAAATGGAACCATCATTCTCACTAATGGGGGAAACAGACCTCTCCCAAAAGCCAAGAGCGTCCACTCGAGCGCTTCTGTGATATTCTTCTGCCAAAACACTCCAATTATGAACTTTAGGCACAATGACAGCAGAGCTCCACAAGCAAAAGCGAAGCCGAAATGGCCCCTAAATGTAAGACTAGCCTAAGAACTGCCCAAATCACATAAATATTGAGTATATGCAGGTTTCTAGGTGAACCACTACTATATGTACAGAGGCACGGAACGCTAATTTGAAGCATCCAGTGTTTGTATGCTCAGCCATTCTATATTAAGCAAAATACCACAAGGCTTTATTTTATCATCTTCCTTGGCACAGTGTTTATTTTTTGTTTCCTAACAATTTACTGTGGTCAGGGTTATATCTCTGCAACTGAGCATAATGTTGTGGCATTCATATGTAGTGTTTTAGATCATAAAATAAGCTGTAAGTTAAATAGCTCCAGGAAGTACTCTCATGCTCCGAGTCTAACCTTTCCGGTTAAGAAAACGCAGACTTGATTTGCTTCAGCTTTATTTCTCCTTAAAATACGAGTAGTAGTATTTCAGGGGTAGAAACCTAAAAGGAAGGCAATGCCCTACAATGAACCCCCCCCCAGGAGTCTGTCACCAGAGGAGACAGGCCAGGTGAGACAACAATTTTCACCGCGCAGCCTGCAAAACCGTTAACACGCTTGAACAAAAGCAAAAACGCAAGAACAGTCCCGAAGCCTCTCGACGGGGTAACTGTCAAAGGTGCTTTTGCTGTGGCCGAGCAGCAGCCAACGCGAACAGCCAGGCGTACGTCCTCATCCCTGCTTATTAGGTCCCAAGGGCACCACCCCGAGAGCCTCCCAGTCCCCAGGAAAGGCTAGGCATGAGTAACTCCCTGGACGCTGCTCGGGGCTCCCTTTTTCCCCGGCAGCCCCAGCAGGCGCTGGCCACCGGCCCAGCCCCGCCGCTGTCCCCTGACCAGCACCGAGCAGGGTCAGCCGCTCCCCGCAGCCCCGCACCGGCTACCGCCAGCGGTAACCCCCCCCCCCCCCAGACCCCCACACCCTACCCCCCCGCCCAGCGCTAACTCCGAGGGGCTCCCCGCCGCCCGGCACCCGCCCTGAGGGAACGACGCTGAGGGGAGGCTGAGGGGAGGCTGAGGGGAGGCTGAGTCCAGGCCGCCCCCCCCCCCCCCCAAGACCCCGACCCCGGCGCCCGGCCCGGCCATAGTGAGCCCCCCCCTCACCTCTCGATAACCGAGGCGAGCAGCTGCGGGAGCTCCTTCATCTCGAAGGCCGAGTAGGAGGCGGAGAGCAGCGGCCGCACGGCCACCTCCCAGCCCGGCTCCGCCGCGGCCCCCGCGCCGCCGCCCGCCGCCATCTTGCCGCTCCGCTGGGTGAGGGGAGGGGAGTGGGGGGGGGTTACCGCGGCGGCGGAGGGGGACGGCGGGCCGGAAGTGCCTCCCCCACCCCCCGCTGCGCCGCGAGACAGGAAGTGACCCAATGCCCACGAGGGCGTCGCGCCTCCCGATTGGAAGAGGAAGGCCCTGCCCAAGCGCCTGCGCAGTACATGAGTCAGCAACTTTGCTGGCGGCGCATGCGCCCCGGGCCGCGCCCGGCGGGGAGGGAGGGGAGCGCGCATGCGCGATGTGGCGCCCTGCCCCGGCGGTTTGGGCGCAGCCCCAGGGCGAGGGCTTCGAATAGCCCGAAAGATGGAAAAAAAACCCCAAAACCAACAAAAAAACCCAAAAAACACTTACTGCTCCTCAGCACACGGCTTTTATTGAGGCGATCTGCGCACTGGGGAGGTGGCTGATAGGACACGGCCTCTCACGGGGGCACAACTCGCTGCGAAATTCGATCATGACAATTTAAATCCACGTACAAAGAGTTAACAGCCATTATCCGGAGGGGAAAGGCTGCGAGGTTCTTCGCTCCTGACACCTTAACCCCAGTGTTGTACACCAAATATGGGAAAATGTAAAGAAAAATGGGAAGGAACTAACGTTATCATCATAATAAATAAAGAACATGGAGAGACTTTGCATTCAAATTCCTCCCACAGCCCTGCAACGTAACTCAGTGACCCGACGAGGCCGTTTCCCGCCGACATCCACCCAATTTCTAACCTTCTTCCTAATGAAACGACCCAACGGCTCCTCCTCTTCTCAGGCCTCCCATACAGTAGCTCGCGCATTACCAAAGTCTAGCATTCACATCACAGCAGCCGACAACCCTCCGTCCTCCTCTCGCCAAGACGTTCGTCATGGCTGGGGCTGAGGAAGAGGCGAGGATCGAGAGGGCACGCGTCCTTACTATTATCTTCACTAACAGCGGGGAGATGACGTGATGGCAGCTTTTAGGGCTTTAACGGAGGTTTGGGAGAGTTCTTTTTTAGTCATAACAGACCGATGTCTCTTTTCCATTTCTCTTCCATTTCTTCTCGCTGGGAGACATGCAGCGTACCATTTTGTTGCGCTAGCAGCTTTTCCTCCCAAATTCTCTTCCAGCAAAAATGTAATACAGATGTTTGCATCCATCAGTCACGCGAGCTGGAATTTCTCACCGAACCCAGCAGCAATGCAGGGCGGCAGATCTTCAGCCAGTCCGAATCTCAGACACCTTCTCCAGCCTCAGCCTTCGGTTCGCCCGCAGCCCTACCGCCAGGCACGGTTCAGCAGCTTCACCTGAGCAAGTCTCTTTGTGATCATAGTAGCAAAAACCAGCCCGAAGAGGACGCTGCTTATCAGCACGTAGTCATAGTCATCTTTTAGGACATCAAACTGCTTCGATGGGTACACTCGGGTCTGGTAGATGTCCAGGCCGTACGCAACAACCTAAAGAGATGAGATCGTGAGCTGGTAATGCAGCTTTGAGCATAAAACCAGATACATCAAAAATGATTGACGCAGAGTCTATAGTCCTGATTAAAACAAGAAATGTTTAAGCGGTGAGCAGCCACGTAATGGGAAGTTGCAGACCTCCCTGCCGCAGTATCATGCTGCTCTACCCACAAACTCCACGGTCCTACATCGAATCCTCCACCCTGCACTCACCAAACAAGTAGACTCGAGGCCAGAGGGAGCCGTATAAATCCCTCTCATTCGCGATATGGTTTGATTGTAGTTGATAAACCTCTCGGCATGGATCTGCACATCAGGGGAGTATGGAATCAAGTTCTCTTCTCTGAAAGGCATTTAAAAAGAAATCAAAACCCAAGCAAATAGCACACGAAGGACATCATCTGCATTTCCTAGTTTGATCACCGCAAGCTGACCTAAACCAGCAAATTTAGCAGCTTTTCCCAGCAGTTATCGCGCTTTCTTTACCTGCTTTGTTCCGTAGGGATCTCTGGGCGGCGAGGATCCAGCAGAGCCTTTGGAAGGGAGAGGATGGCCCCGGAGGGAAGCCCAACTGTACATTAAAAGAAATGCATCTTAAAAATGGCCATTTCTGACAGCATTTTCTAACACCTAACATAAATGCTATCTTCGTGCTTATCCGTGAACTTGCCAGGAGTCCAGGGCAGCCTACAGGCAGGATTTTTGGCAGTAAACTGCATTTTGCTTGATTTTCAGTGTGAAACATGGCTTGTGCAGGTAGCATAAACACAGAGCAGCATGGACTTACTGAGCAAGTGACGGCTGGTGATGCCACGCTCGGTGATGGTGGCCTCCATGGCACTGATAGCAGATGGGAAGATATAAGATTGCTGGAGGACCTGAGGTAAAATCGGGCGGTCAAGGGAACTGAAGGCTGTAGCATTGTATTGCTCCGTCCCCTCATACAGCTCCAGCACAGTGAACTCGTTCCGACGTGCCTTCGTGTTCCAGTACTGGTACTGAAACAAGAGAAGATTTTTAGGAATGCGAGGCAAGCAGAGTCAATAATACAGAGGCGGCAGGAAATCACAGAGCATGGTCAAAAAGTATTCTCCATACAGGTTCAGCAACTGCCCCTACCTCCCAAATGTAAAGAAGACGACAAGAATAACTTCTTACCACCACCCAGTTCTCTGAATGAACAATGTGGACAGGTCCCTTTGCTTTCTTCTGTACCGAAGAGTGGATGATCCTGCCTGTGACTCCATCAATCAGATATATTCCAATGAAAGTGCGCTCATGATGCGTATCTGTGCTCTCTGTCACCACAGCAAGCAGGTTTGGATTCAAGGACTAGAGAAAAAGAAAAAAACCAAACAACTAAGACCTCCCCACTTTAGTGCCACAGGCACCTCATTTATCTGCATTTCATCTGGGACTAAGCATATAATAAATGAAGTATCTTATTAGCACAAATCACCTGAAGAAATCAAGCAGCTGTTTCCCCATCATCAGATGTCTGACTGACTTAATTGCTGCATGAAAACATTTTATAAAGGAAATCTCCAGCAAAATTAGCATCTTCTGCAGAGGGTTATGGACACTGGTGCATTTATAGAAAAAAATAGCACTACAGGGCAGTTAATCAAAATGTAGCACCTAGAAACAGTGCTGAGATCTTCCCGTGAGCAATACATCAAGAAAAAGTCAACAAAAACTTCCAACGGCACCTTATAGAGAACACTGCGGTCTCCCATCACACGGCCCTGGGAGTGCACGTGCTCATTGGACCTCTTCCCTTTCACAGTCACTATTCTCTGTACTTCTGTGGGTATAACCACCTCCCAACTCTCCTCCGTTGTCAGGTCCTGCAAGAAAAAAGCATGACATAGAAGGTTTTATCTTGTCCTTAAAAGACACCATCTCCACCAATCAGATGCTGGGAGCTTTCTCTGCTTTTGAATTTTAAAAGTTTCTTAGGCACATTTTGAGGCTGAACTCTTTCTATTCTGAGCAAAACTCCGTAAACCAAATGAAGTGATATACCATCATCCAGAGGACATTTAGGAAAATTAAGTCATTTAGACTGTAATGAGTCTTCCATACCTTTTTCAGCCTGAATCCAGAGAGTTTTCCCTGCTCAGCATCCACTAGATAAAAAAAGATAGAATGGGCTATTTCTTCTAACTGACGAAGGACATTTTTAGTTGCTGGGAAAGCTGTAACCTGGAAAAGAAGAATTGATATACAGGTTAAAAACCAATGGATGCACATACAAAAAAAAAAAACAAACCCAAAACAAAAACCAAAAAAACCCAACTAAACAAAAAAAAATACAAACAAACACAGAAAGATTATTTCAAACATGCTTATCAGGATGAGGTCTGTCTTACCAGAATAACCTCATAGTTTTCTGTGAAATGTGACTCAACAGCATTTTTTTTGTTTAAATCTTGCTCCGAAAGGGAGGGGAATAATTAACCAGAACATGAAGAAAACTGCCTCCAAGCAAAGCAATTTACCTTGTACTCATCATCGATCAAGAGTAGTACTTTGGCATAGTCTTGATCCATAATAGGCAGAAGCAAAGTCTGAAGTATTGGACGCTTCAAAACAGGGGGAGCTACTTGACTTCTCTTCCCAAAGATGGGGTTAAAGACATACAGAAAGCTCATTTTGGTTTCCTAAAAAACAAACAAGATGCAACATTTTTTCTAAGGCAGAAAAGAGAGCTGTTTTTCTATCTGTTACTTGCTGGTGTCGACCATTCATACCCTGGATTCAGCTATTCCATCCTCAAAATATTCTGTTTGGACATGCATATATTCTATCTCACCTTTCTCTACCAAAACCATACCGTGGCACAACACAGTGTTCATGGCTTTAACTAAAATCTATCTGCCACCTACTGAGGCAGTCTCAACACATCTCCTCCTCCCTCATGTATGGAGTACAAAACATTCTGCAGCTAGCTAAAGGACAGCCATTGTCACCTAGCTAATGGAGACCACACATGACTTAACTCACATGATGAAAGAAACTGGATGAAATTATTTCCTTTGTTTCAATAAAAGGCCTCAAGATGAGCATCCTTACATTTTTTTAAGATTGTGTGTCTGCTTCCTTCCAGCTCTCAATCTCCTCCTCTCCCCACGCCAGTGATAACCAGACGATACCCAGAAAGATACTTTCTTCTGCCCTTTGAAAGGGCAGATTTCCATGCTAACCAAGTTCAATGGAGGGATAGAGGAAAGGGACTCACCTTGTCCTTAACAAGCAAGGTACATTGTGGAGGGTGTGGGAAATGGGCTGTTGTTCTTTGGACCATCAGCTTAAAGGAGGAGCCTGGTCTCACATTCCTGAGATACTGCTTCCACAGGATGGTGCCAGAACTGCTTTCAATACCAAAAAGCTGAGCAAAGACACACAGTAAAGCCAAAGTTTAGAACAACGCATCTCTCACATTCAAGCACCACATCTTTCTTTGGGATATAACAAAGAAAGAGGAGTCCTAGTCCCTCTCTGAAGCTACCACAAAACATTCTGCCCATCTCCTCACAACATCCTGCCCAAAGCCTGGCTAAAACGGGGGTGGGAATTCAGAGCTGAAACTCTTTGCTACAGTCTAGAAACAGATTCCTACCCTGGCTTCCTCACCTTTCCCGAAGCGGTGACCATCACCATCATCTTCTGGAGGTTGAATTCATCTCTGGCCAAATTGTCAATGTTAATCTCATTTTTAATCTGGCTCCGGGGTTTCCTTGCATCATAGAACATCTTCCAAAGATGGGCGGTCCAGGCTTGCAGCAGGATAAGTTGGGAGGACAGCCGCTTCAGAAACATCCCCAACAAACCATCTGCAAATAGACCAACGGTGATAACAAGAGGGAAAAAACATTATGTCCCACTCCATAATTGGAATTATGGCCTCAGCAAGTAAAAGAAATGCTGCCATGCATGAACCTATGGTAATTCTTTGCCTCTGCCTCCCACTCCACAATAGCAGAGTTATAGTTACCATTTCTGTGATAGGCTCTGGCATTTACCAACCTTTTCCCGCTTCACAGTGCTATAGCTCATTCCGAAAGATGCCCTCATCAACTGAAAGCAAACCTTCTTGCAGAGTACATCATCTCTTCCTTTGTATTTCTTCTTTCTCACCAGTACACTCACAGCAAGTGCCCAGCTAGAGCTTACCCGCCTATACGGTCTATATCTCCCTCTGCATTCATTTCTCAGAGCAAGACAAGCTCCTGAAGTAAAAAACCACTTAATTCTGCCCAATCAGGGTTTATATTTATCTTCTCAAAATAAGCAAAACACCAGACTTCAACTATATTTCACCACTAAGGAAAGCAAGCATAGAGGACATCAAATTCCACTAAGAAGCATTAGTAAGAAATGTTAGAAAACACTGCATGCAGACTGAGGTTACCTTGAATGGCTGCATCCAGGACAGCAAGAAAAAACAAAACAAAGCAAAAACAAAAGCTATTGCAAACGAGTCTTCCAGAAAGGGTCAAAGGGAAACGTTTAGGAGAGATGGCCAAACCCCTCCTATCACTGCTGACTGTTGATTTTGAGTATAACAATGTAATACGCTTATGCCATCTGCATTTGGCATTGCACTTCAAAAGTTTAGACAGAGATGGGTTTATTTCTGCTCATTTTAATTGCCATCAGTAGAACTTTGAATCATAACTCACAGCTCAGATGAAAGCAAAGACAATAAATACATTTTTTCAGGAAGAAAAACAAACTCACATGCCTAAAAGTAATTCTATTAAGTCTATGGTTTACCTGCTTTCTTTCCAAATTCTCCCTCCAACTCAGCCTGTGCGCCTGTCAGAGGTAGATCCACCATCTCCAAGCTTACCACTTCTGCTAATGATTCCTCTCTACTCCATACAACTTTTCCTGGAAAGACAAATAAGTAGAATATTGGAAAATCAATTTAGTACCTGGGAATAGACTTTTGGAGGAAAAATCATCACTCAGTATAGAAGCTTCTTCCAGTAGGCCCTTCCAATGCAATTCACTGCTCTTAATGAAATGCAAAATAGTGTATATCTCTCTAATAACATGTGATTAGCTTTTTCATAAAAGACAAATACCTTATGCAACTGGAGCCACTGTCAAAAAAACCCCCACAGGAACAGTAAAAGCAATCTGATGTTTTAAAAGGGTTACAGTCATTAAGTCTACTTAAAATAAGAGATACACAGTGTGAACATCTGGATGCCCTTTAAACCCTAGAAAATTCATGTCACTGAGATGGACTTTCAACCCTTTCTGCAAATTAACATATTTGCCATAAGGATCTTTTCTGAAGAAACCTTGAGGAAGATCTACAACAGGACTTAGACTCTCATCCTACAGAAGGTTTTGAAATCTGCAGAAAAACCATGAAATTCAAAGGCTCTGTCTATACAAAGAGCACTGCAGAACTGTTTTCTCAGATGAGATGTCTTGTGAAGGTGAGTCTCCAGTATCTTTCATGGCACTTAGAATAGTTAAATTAATTTTGTCACTTTCCAAACAAAGCAGTGGTAAAATATAATCATTTGGGACTTGGAATTTTCTTCTTGTCCTACAGTGACAAGGTGTGCACTGTTAAAAATGGAGTAAGCTAGCTGTTTGTGCCAGTTACCTGGCTGCTGGAGGAACATTAGCATGTGGTCCTCTGTTTGCACCAAGGCTCGATAGCCCACAGAGTCATCCTTCTTCAGGAAAACTTGGATGTATAGCTGGAAAAAAAGAGCAAGCAAAACCGTGAGGTTAATGACCATATCATCTCCTTGGAGAAAACAGAACTCTTGGGTGACACAAGAGCAAACAGTGTGATTGCATGCAGTAATCCAGTGTGTCTGCAGAATGCTTTTCACCTTGTCTGAATGGATCTACCAATCCTGCCAAATCAGGGTAGGGAGGGCACTGCAAGTCTGATAAACCACAAGACTGAAATAATCTCTCCCTGCTCACCTGCTGTGGCTTGGCGCCGCTCTGCTCCAGGTTAAAAGTAATTGTGGTATCCAACAATCTTTGTCCAGTTTCAACCAGGTAAAGATTAATATTGTAGGTTTGATTGGAACAGGTTAAGGATTCCTATAACAACAGGCAGAAAATAGCTGAGTTAAACATACATGCCACACCAAATTCTCCAGAATGATTTCATATTCAGCAAGAACTGTGGCTTTGAGATATTTTTAGATTATACATATGCAGCTGCTACAAAACATCAGTCTCCAAAAAGATGGTGTAACACCTTTTCCATTCTGTTCCTGCACGCAAAGGAATGAAACAGACTGTCAAGAACTTCTGCTGTTCTTGGGAACGAGCATGCTTCGTACCTGCTTCCGGGAATCCTCCAGAGTACTTCCAGCATGAAGGCCATCAGAACCTCCAGGTTTCTGAAATGAGGATGAGAAGAGATAACATGGCTTCAGACCCCAGTAAGAGTATAAAAAAAATAATACTTTTTGAGTGCCTGACAAGTCTCAGCTTGACTCTGAAAACAGGCAGAAAACAGTTCTGTTTTATACCATTTTATTCTATTCCTGATAAAAATGAAACCTTACTAAGTTTGATATCCCTAAGAACTGAAATCCTCTATTGATCAGTAAAGCTGATTCGTAGGTTACATACCCACAATAAACAAGGCTGAAACAGGCTGCACAGAGGACAGCGTGCTCCATCAAGCCAGAGACAGCCTCAGCTGGATGTAATCAAGACCTACTTGCATTACCACTGTCTTCATATGTCTGACAAGCTAATTATATCTTCCTCAAGTTACTACCCATCTCTGGGCCTGTGAAGGAAAACACTTGTGGAACCCACCCCCAGTGCATATCCACTCTAGAGCTGTGCTGGTTACATAGTACAGGCAAATTGTACTCACCAGTTCACTCCTGCAGGTCAGGACAGCAGCCACAGTTTTCTCCCCAGTTGTTGCAAAACTCACCAGAGCTGCCTGAAAAGAAAAAAAAATAGCAGGAAATCATAAAATAAACAAGAAAATCCCCAAACCCCACCAAAAACTACCTGTGCAGCAAATTAAGCCATACTGGAATTAAAAATCTTTCACAGCCAAATTTTAAATTTCATTGTGTCGCCAAATAAATTAAAAAAAAAACAACTCTATTGTAAGACTGAAAATACTTTTCATACAGATGGAAACAGTTGACCCACCACAGGCTTTTGAACCATTATGTCCAGTGTTACTGAGCTTTTTAAAGCTTGCTTGCTTTTCAAAACCTCTCAGCTGGCCTAATAAAAGTACTGCTGCACCACTGGCCACTTAGACACACGTGTCTATCCAGCTCAAAACCAGGAAACTACCTCAACACTGGCAGTTGTTGGCAACAAAGCATACGTACACTGATGTCTGGAAATATTTCAGCAGCTAGTACAAATGAAATCAAATGGTTTTCAAGTGTTGCAGCCAAGAGCACAATCAAAATGAGAAGCTCAGCAGTTCACTCAGAACACTTAGTACAAGGGTATTCATTTGTTTTAAAGAATTTTAAGCTGTAGATGGCCCTGTCCCTTGAGTACATTTATCTTGGTTACCTGCTGGAAGTCCCGAAGGTGGCTGAGCAGCCCATGTTTGTACTGCAACAGAGAGAAGTGGCTTGGAGACAGCTGCAGGAAGAACTGAGTCCGTGAAGCACTGATTACATTGGGTTGAGTGGCCAATATCCTGGGCTGGAAGCCATCAGCAAACTCCAGGTCAAGCGACTGTGAAAGGGAGACAAGCATATGTGTTCATGAGAACTTTTTCTTCACCAAAACTAATACTTTCCTTTTCTCAGCAGCAATATAAGCTTTATGAAAAGGTTCACCATGTCAGGATAAACAAAGCACAACCAATGAGGCCTAGGGTCCCATCAGAGCAAAGCTCTGAAGACATCAATCCAGAAGGAATGATTAGAAAAAAAGTTTTCTCTCCCTTCCCTCCATTTATGGATCATTATCCCCCCCACCTCTTCAATCATCCTGTAGTTTACCGATAGGAGAACTCCCTATGCCGCCAGGCTCAGTCAGGCACTAAACCAGTTGGACGACAAATTGCGTACAATGCTCTTCCAGCACTTCTCACCTGCAGCGGGATCTGCTTCATCTCCTGCTCTGTCTCCAAGGAGCAGACATAGAGCGAATGCGTGCCCATGTCCATGCACACCAGCACTGCCTCCCCCACCACACTGCACACACCGTTTAAGCTCTTCAGCCACGGGGCTGCTACTCTGATCTGCCAAGCAAGACATAAACAAAGAGATGAAGTTGCCAACAGAATGAAATCTTCAAAGAACCCACTTGGACACAACCAAGAATTTTAGTCAGAATTATTTTTACCCATGACCCTAAGAGAAATTATCGATCAGCCTGAGATTTCCAAGATAGTCTTGACTAACAGCTGCAAGTCTAATTCAGTTTTGCTTTCAGGGCATTCAGCAGTGAAATCCATCTATCGGCCCATAGGCAATACCACAGTGAAAAGGAAATTTATCTGTACTACAACAACAACGAATTACTCTGCACACCACACCACAGCCATCTAGTTGCAAGTACATTTGTTAACATCAAATTCAGTATTTTGGATTCATAATTGAGCTCTACCTGTTTTGTCATTTCTCCATCTTCTACACTGAATGTTAAAATGTTCAAGTGGCTCTGGGGAACAATTCCAAGCACGTGGATCACTCCAGTCCCATGGGAATACAACAACTGGTACTGAGTACTCTCACTGCAAGAGAGGCAGCAACCATGAAGCATTGTTTTCTCACACTAGTTTTTTCAGATGTTTTCAAAAGCATAAGGCAAGTACAGCATCCTTTCCTCTCCAATGCAACAGGCTCCCTATCAGAAGTTTACACTTCTACTTAAAATATGTTCTTACCTTTCTGGTAAGTGTTCCACCCATTTCTGGTGCCCATTGGAAAGGTAGTGAAGAGAGATGGCTGCCTTCTTCAGGACTGCCACATATTTCACCACATCCTGTAGCCCCACCAAACTAGCCACCTGGAAACTAAGCACAGGTCAGAGACAATAAATTAGAAAATTATTTTATGCTAGGAAAAAAAACCCCAATGCTCTGTTTGAAGACCTTCTTCAAACACTTAACATCAGTCTTGAAGTGCAATTTATAGCCCACTTTATCTGTCTTTGCTGATCTCAACAGAGAGCATTAGGCTAGAATCCAAACACCCCAAACCAGACACAGGTTGAACATATTGTATATTTAAAGAGAAAATCCATCTATGAAAAAAATTTGTATCTTTTTATCTTACTGGTTTGCTGAGAAATAGAAATAGCATTAGATTTAACCACAAAGTTCAGGTACTCATAAAGAATCCATCTAAATGTTATTTTGGAAACTTTACATCTGACTAATCTTTCTCCATAATGCAAGTCCAGACAATGTCAACAACTCCTTTTTTTCCTTCCTAGACCAGCGTCACAAAGAGAAAAAGACAGTGCAAACACCAAAGCCTACCTGCCAGTGTCCAGTGACGTCTCCCAGTTCAACCCTCCGATGTTGGTCTCCCAGGAACGCAAAATACGTCCAGCATTGGACAAAGTGATGGCATCTGCCCGGGAAATTAAGAAAAGAAGACGAACACAGAACTTGTATCCCTCCACAGATCAACAAGGCAATGAATTCTGGCAAGTTCAACCTGGGGTCCAACACGTGGTTGAGATCCCACGTACAAAAACAACTGCTAGCCCCAACACACCATCTGCATGCTCTCCTTACCCTGCCCATGGATCAGCATCGCATCTATTGCTCCTTCAGGGGTTCCCTTGTCTACATGGCGCCACACTGAAGGAAACAGAGTTAAGTGAGAACAAGATTTGTTCCCCCTAAAGGCATTTGTTTGTTATTATTTTTAAATCTAGTCTCTTTATGGCAATAAATTTATGCAAAGAACAGTCTGTCTGCCCTAAGCAACAGCTTTTGAACCACCCGCTGAATCCTCTCAGTCTGACAAAGCAGTATCACCAGCATTAATTTATCAGTATAAAAACATAATGCAACTTCATTGACACGTTAGCCCGAGCACAACAGGTGTACTCCCCACCACAAAACCCCGCTTCACTCACGGATTTCGCCGCTCCTGGAGTTCAGGGCGGCCACGACGTTCTTCTCGGTGGCCACGATGAGCTTCTTCGAACCCTGCGAGGCCTCCAAGGAGGCGAACTTGAGCTTCCCCACGTACTGCTGCCTCCTGGGAGAGGAAACGCGAGCGGGGGTGAGACGGGACAACGGGGCACCTCGGCTGAGGGGGCGGGACGGGGAAGGCCCGACGAGCGACTGCAGCAGGAAACCTGCTTGCAGGAGGAGGACCCCGGCGCGGTGGGGACCCCCCCGGCTTTCCCCCAGCACCCACCAGTCGAACTTGCCCACTTGGTCCTCATAGACGGCGGCCGTCAGCGGCGGCAGCAGCAACAGCACCCAGAGCCCCGCCGCCATGGCAGCGGCCGGCCGCGATCCCGGCGCCGAGGGGACCTTAACGCCTCGGGGCTGCCCGCGCCCCCGCCTGAGCGAAAAACTCGCATGAGCGCCGTCAGGTGAACGCAGGCAGCGCGCAGGGCAGCCCGCGGGCGTTCCCAGCAGCCCGCTCGGAGCCGGAAAGGGGGCCTCGAAGCACGGCGGCGCCATGCCGAAGTCCAAGCGGGACCGTAAAGGTGAGCGCCCCGACTTGCCCCCGGTGTCCCCCGCTCCGCTTCTCCCCCATCCCCGCCCTAACGTCCCCGCTCTGCTCCATTCCCCGTAGTCTCCCTGACGCGGACGCCCAGGAAAGGCTTGGAGGCCAAGCAGGCGCTTATCACTGAGGTAAGTGCGGCCCGGTGCTCCGGTACCCCGGTGGCCGGTGCCCCGCTCCCGGTTAACCGCTGCCTTACAGCTGCGGCGATGCGTGGACACCTACAAGTACATCTTCGTGTTCTCCGTCGCCAACATGAGGAACAACAAACTCAAAGATGTCCGGAACGCTTGGAAGCACAGCAGGTGAGCTGGGGCGCGGGGGAGCTGACAGCTGCAGCCTCCTCCTCCTCCTCTTCTTCATCCTCCTCTTCATCTCCTCCCGCCCCAGGATCTTCTTCGGGAAGAACAAAGTGATGATGGTGGCGCTGGGACGGGAGCCGAGCAGCGAGTACAAGGAGAATCTGCACAAGGTAGGGGCCGGGGGGATTGTTTTGGGGTTTTTTTTTAATCTTTTCTGCACGTCCTAAAGCTCTGTGGCAGCTGTGTCACGGAATAAATGTGGAGGGACATCGGAGCTTCCTCAGGTGGCCTTTCTGCGGGTGTTTTAATTGACTCCCTCCATTATCGCGATGTGAAAGCTGTGTTGTTGGTGGAGCCACGGTGGCCGTGTGGGACTGAAGGGCAGGGGCTTGGCGCCAGGGTGCTGCCTGAGTCCCACGGACGGGCTCTTCCTTGCAGGTCAGCAAACACCTGAGAGGCGAGGTCGGTCTCCTCTTCACTAACCGCACCAAAGACGAGGTGGACGAGTAAGTACGCATCTTGCAGCTGTGGTTTCGAAATGCCGAGCAGCCTTTTTTCTACTCGCTGATGTTTCTCTTAAAGCAGCGACAATCTTACAAGGCTTTTTCGCTCGGCTTTCTCCGCCGTCCCTCCAACAGTGGGGAAGAAGTTATGGCGAGCTGCGCCATAATCCTCGTCATAGCCTAGGGACGTTCTCACATCTCGTTACCCCTCTCCGTCTCAGGTGGTTCTCCAAATTCAAAGAGGTGGACTTTGCCCGCGCAGGCAACAAGGCAACATACACGGTGAGCCTAGACACGGGGCCCTTGGAGCAGTTCCCCCACTCCATGGAGCCTCAGTTACGGCAGCTGGGATTGCCAACGGCGTTAAAGAAAGGTACGTGAAGCGGCCTTCGTTTTTCATCTGCACAGGTAAGATCTTTAAGGAGAATGTTAAATATCGAGTGGAATTTAGTTTCAGAGAAAATCTGAGGGACATCTTTCTCCTCGTCCAGCTGGCACTAGAACTCATTATATTCTTTTTGCGCCATTCTTCCCAAACTGGTGTCAAAAGACTAGTGAAACAACCCAGTTTTTCCAAGATAACGTCCTTTTTCAGGGGAAACAACTAGGCCTAGCCTAACCCAGTCCCTCAGCATGGAAAGGCGTTTGAGAGGGTCTTACCTCTTACCCACGTGTCAGTGGGCTTATCCAGGATTTGTCAGCCTATTCCAAGAGCTTTTGTTCCTGCAGGAGTGGTGACGCTACTTTCAGATTACGAAGTCTGCAAAGAAGGGGACGTTCTCACCCCCGAACAGGCCCGCGTCCTGGTGAGTAACGTCGTAACGTGGTGTTAGCACAAGCCCCCGTTTCCCCCGACGTGAAATAATTAACTGTGCAGTTTAATTCTGCTGGAGGGTGTGAGTTCTCAGAGGAAGGTGAGCAGTACTTCTGGGTGTCAGTGGGGTGCAGGAAACATCCCTATGCGTTCCTAATGTGAGTTTTAAAACTCTACAGCGATTATTTTGGCTCCTGCTTTGTTGCAGTTCCCATCTGGAAGCGGTATTTGCCATGTTTTTGCTAGGCTGGCCATGGAGACAGTAAAGCAGGAGTGACAGATTTGTGTCCTTTCCTAGAAACTCTTCGGCTACGAGATGGCAGAGTTTAAAGTCACCATCAAATTTCTGTGGAATTCTGAGACGGGAGACTTCCAGAAGCTTGTAGGAGACACGGAGGAGGAGGAGGAGGAAGAGGAGGAGGAGGATGACGGTGATGACAGCAATGAGGACTAGCAGCAGTCCTTGTGCTTGGACACCAGACAGTTCTACTCTATTTTAGAGACAAAAAGAGGAGGGTGTTTCCCTTCCCTATTTGCACCAGGAGGACAAGGACTATCAGTTCAAGTAACCTCTTTGTAAAAGATGACCTAATTCTGCTTTTTTTAATATAAATCTATGTATAAAACTTCAGATGGTTGTCACTGCTGCCTGTTACTGTCGGACTACCCGGGATCTGAGGAAATGCCACCTCAAACACAAAAGCCAGGCAGAAAGCACATAAATGTAGCGCAGCTTAGACATAGCGCGCCTGACACTGGGGAAGATGCTGAGGGTTTGCTCTTATCTTCTGATAAAAGTTTCGGAAGAAGCTATTTAACTCAAAGTCACTGAGCGCTAATAAGAAGATGCCAGCTGGGTTATAGGTACAGGTAAGAGTAGGGTCTGTGTTAGAAAGAGGTTTTATTCTTGTACCTAATTATCGAAGATACCGTATTAAAGCAGAACCAGGGCCTTCACCCAATTATGTGTCCATTTTCCCCAATCAACTGCATCTCTAAATCACAGCGAGTGCTGCGCAGAGCTGAAGGCCCATGAGGGGAGAAAGAATAAGGCATGGCCCAACACAACAAGCGCTGACAGTGGTAGTGGATCCTACAAAGCTTTGTTAATACAGGGGAAAAAAAAAATCTCAACCCCTTTGCACGTTGATCAAAGGGGGAGGGTGGGTAAGTACCTCCCCCGTGCTTTGAGAGACTTGTGCTCAATTATCCACCCCCACAAAACCCGCTTTCTTCTCCCTACCCTAGTCTAGCGGAAATAGTTGGGGCAGTCGTGCGCAGTCAGGTTCCAGGCTTCATCAAACGCCTCCACGACTGGTGGGAGCAGGGGACCCTCTTCACTGTAGTTAAGGTTCTGCTCTAGCTGCTCCAAGTTGGACATCCCAATGATCACTGCATCTCCAAGAGAACCCTGGAAAGCAGTAAGAGGAGTTGCTGATCCCAAAAGAAACCTAGTTCACCTCCCAAGCCACTGTGGGCCAAACTTTAAACATTTCTTTTCAGTAAAGAACATCCAATAACTCCTGACGCCACAAAGTTCTGTTCACAAGGCCAGAACATCTCCCAGGTCATGCCAACTCCTCGAAAGCTGCCAAATCCTACTTTACGAGAGGCTACGGGAATATTTTGGGGAGATGGGGAATACAACCATTCATTTCCTAGCCCAATGACTGAAGTCATCTCCTTGCAGGGAAGTTGTCTGGGTGGGAAGCCAAGACCCCAGTAACTGGCACTTAAAATCTTCCGCTTTTTCCAATCCTATAAACACAGGATACCGTGGGGAAATGCAGAGCTGACTCACTCCTACAGCCTGGCAGGCTGAGTCTGTACAGCAATATTCACTTTGGAACGCTGCAGGCCCATGGGATATGCAGATTAAAAGAGAACTGTTTGTACGCAGACCCATCCCTGTTTGTGTGCTGCAAAAGCTGCCCAGTTCTGCTGGTGCTGTGCAGGCTGCCAGCTACAATCGTGTCAAGCTCTTACCTGCAGTTTCGAGTGATTGTACAACCAACGCAAAGCAGCGGAGGTCAGGCTTGGTGCACTGGAGCCGTAAGCAATTTTCAGAGCTCTTTCTACTAGGGCAATTCCTTCAAAATTGTGTTTTTTCCAGTACCTGCCAGAAGAGAAATCACTGTCATTGCCCTTGGGGCCCCCAGTGAATTGTACATCTATATTCTAATCAAGTATGAAAGGCTTTCAGAAAGCCTCATACAGCTCTTTGTAGCCTCTGAGGACCTCTGCAATCCCCAGCTGTGAGTTGGGAGGAAGCTGAGCCTAAAAACCACACTGCCAAGCTCAGTCACAAGGCGCAGCCCCAGTCACATGTGCAGACATAATCACTGCACGAGCTTTGCTCAGTTCTGCTTCCTCTCAGCTGATGATTAGTGTGGGGTTTTTTACGTAGCCATTCCTGCCACATCTCCCTGCTCATTTGTCAGCTCAAAACATACCTGTCCCTGTAGGCTTGAGCCCAGTCATTCCCAAAAAATCTTCCAGTGGGCTGGCGTGTGTCTTTGTCCTCATACTTGTACTTGCCGGTCAACAACCCTCCTGCAAAGGGTCAGCAGCATGTTTAGGGATGGACTGGCTCTTCTACAACCCCCAGTTCACATGTTTTTGTCTCAATCTCACCCTTTTCCTCCCCATACCTGCAAGCGGATTGTAGGCGTAGAACCGCAGTCCATAGTATCTCAGGCAAGGGAACAGCTCGGCTTCCACCTGGCGAGTGGTGGCATTGTACATACCCTGCACAAAGATGAGGGAGACAAAGAGCTTCATACGCTAGCTCGTGACAGTGAGCACGAGCACCTGAGCGGCCTCTTCCCCACCCTTCCCTGACAATACTCTTATCCAGAAGAGCAGCTTCGGGTCACACAAGGTTATTATCTGCTTAGGAACAGACTTCCTAAAGCATTGCAAATAATGCAGAAACTTTTTAAGTTCCACATCAAGGGACTCACTGACTCAAGCAACAAGTGTGTACTCAGCCTTTTCCAAGAAGTGACCTACTGACCTTTCTAATCATGCATGTCCTGAAAAGACCTGCCAGATAACTGCAGCAGCTTCCTTTTCTGTGTTTATATCTGGCACACTGGGGGCTGGTCTGAGATTTGGGGCTCCCAGACCCTTTCCCACGGTGACTGACCATTGCTGTAAGGACAGAGAACCATCTGTATGCTGTTCTGATCTGAACCCTCGTATACTTTTGATTTGATTCATCTCAGCCTCCACAAAAGATCTGCCGGACCACGAAAGCCCCCATCCCTCACCTGGTACACAGTTGGCATCACCCAGTTGTTGTATTTGCAGATGGTGCAGATTTCTGCAACCTCCCACGCTGCGTAGTTTGATAGACCGAGTTCTTTAAACTTTCCCTGCAGAGGAATAAAAGGGTATTCAGTTCCAGATTGCAAGATGTATACGGTGAAAAGGACAGTTGCCAAATTTCAGTCCAGAGTTCTCTGCTCATCCCTGTCCACCTTTTCTAGATAGACTATGAATTATAAGACCTGACAAAAAAATTTCCCATTTTCTGTTCATTTTGAAGTCATACCTTCTAATTTAAATAGCGCTATTAGATTAATGCAATTCAGGAATTCTTCACTCATTACCAGAGCTAATCTTAACCTACTCAGTTAACACGGCTGAAAGCAAAGTTCAGATGTTCTAACGTTTCCAAGAGCTTTTGAGAACAAAGTGCACCACGTGAACATGCATGCAATGGAGCGTCAGTTGTTTGGCTTTGCCCTGGTCATCTGTGTTCCCTCTTCCTAGTGTTGCACAAACCCGGCGCTGTGGAAGGGCACAACAAGCAGCCCTGGTTTAAAAAGGTGGTGGGAGGGACTCAAGAGATGGTCCAGGCTTGGACTTTCCACTTTACTTCTTTGTGCAGCTCATTGCAGGCACGCAGCGTCTCCTCCACCGGGGTCCCGTGGTCAGGAGCATGAAGGTAGAAGAGCTCCACACTCGCCCTCTTCAGCCTCTCTAGGGACGTGTCCAGCTGTGATCTCACACTCTCGGGCTTCAGCGTCTTCCCATCCCAGGGATTGGCCTTGGTGGCAACTTCCACTGGCAGAGAGAAAGAAAGAATGAGCAGGGACGTTTCCACCTTCAGGAGGGGAATGGGAATAACGGATGTAATGAAAGCATTGCTCAAGGGGTTTCAGGGAAGGCCTCCCTCCTCGGGGACCATGTCAGCCTAGCAAGGGAGGCTCTTCTCCTTAGGGGCTGCAGGTCTGCCCTAGATAGGGAGGCCCCTCTCCTCAAGGCCTGGGGGTCAGCACTAGCAGGGGAGTCCCTTCTCCTCAGGGATAGTGTCAGCCTGGCAGGGAAGACCCCTCTCCTCAGGGAATGGGCCCCAGCAAAGTCCCTTCTCAGGGACGGTGTCAGCCTAGCAGGGAAGACCCTTCTCCTCAGGGAACAGGCCCAGGAGAAGTCCCTTCTCAGGGACAGTGTCAGTCTGCCAGGGAAGACCCTTCTCCTCAGGAAATGGGCCTCGGGGAAGTCACTTCTCCTCAGGGACAGTGTCAGCCTGGCAGGGAAGACCCTTCTCCTCAGGGAACAGGCCCGGGAGAAGTCCCTTCTCCTCAGGGAACGGGCCTCGGGGAAGTCCCTTCTCCTCAGGGAATGGGCCTCGGGGAAGTCCCTTCTCCTCAGGGACAGTGCCAGCCTGGCAGGGAAGACCCTTCTCCTCAGGGAACGGGCCCGGGAGAAGTCCCTTCTCCTCAGGGAACGGGCCCGGGAGAAGTCCCTTCTCCTCAGGGACAGTGCCAGCCTGGCAGGGAAGACCCTTCTCCTCAGGGAACGGGCCCGGGAGAAGTCCCTTCTCCTCAGGGACGGTGTCAGCCTGCCAGGGAAGACCCTTCTCCTCAGGGCCGTCCCCTCCCCCCCCAACCCCAACCCCACTGCGACCGGCCCCGGCCGTACCGGGTTCCGTGCCGCCAGCCAGCAGCGTGCCCAGGATGCGCTCGGACTCGCCACCCGCGTACATGTAAGCGGTGTCGATGAGGCGGTATCCGCGCCGCAGGAAGGCGCGGAGCAGCGCGGCGCTGGCCTCGGGCCCGGCGCGCCGTCCCACCTCCATGGCGCCCAGCACCACACCAGGACGCGCGCCGCCCGCCGCCATCGCCGCCGCCGCCACTGCGCAGGCGCGCCCGGTGCGGACCGCGGGGAAAGCACCCGCCCCGCCCGCCGGGGCAAGGTCCCGGCGCGCATGCGCAGAGGAGCGGCGCCGGTTCACGTCCCCGAGCCCCTGCCATTACCCGGCCGGCTCCCCCCCAAAAATCAGGCAGGTTTGAATCAAAAACAGCAAGTTTCGGGAAAAGACGGTTTTCAGAAAAACGGCGAGCAGCAGGTTTGCAAAAAAAAAAACCGGAATTTCCCCCCAAAGCAGCAGATTTGCGAAAAATCCCAGCAACTTCCCGAAAAAGCAGCTGATTTGGAAGAAAAGCAGCAAGTTTCTGAAAAAGCAGCAGGTTTGCAAAGGAAACCCAGCAAGTTTCTGAAGAAGCAGTGGAATCGCCAAAAAAAACCCCAAAACAACAACCAAAAAAACCTCAAGTTTCTGAAAAAGCAGCGAGTTTCCAAAGAAAAATAAAGCCAATTTCCAATCCGCTGTGGGCGAGCGAGGTAAGTCCCTGTTCTGTGAGGATGTGCCGGTTGGGTTTTATTTTTAACTTGAGGCCAAATCCTGCCGGGCTGATGGCCTTCCTGGTCGGGTCATCCCACCGGATGCAAAATTAGGGCCAGTAAAGGTGTATTAGCCAGTAATGAGTATTTTGCAACACAAGCCGGCTTCACGCTGCAGCCAGAGGAGACGTGAGCCTGTTGCTAATATAGATATCTTTTTCCCCCTAGTGTTATTAAATTTTTTCCCATGTTATTGCATTTTCCTAAGCGTTATCCGAAGAGTTTCGCTGCCAGATGCTGATAAACGTCCCTCGGCTGAGCTGAGCACCGGACACCATGGATGCACGGCGCTGGAGGGGTCTCCCGCCCAGGAATCTTTCCGACTGTCCCAACGGCTCCCGCTGGGTGATGGACGTGTTCAACGAATGTGCCCAGGATGGCCAGGACATCGCCAGCGTCGTCCTGGGTCTGGTTTCCATCTTCTGCTTCGCAGCTGCCTCTTTTCCGTAAGTATCGCTCCCAAAACCCAGCCGAGCCCTTCCCTTGGTACAACACTCCTCTCTAAAGATCAAATTTCAAGTGCAAGCTGCCTGAATTATTAAATCTACCTGGCAAAAGCAATCTGGGCTTGGAAAATTTGGGTTTAACAGGAAGAGAGGGAGCAGGCGGTACAGCCCCAAAGCCTTGGTTGTTATTATATTGTTGTTGTCATGCTTGGCAGCTGTAATAACCCATGTAAGCGAACTGCAATGCAGTCGTTGCAGGTCGTGAGTGTGGAAGAAATGTTTCCAGGAGCCCTGGGCTTCTTGGAAGTGCTGGGACAACCGTGGCAGAGGGGGCCGTGGGGGGTCGCGCTCGGTCTCGGTGTATCATCAGATTATTTCGTAACCGGAGAGGCGGTTTCTGCAACTGGTGCTTCTCCTCGCTGCTTTCTGCCCCGCACGAGGGACAGATCACAAGGGCTTGAGCCCAGCGGGTTGCTGCAAGCACCCAACGGGTCGCAGGACTTCTCATGGGGGCCCATTTGCAGGGGAGTACGTGGCTTAGCTAGAGGAAATCTCTGCTTTTCCTCCTCTGCCGAGTGCTTTGGGCGGGTGGCAATTGCGAAATGATCCAGGTGGGAGCAACAAGGAGTCCTGGGGATGGTCCCCAGGTAGTGCTGAACCAGCCAGGGGTTATGGTTTGTGTCTCTGCCCAACTCTCTCTCTGCAGGCAGTTTTACCAAGCCTGCAAAACAGGCATCATGGACCGGGCTCTATCCATATATTTCCTGCTGGGATGGCTGGGCGGAGACCTCCTAAACCTCATCGGTTCCTTCCTGGCCGATCAGTTGCCCCTGCAGGTACCGACGGGGGTTGGTTCTCAAACTCCCCTAACTCCAGGGAGGAGGGATGGGATGGGTGCTGCTTAATCCAGCACCGGGAACCAGAGACCCAAACAGCCCTGGGGATGCTCCCTTCTCTCCCAAGGATGCTGGCTCATTCCATCCATCCCAGCTGAAAGCCTTTCTTGCAGGTGGGACCAACTCATCCTTCTCCCTGCAGGTTTACACAGCTGTTTACTATGTGCTCGCAGACCTGGTGATGCTGTCTCTCTACTGCTACTACAAAGTGAAGAACCGGGGTGGAGGATGTGAGTTGGGGTTACAAGAGTGGTGGGGCTGTGCGGTCCCCTTGGCATGTCTTCCGGGCTGGCTTGTCCTCGGCTGTGGAACCAGGAGAGGGAGGAACCCTGGGGGAGATGCACTGGGGCAGAGATGCTTTGCAGATCCATTGATGCAGCTATTAGATGCCTCTTACTGCTTGCTGGGTTTTTTTCTTGGATAACCTGAGGACCTATGAAAGCCTAAGCTAGCAAATAGCTACTGGCGGTGCCTGGGGCTTCTGCAAACCCCTGCAAACCACCATGTGCAGTGTCCGGGTTGAAAACAACCCCCCCTGTGAGTTGCATTAAGTATAGAAAGAAATGACTTACTGCAGTGACATGGTGACTCCATCTTGGAGCTGGAAACCGCAGCCAGAAGTCTTGACTCAAGCCAGCGCTTTAAGGGAAGGGGTGAAGTTTTTGAGCTCTTTCGGGGTCGATACTCCTCTTGCAAATAATGGCAGCTGTGACATGATGGAGGACTTCCTCCCTGTTTGACTGGAGTAAAAAGGGCATCTGAACGGGGCTCTGCAGTTCTTGCAAGGCTTAAACAACAAGAAAAAAAATCCACTTTTTAGCACTGCAGCTTTCTGTGAACTACAAACAGGCATCCCTTGGGATTGGTAACTGTTTAACTTATTAAAGCTATTTGAACTTATTAAACCAATTGATATTTGGCCCATCAACTACATAGTTTTGTTAATGGTGGAGAGCTTGTTTACAGAATATAATACAAGTCTTGCTGTCAAAGCAGTGCTTGGTCTGGCAGGGATTTGAACATGCACTGTTGTGAGTTAAGACAGTGAAAAGCTTCTAGATGGAAGGGATGATTTTTAAGAGCCCTAAACCCAAAGAAACTCGACTGCTCTCGATCTGCTGAGATAAGAGGAGTTTCCTCCCTGATAACTTAGAAATTGCCCATATTGCTGCGAGATAAAACGACCGCAGCAGCTATTACCCAAATTACTTGGTGCCAGAGATAAGAGAGAGCTTGAAGGTTTCTTTACCCAGAGGGGGCCCTGGCACCCACCAGGGGTACTGGGCTGCACTGGGGGCTGATGGAGGAGCCCTCCCTTACCAGTTTCTGCTTGATTCCCTGCAGTCGCTACCCCAGTCAATGCAGCCTTTGTCTTCCTTTCCCTGGGGACGGTGTCGACCGTCTCCTTCCTGGGCAGAGGTGCTGTCGTGGCACAGGACCCGGCGACGTTTAAAGGGAGGTCCCTGCTGTCCGCTCACGTGGATGAGCTTGGGTCGAAGGTGAGCAGGTTCCTAAATCTGTGTGATGGGGGGAGAGAGGATAAAGTGTCCGGTGGGGTGGGCATGCCCTGCTGAACGAGTGTGACCCTGCTGAATGCTCAGCGGGGTGAGGGATAGATGGGGAGATCAAAGGCTGGGTCTTGGCCCCGCTGTCGCCTTGCACAGAGCCGTGGCATGCGTGGGAAGCGTGTCTCTGAACACACGGGCTGCTTGCGGCCCCCTTGCCTTCCAGCCTTTCACCAGGAGTGAGATCATTGGCTTTACCATCGGCTCCATCTCCTCCGTGCTGTACCTGTGCTCCCGAGTCCCCCAGATCTACACTAACGTAAGTGTCGCATGGTGAGCAGGGCAGGACGGCAGCCTGGTCCTGGGGTCCTGAGATTTCAAATTGAAGAGGGTTGGTGGGATCATTTTTGTCCTCTTTGCTTAGAGGTCCCAGGTCCCCATCTCTGATCATTTCATAAGGGACTATTTTTCTGTATTTCTGCTCCGAAACCTGATTCATTTTTCTCCCCTCCCTTTAACACACTAATATTTTGAGGGTGGGGCTTTCATTTTGTCCTTATTTACAAGCAGAAGTGGAGCTAAAAGGCTCTTGGCACTGAGTCACCACCTTTTTTTTCTTCTTTTTTTGGGGGGGAGGGTGACTAATACTACTTTCTAGTGAGATTTTGGAGAGCTGCACCCAAGCTCCCCTCTTGGCCCTTCTCCTTCCAGTACAAGAGGAAATCCACCACCGGCGTCTCCTACTCCCTCTTTGCGCTGGTGATGCTGGGGAACTTGCTCTATGGCCTCAGCGTCCTCCTGAAGAACCCCGAGCCGGGGCAAGGTGAAGGCGACTACGTCCTGCGCCACCTCCCCTGGCTGGTGGGCAGCCTGGGCGTCCTTTCCCTCGACGTGGTCGTATCCTTTCCCCGCCAACGCTTCCCTCCAGGATCGCATCCCGACAGCAAGGCTTTGCAGGGAGTGATCCTGCCTTGGGGCAGGCAGGGTTAGGCAGGAGCGTGTGGGTTGATGTTGCTCAGCGGTTGCTTTTGAGCTGTGTTTGCTTACCCGCGTGCCGGTGAGTAATTTATGGTGTTGCAACAGCAGAATGCTTCAGACCCTTGTTTGCATTAAGCTCTTTGTCCTGTTTCCACCTCTCCTGGCACAAACAGCCTTTTTTTCAGGTGGTGAGACCCAACACGTCATGTAGATCCCCCCTTGCTTGCGTGAAGAGCCTTAACCTTTTCTCAGATCTCCTTCCAGTTCCTTGGTTATCGGAGAGGAACACCCACTGCCTGTGGAGAGAGGGATGCTCTTCTCAGCGAGCGGGGTGACAGCCTGGAGAGCTGACAAAGGGACCGGCCCTGGAGTGAGAATAGGATGATGCAGACGAGAAAGCTGGCCTTAACGCCTGGCAAACGGGCGCCTCCATCCTGGTGGCTCTTGGGAGAAGAGGACCTGAGCCAGTGGGTGACATGTTGTGCTGCTAAGACACTGAGCCCAGCCAGGTGGCAGAAGGTGCTGCTGAGAGACCTGGTGGCTCCTTGATACCAATGATGCTATCGGGATAAACAGGGAGTTATTTGATACCTCAAAAGGTTGCTCTTTGCTGCTCTCACACCCAACCGCTGAGCTCGGTCACTTGTGCTTTACCTGCTGTCTCTCCAGGGTGATCTGGAGCTTCCCCAGTATTGGCAAATGTTAGAAGAGCCTAAGGGGTTGCGGGGAGGGGACAGAGATGACCGACCTGCCACGAACACGAGCACCCCTTATCTCTGTGGGCCTCATGTCTCCACCAGTGAGCTCTTTCTGGAAGATATAGCAGTGACTGGAACCAGCTCAGAAGGAAGGAGCAGCATAACCAAAGTGTTTCAGTCCACACATACCTATTTTAATTAGCATGGCTCACATGTCTATAAAAAAAGTCCCTGCCCCATGTACCTCCTTTGGTTTTATTTTGCCGGTTCATCTGGCAGCTCCTGCGTCTTTCTTAATGAATGTCATAGTCCCCATTTCTCTGACTTCTCGCTTCTCGCCTCACCCACGTTTAAATCACAAGGATTTCTTGGGGAAGTTGCTTCATCACTTTCTGGTTAGCTGCAGAGGCAGTTACCCAGGCAGAAGATGATGCCTCCCTGCTCAGCCTGGTTTTTGGTCCTGCCCTCTCCCATTGATGAATTTATGCCCAACACTGATGAATTTATCCCCCTCCTGAGGCCCTGCACACCAGCATGGTGGCTCCTTGACTGCAGCAGGACTGGAAGCCGTGGCGGTTTGGAAAAAGCCACGTCCCCAGCAGGAGAGATGCTTTCGGGTGGGCAGGGGAGAGCGGTGGCATAGCCAGGAGATGGCTGCTTCAGCTCGGCACTGCAGGCTCCCTCCTGTGTGCTGAGCTATTTCTGCTGGGGAGGAGCAGCTCGATCTCACTGGGCAAGCAAGAAGAGTATCAACCAAAGCTTGCAGGCCCTTCAAGAAAAGTTAGCACAACTTGTCCTTTTAAAAACAAGGAATTTTCCTTTTCCTGCAGTCACTCTTAGCTTTTCTTTTTGCTCCCCTTTTCTCCCTCTCCAGCTGCTTTCCCGATACCCAACACTTCCCTGCTGCCCACCCATGCAGCTCCCCGCTTTGTGCCCCTTTTGGGTTTAGCTGTATTATCACTAATTTACAATTAGTCAGTCCCATGACATTTGTCCTTGCCAGTATTGGGAGCTGAGTCATGTTTTCAGAAAGGAAAATTATTTTTTCAGGCTCTTTGACCCTCCCTTCAACAAAGCTGCTGGCTTTTTCACTCTATTAATTCACAATTCTCGTGGTCGATGGGGCTGCTCGCCTCTTCCCTGGCCTCGAGCCAGCAGCATTTCCTCTGCTTTTTCCCTAGGAGTTGCAGAAAAACATTTCATATCCAGCACTAATACAAACCACAAGCAGATTCCTAGCAAGGTGGAAAGCACAGCTTCGTTAGACCTCAATACCTATTTATTACAGATAAAGACCCTGGGGCTTGGTTTTATTAGAGTGTTTTCTGACATTTGCTAGCTCAGCCCTGAAGTGCTGGGGAAGGCACGGTTGGTTTACCAAGAGCGGGATTTACTAAGCTGACCTACGGCAGGGGGGTAGGATGGAATTTGGCACACCTACCTTATGGAAACGAAGCTTCATAACACTAGATAATTGCCATGTACCAGCTAACCAAGAGCTTTTCTTAAAACCAAAAAACCCCACCTCTAATATAAGGAGGCAAAAAAAAAAAAAAAAAAATCTATGTTTATGTGCCAGCAGCCATCTAGGTGGTGGTGGATGGAAATTCATGTCGCAAAAAGGCTTTCGCTGAGGTTATCATCCCTCCGGGACTGTAATGCAGCCCTGTCCCCCAAAGAACCTGCAATTTAAGATTTTGCAGAGGCAAGTGTTAAACCAGAAAAGGCACAGACCAGAAACAACTTGTCCCAGAGTCAGAATGTAACCCGGTGGCAGGCTGGGGGCTGTAGCAGCCCAGCCAAAGCTGGAGGTTAGTACGCAAACCATCAGGTTCCACTGCTTTGAGAAGAGGAATGAACTGCTGCTGCAGCTGCATCGATCCTGCAGCTCGTACCTGTATGACTGCTCTGCGGAAAGGGTATATCCCTGCACACAAGCAGTTAGGGTGTCCCTGTATACCCCAAGCCTGTACATTAAATTTATCTGAGATGAGATGTGGCTTTGGAGAAGGGAAACAAACCCCCTGAAAGCTTTAGCACGCAACAATTGGAAACAGGCAAGAGGAACGGCGAGTGTCCCCCCTCCTGGGCTAACACACTCCTTTCTGAGCTTCAAGAGTTCACGGAAACTTATCTCCAACTTCAAAAAAGGTTCTGCCTCGGACAGAACCAAGAGACGACAACAACAGAATCTCAACCTGTTCCCCTTGGGGATCCCAGCTTTGAGGCAAGCACGTGCGCACCCTTCCCCAGCCTGCGTCCCATATGAGCTGCATTATACAGACCAGAGGCCCCCGGGTAAACACTGCGGCACGGGGCCGTAATCACCTGCAGATGTCTGGATGTGAAATAGGTCACATTAGAAAAGCAAAATTAAGAGCACATTAATCAATATTAATGCCAACAGTCTCAGTTTACATCGGTTCACCCAAAGGCTGATTCCAATGGCCATGTGCAGGAAGAGCCCAGCAGGTATTTGCTTTCTCAATTTTGCCAGGATTAAGAGTTTGTTCTAACCAAAGCACATTGAAGTAGGCAGTGGACCTGAAGCTGAGCAAGGTCCCTCTGACCACCACACGTTTAAAGAGGGGAAAAAAGTCTGGATGAGGTTCACAAATCACATGGGGACCAAGCAGAGAAGGAGCTTTTGGGTGAGCACCGATGCCTGGAACCATCCACCTCAAACTGCTGACTGAACCACAACACCTCTCCTGTGCCCACCTGAGGGTTTCAACCCACAGCTTCCTCCCCCCACTATTTTTAACGCACCCAGTAAAGCTGGACTAATCCTTCTTCTCTCAATACATCTGTTCCATGTTCGCTGGATGCCTGAAGCATCAATCCCAGCAGCGGGATGCCAGCATCCCAGTGCCAGCATCTTAGAAGTACAACAGGCTGACGAGTAAGCAGCTACGTAATGCTCCACCTGTGAAGAGCAGCCCTACATCACACCCTCTTCAAAACAAACAAGTTTCAGCTAATCTAGTTGTGAGGGAAAAAAAAAAAAAGCTTTCTTGCTTTCCATGGCCATATAATCCAGCAGCTGGTTGGATTACAGATATGCTCGGTGTTTGCCTTTGTTTTCAGGCACATTTATCTACCAACAGCCAGAGCGACTGCTTCCAGTTGCTACAAAGGAAAATGTTTACAACACAAACCCCAAGTAACACTGCAAGGAAGGAAAGAGAAATAAGGAGGACACCAACCGCACACACTGCTTCCTGGGATTTTTTTTTATTTTATTTTTTTGTTTTAGTCTTTTTTTTCTTTTTTTTTTCTTTTTTTTTAGTATGGAGGCTCAAGTATCAGATGTAGATTCAATTTAAGCTTTACAAAAAACAAAATCAAAACAAAAACCCCTTTTGCATTCCATAAAAATTGACAGAAAAGCGCCTTGGAACCAGGCTATAGAAGAGCAGAACTTTCAGCAGGTCTCCTAATCAACGTCTCCTTGCAAATCTGGTTTAGTCAGTATAGTACAACACCGAGGAACACCCTCTCTTCCCTCCCACCCACCAGCCATCCCCTGTGCCCAGCCCCCAAACATACGTGGAATAGATTATTTTTTTTTCCAGTTCTTCCTCTTTCACACACCACAGTATTTAATAAATTTTTGTTTTACATTTTTTACACCAATGTAACAAAAGGCAGGAGGGGGTGGGAAGGAAAAGACAAACAATGATCCGTGTTTATGCATATAAATGGGGAAGGGTGGAAGGCGGGGGGGGGGAATACATGGACTTCTACAGAAACGTAGCCTAAGGTCTCAATAGTAAAATGTGGTGCAAAGTAGGCCTCAGAGACTGAAAAAGTTTGTACAGCTTTATTCATGGAGAGAAGATGGCGTTGCATGGATAGTACTGAATGCAAATTGTGACGTGACGTAACAGAAAAGGGCAAGGGGGGGATGAGTTTTCTAAGAAAGGAATCTAATGAGTGCATGGCATGTCTTGTTAGCATGAAGAGTATTTTAACTTTGCTGCTTTCTCTTCAAAGCCTCCACCAGGTCGTTTTTAAGAGCTTCTTGTTTTGATTTGTCTGCAAAAGTCTGCACAGACCTGCGGGGAAGAAGGAAATGCAAGTCAGAGGCGATGCATTTGAGAGAAGGCGTTTTTAACAGTTCTCCTGGCATGTGAGTCAATAGGAAGGAGAAGCACCTGAAACCAGGCTTAGAGGGAACAAAACTCAGCTTGCCTGTTTTAATACAGAAAGCAGAAGGCAAAGTGAACACTTCAGTGAGTATATCAAAGCAAAATTCACTCTAGCAAGGATGGCACCAAGAGACACGCTTCCCCAGAAGTTCCACTCAGCCTCCAGTTGCTGGAGGGTGATTCCCAATTTTTTACATTACAGATTGGAAAAACCCCAGTGTACCACCAGCAAAGGGTGTTAGCGCTCTCGCTCTCCCAGTGACCGTGACGGGAAGGCAGAGAAAATCCAGCCTCCACCCACGAACGTGAAAAGGGCCAGGCTGGGGGAGCTCCTGAACCTTTTTGCAGACTGTTCACCCAGGGTCGAGCAGCCACATCAAGACTTCCCTCCAGTGTATTCACCAGTGGGAAAGGCAGCCAGAGTTTCTGTTCTTGAATTTGGTTTTCCAGTTTGTACCTTACCTAGAGCAGTTAGTGAATCAAAGCAGCTGAAGAACAGAGATACTGTCAGCAAGATTATTGCAGGGGTTCCCTTTATGCTAAAAGTTTGGTTATAGAAGAAAAGCTACATTTTTTAGGAGTCATCTTCGCTCACCGCCCTGTAAGATCATTGTGGAGGAACCTCCATTTTCAATGGTACAATAAGAAACTTCCACTTTTAAAAAAGCCCTCTTAAATGTGACCATTGATAGAATACTAATACTAATAATCTTCAGGAGTTGCTACCACAGAGAAGTGGTTAGGATCCAGTTTGGTAGGATTTCTCCCCACATAAACCGTATTTCATACCCTTTTCAGTACTCAAAGCTACCTTATTTTGCCTGGATGCTGTCTCCTGTAAACAAGGCCGCTCTTTGTGTCAGTTATTTTCCTAACATTTTTATAACAGTATTTCCATTCTCTTGTCTCTGGAGACTTCCGCTGCTTTAATAAAAATATATACATTTTATATTTTCATTTGTCACAGGCTAAAGAAGTGGTTCTTGGCCATTATCAACAAATAGTGCATTTTCCCCTTCGTCAGCTTAACGTGTTAAAGACAACATCTGTAACTCATTATGAATTGGAGTGGAAGGTTAAACTGGCTCAGGGTTAGTCACTGCCGTGCGTCCTAGACATTCAGAGCTCCAGAGCAAATGAGAGCATATGAACAAATCCCTTTAAAGGCTGTGCAGAGCACAAGCAAGTGGAGGCTAGAAATGTTTCAGTGGAGCTTGAGCAGGACTGGATTTCAAGCTCCAAGGAAATTCAAGATACACCAGGCAAATGGGGGATGTGCACGTGAGGTGAGCTCACATTTACTCAGAAGTCACAGGAAGTACCAGTCTTTTTTTTTTTTCCAAAACTGCAAGACTTCCAAGATTTCATTCCTTTCTGCAGGGAGGATGCTAAGATTACAGGGAGTTTCTTCATTGAAGTGGTGTACCACAGCTGTAAAAAACTGATGGTGCACAAGGGACAGAGTCCCTGGGGCTTCTGGATCGAATCAGTCCAAGCTAACACCACTTTGGGTACGTGACCACGCGCTCCTTTCTTGCTCCCAAGCTAGAGTGCAAAGTGGTAAATCCTGCCACATTTCAGAGCGTGATATTTCAAATCGGGGGAAGGGGTAGAGTAACGTTGAAAATAAAAATCACAGCATTTAGTTGGCCATATTAAGAAATAACCCTTGGGTGAAACACAGATCAAATGTCGTTTATCAGTCTGCGGGAGTTAGGGGTTAGTTCTGGTCTCAGTTATCATGCAGAGGTCTTGGCTGGGTGAGTCCTGGTTTAGTGCTGGTTGTCACACCTCACAGGCAGGGGGTACCTGGATTGGTTTAGTTATCAGGCTGGATGTAGATCTGGCGCTGGGTCAACACTTGAGAAAGCTCCCTCTGCAACTGCTTATACTTTTGGTTGTCGGGGATAGCATCAATAGATCTACAGAGAGCAGTTTAGAAACGAGGGAAGTAAACAGGGAAAAGAACAGTCAGAAGAACTCAGTAACACAGAGCTGGTATTCTGGAAACCACCAGGAGCACACTCAGGAAGAATAAGGGTAAATACATAGGTTAGAAGAAACAGAAGAAAGGCTAGAGGAAAAGCCAAAGCCAGATGCTCTGTATGTTACCAGTTCTGAGCAGATCATCTCACCGATGCACAAAGTACCATGACTCAAACTGAGCAATGGGGAGACATAGGAAATAGATTCAATTACAAAAGCTTAAGGCAATGTTCACAAGGAAAAAGACTGTATTACATATTTCCTTTTAATGTTAATAAAAGCTTCCTGGCTAAACCCCTGCACACCACAAATGAAAATAGAGGCCTGTTATGAAAGCTGGGGGTTGGGGGGGAGGGGGGGGAGAAAAAAACCACCACACAGAACAGCTGCTTTCTCAGATACTGTCGACTCCCTCTGCCCATGCTGTTAAGAAGGCAGCGCAAATATTTAATTAGCACCATTATTCTATCTTCTTTCACATTTCAGTACATGAGAGAACAGCAGTATACTTATTTGTGCCATTTGTTTATTCTACATTATCACACTGTGCTAGGAGGTCTATCTGCAGTTGAAAACGAAATGATTTGGCATCACAGTTCTGTACTTTCCTCTACGAGCATGAGAACTACCAGCTTGGGATTTCTATGTAAAATTCCTAACCAGAAGTGAGCAGGGGTTGAAAAGTACAGTACAGTTTCCCTGCAGAAAGGCACAGGGGGTTTATTCACTTAATCTGTTACAGTACACTATACTTTGACCAGCGGTGTTGAGAGAAAGACAGAATTTAAAACAAAGTCTATATACCGCAAACCATTAATGTCATGACTTAATTCTGGGACCAAGTGACTGTTTTTAAGAATAGTAGAAAGAGCAGTCAGAATTTAAGTACAGCTTTCAGGACTGTGAAGAATAAAACTCCTAATTAAAAATAATTCTGAAATACAAGTGCTGCTAAATGGGCTATTTTCTTCCTGGTGAGGGAACAAGGGATTAAAACATTGCTTCAAGTTTCTGTAGTTACAAGGTAGAATTTTTCCCTAAATTCCACACAACAAATAATGTTTCCAAAGCACAGTGAGGTGAACAATTAGGGACATGAAAAGACTTTGTGTAGGAAAGGGGAGTTCCAGCAAACAAAAGCAGATCAATGCTCGGCTGGAGACAGTACCACAGGCACTGCAGGGGAATGCAGGGAAGCGAAGGGGGTCCAATAGTCAGTTGGAGAGACCCTTACCTCAGCCCATTAACGATGTCCTTTGTTTTTCCAAAATAAATCTCATTCAGTGTACTTCTGATTTTGTTTTCCATGTCCTAGAAAAAAAAAGAAAGAAACCAGACCTTTAGTCACATCAGCCGTTTTCAGGAACGGTGCACTTACACTCTTCCGTGCATCGTATGTGTTCATTTTGATGTACACCACTTGCCACAGCACGGTTCAACCCCGTGTATTCCTAATACTTAAATTCTCACAGAAGGCAGTGTGACCCTATCTCTCTGCTTGTACCAAAGAAATAAAGGCTTAGCTCTACTCCTGTCCTCTCCTCCCAGTTACTTACCCTAGGCTATGAGATGTCTTTCTGGACCACAAGAGGGCAGTTTCTGTCCAGCTATCAATTTTTCTGCATTCAGTTGCAGAAAAGGAAAATGCATTTCACCCCAAACTTACTCTGTAATTTCCTGGCACTGAATGGACTATAAGTGGCAAGTCAGCCATTTAGCATAACCAACAGGTCAATAGTTTTGTGCTTACAGGTTACTTTGCATTTTTGAGCTGGTGACTCGTTCATTAAAACTGCATGGTAAACAGCTTTGAGAAAGGTCTTGTAAATAAGCAACATTTTTTCATTAGGTCGCTTTCACTCGAGCCAAAAACTTAGAAAAGGGATCAAAAAAGAAGTACCTGCCCTACTTTTATTTCCCAGTTCCTTTAAAAAAATGCATTATAGTCTATTTGAGTTGAGAATTTCCTCCTTGCTTGCCAAAGTGGCTACGAAGATCAAGGACGTCAAGAACACCTTCCTACAGGACAGTGCAATGAGACAGCAAACTAGTGTTGCACCGAAGTCCTTCTGAGCAGCTAACGCAATCACATCCTTCACTCATCATGCTGAGCATACATGACTGACAGCTGCCATAAAATCAAACCAGTGGATTTAATAAGGACTTGATACACACTGAACTTTCAGTTAAAGGGACAGTTCTGTATAACACAACCAGACTTTAAATAATTCCACCCAAAAGTGACTGTAGAAGCAAACACGGGGGTAGGAAATTGTTAACTAGTTCTCAGGAAAGGAACACTTATTTTACAGGAAGGTTATTGCTGTAATGAGCAGGAGACAAAGTGCAGAGTGGCGTCTTTGTATCTACAAACAGTTGGAAGTCATACTAGGAGTACTGAGCCATCAAACGCTGAGCAGCACTCACATGATTAGACTTGATACAATATGAATAAATAACTTGTTCATAAAGACAAAAGCAACAACCTTCTTAGGCACAGGACCAAATATGGGTAAGGGAGCCTGCAGCAGGCTAAGGCTGCGGTGGCTTCACAGCACTCACCTCTACCAAGCGTCCGATATTGGCTATGTGTGGAGAGGAGTCACTCACAGTCTCATCTTTCTCCATCTAGAAAGGAAAGACACAGGTCTATTGATAACATGCAATTCTGATGGTAGATGCATGACACCTTTCCTTGTCAAGAGAGGGGATGGAAGAAGTGGGTCTCAAAATCCTAAACTAACTATTCTTTCAGTATGCAAACAGACTAGTAACCTACTGAGAAATTCCCAGAACTAGAGAAAGGCTCACATGTTGATAACAGAAACGTAGTGTAATAAAAACCATGAATCAAAATAAAACCCTGCTGTAGATCCCTGGTGTAGACAGGCACTACAAAATTGTCATTCCCTACCTACTAAGGGGCTGCAGGAGATCTACAATAGCGAACGTGTAACGCGACAAGAAGCACAGCGTATCTATATGAAAACAAGGTTGTTGTTGATGAGATGCACACAAGGATGGTGCTGTCGGTTTAACAGCTGTGAACTATCCCTGCAAAAACAGCTGTTTCTTTTAATCTTCATCTCAAACACTACTTCCGACCACACATGGGACACATTCTCCATTCTCAGGATCTCCTGGCAAAAGACACCTTAGGCATTATTTACCTTCCAGTAGAGAGGGAAGGTGAAGAAAATACAAAAATCGCAACTACCTACAAGACTGGTGACAATTTAAACTACTGCAATAATACAGAAAGAGAAATTGGACAATTTGTAGTTCTTTTTTTTTTTTCTTTTAGACCAAAAAGCTGAACTAACATTTACCTATCAGGGGAAAGGAGGTACAAAGCAGTGAGTGTGGGGGGAAAGAAGCAGACTGCCCTTTGCAGTACAAATTGAGAGCTGGATCAACTTAAGTGTATAATGATACCACGCACTTAGTGTAGTATCTGTACAGGAGACAGGTACCTGAACTAGGTGAGATTTTTCATCACAAAGATAAAGAAGTGGGAGCCAGTACTGCAGAATGCAATACTTGCTTTATTTCATCTGACTTTGCCCCATATAATGTCCATCCAGAGGCCATGGCTGACCATCCATGATCTGTGCTAGGGAAAAGACCATCTTCCCCAGTTCTTGAGATGAAAATTCTGGCTAGACACAGACAAGCTGTTGAACAATGAACATCAGTCCCAGGAACCTCAACTGATACAAGATGTGCTGAGATGGCATGAAAACAAAACTGGGAGAAAAATGTAGTGGGAAGAACGGTCTTCAAAGGGTTTTACTAATCCTACTGAATTCTCTTATCCATCTGTTCATATCCCTCCCTCAGGGCAGAGTTTAAAAATCTGGGCCAGCTACAGGTTTCTTCTAATAAGCCAAGTCTCTAACAGGCTTGGGGAAGCATGTAATTTAGTTGGAACCCTGAAGGCAAAAGATAACCTAGAAGAGGGGGAGAAAGAGAACAAGGACATTTAATTTTTCCTTTAGATTGCAGTCAGATTGTTTACATGTAATGGAGACATGCTGCCTGGAGAACAGATCCAGTTGCAGTAGAGGGAGAATATAAATCTGAACTATGCAAACACACATATACATGTTACGGTGAGTTTGGGAACTATCAGCAAATTGACCAAATCTGGGGCAGCCAGGGAGTTGGCAGTGGGTCATTTACTTCCACAGGCTCCCTGCCGCATCTCCTCCACACCTGGACAGGCCGAGCTCATTGGTAAGAAGCAGAATCTGAAAACAGAATTATTTTTTTGCAAAACGTATATTATTACATCTCCATAAAAACTGCTGCCAGAAGGAAAACATTTTTATATGCTATAGAAGCCCAGATGTTACAAGAGGCTGTTTTAATGGAGTTCAGAGTCAGTAAGCAGCCATGTTATACAAACAGCAGAGTTGTTGGGATTTTTAAAGGTTCCTTCCGGTGGCTGTTACCGCACGGACCTAAGCAGAAAGCCTATAGCTGCTTAAATAAAGGGGTTAATTTGCTTCGAGGGGAAATTCCATTCTGTAAGTTGATGTTAACAAGCAGCTCATCTTCCCACTGTCACTCCCCATCTGCTGTTGAGCTCAGCCAAAAACCTAACGCTCCAGAAAGAGCCAAGTACAATCTACATGGCTCAGTCGCTCCTCTCCCGTTCAAGAGATACACTGCTTGGCTTCCTTGCCTCATTTCCCCAGCCATCTGCTGCAAGTCTGACTCAGAGGGAAACTCACTCTTCTGGGTATATTAAGCTCTCAATGGCTGGCTGGTCACTTTGGATGTTTCCTGCATGGAATATAGCAGCTGTTTGGGCTTTCTGTAAACAATATTTGGAGGAAGAGTTAATACGAAGAGAGAAATTTAAGCTGGATAAATACTTTGGTTCATCATGAAAGCGTCTAAAAATACTAGAAAGATAAGAAAGAAACTCATCCACCGTTTTGCTCTGAAGAACTGACAACAACATCCACAGCTGCTCTGGCCACGGAGCGACGTGAAAATCTCTTTAATGAAACACAAACAGACCAATGCAAGCCAAAGGCTTCCAAGCCACAGGCAGTGGGCAGACTGAAGTCTCCAGGTGGAAAATATGTGGAATTATTTGGATATCACTGAGACAAAATTTGGCCTCTCTCTCCAGCACTTATTTCAAACTGTAACGAGATAAATGAGGGTTGTGAGCTCTACGGAGCTTGCAGCTTTGTAGAAATCAGCTGAGAACCTACCTCATCCTTTCATGGCCTTCATGTATTTTCACTCTAACCGGTGTAACCAAAGATATCCCATATACTTTACCAAACTGTATATTCAAAACCACGAGCAAATCTGGGGATGCTGCATCAGCTCTCTATGCCACTAGCCCATACGTGCTCAACTCTTCTTTTTCTAAACCAGCTATTACATAACTGAACCACTGTAAAATCCATCAGTTCATGTGAAGCAGAAATAATATCCCAGACAATTACCGTTCAGTACATCTCTGCTATCCTCTGCACCCCAAAATACTGCTTAGTTAGCAATTAAAGAGACAGTGCCTCCAGGAAACTGGACAACCGCTGAGGGGGAGCTTAAGGATCGCGACAGCTACAACTTGAAGATCCCTCTGGTGGAAAAACACCCCCCAACGCCCTGCTTAATGCTACAACATCTGGAAGTCGGTGGGATAGGCCTTTACATGAAAGCTCAACTTGATGAAAACATATGACTCTCCTAATTGCAGAGCACAAGCCTTGGAGGATTTACCTATTATGATAAATGGCAGAATGTCTCTGCTGGTGTTTTATTGAGCAGTAATATATCACAGGGCACATCTTCCTGAATGCAGGGAATGCTTAGTTTGCAACAGACCAGCCTTCATCCAGCTCTGCAAAATGTTCCACCTTTGCTAGAGAATATTTCAAGTATGAAAATAAAGCAGTACAGATGTGCGTTGAATCTGAAATCCCAGGCTTCACTTCCCCTACAACTTTATATCCCCCCCTTCCCACACCTCCATATGTAAATAAACTATAGGTTTTGAGCCAACTTCTTTCTCAGCAAACTTGCACTTCCTCACAATGTTCATCCTGGCTCAGGAAACACACACAGGTTCTTTGTGCGCAATGAGATCTCAGAAAGGCACCTGTTAGTCTTGCTTTTAAGGAAGGGGCTCCAGAAATCTGTCCAACAAAGTGCAGTTTTGACTATTTGCCAGAAAATGGGAAGGCTACATCTACTTTGCATAAAATGAAACAGGATCATACAGCTGCTCTTACCTTAAATAAAAGTGCAGCCTAATGAAACCTCAAAATTCAGCCAAAGCAATAGAGTGCCGTGGCAAATGACACAAGTAATTCCAATGTACACAAAGAGGACGGGACCCTAACATCTGTCAGAGAGAAAAATCATCTGCCAGGCATCTGGCTTGAATCAGGAGGGGGGTGGGAGTTACCTGCAGTCATTGGACAACATGCAAGATAATTGAAAAGCTGCTGGCATTTTTCATTTCCCTGCAAGCACTGCTCCCTTTGTTGTAAATTGGAGGTAGCATGTCCTGTCCTTTCCTCTCAGACACACAGCACTTCAATCTGCGGCCCCTCGGCAAGGCAGACGGCATATAACACGCTGATCACTCCTTCCCTATCCAAATTCCAGCCTCAGTCCTTGTATTGACTGAAGCCTGCCAGTGTCAGACGTGAGCTGGGAGTTACTTCCTCCATCCTGACCCGTGGTGCTTCAACACTGAGCTCTCCTGAGTTGCATCCAGGCTCGTCTCCAGAACAGTTTGTCTGGAAGAGCACCTTTGTTTAAGCAACTGTAAAATTAGAAGTTCTCTATCTGACATTGCATGCCTCTTGGAGGAGGACAATAGCAAGGGAAAAAAAAAGGAAAAAAAAAACAATAGCAAGGGAAAAAAAGAAAAAAAACACACCTCAGCTTTCTCCTTCCAGTTCTACCAAAAAGTTCTTCTATAACGTCCTCTGGAGTCAAAACAGAGATGGCTACGTACACTGTGTTGGTATTTATGTATGACAACACATATTGCTAAAGATTAGAACAAAACCTTCACTAGGCAAAAAGGCAAGAGTTCTTCCATACAAAAGGACTGCTTCAGCAATGATCTAATGAAGTGTCCAATGTGAAGATGTCACTTAAGCTTTAATTCTCCCTAAGTTTTCAAACCGAAATTATGATCTATGGATCCCACATGCATGGAGCTGGCTGAGAACTTTTCTCATCCTCTCAAGATAAAAGTTCATACGTGCACATACATAAATCCATTATGCATATACGCAAATTATGTAAAAAAATATATAGCACAATACCTATGTTTTTGTGTTGTATACCTCTGTGTGTATATACACACACATTTCTATGGGATCAGGACAGAATCTGAAATCTTATGTTGTAAACAAAACCAAAATCCAAAACTCCATTCAGAACACATCACAGGACATTTTATTACAATTAGTCTGTAACTCCAGCTCTTTAAAAGAAACTTCCAACTGACAAAGCAGAAGCCTGAAGTTCTCATAAACTAAAGCTACACAAAAGAGGTTTTCAACTTCCCAAAACAGGCTGAGTCCTCCATCTACCATGTCTCTCCCTCCCTTTCCTTATTCTGTCCCCTTACAAGTATACAATGCTTGTACAATTACTTTCCCCTTATAAAACAAAGACAGAGACAACTCCTATTGTAGCACATGAAAAGCTGCATTGGGAAAACCAATGAAAAGTAGTAGTTCAATGAATTGGAAGAGATATGTCCATTTTCAGTGTATGACACTAAAGTAGACATAGGCTAGGGACATGACCTTTAAGTAGTATATACCCAGAACGTAACATCACATGGCCCCAAGCCAGGTGTAAGAATACTCAAAAACACTGTGTCTTGGGGAGAGAGAGGAAAAAAATTATTCTTACAAATTCAGTGCAATGTTTAGGAATAGCCTAAGTGGAAGCCCTGTAGTAACAAGAGTCTGGGGATATTCAAGAAACACGAAAACAAGTTTTTCCAAATAGTCTTGACAAAGGCAACAAAAACCCCCATGTTTGTGTCTGATGCAGGGTAACAATATTTCACCAATAGGAAATGACAGCAGAGGACAGCTATTTCTAGACTCTTACTTCTAGATCCAAGTTCAGCTCTACCACGTTACCACGTTGTCCATTCACAGCAGAACAAATAGGACTGCTTGGTTACTTGCACCAAGCATAATCTGCAGACATTAGAAAGGGGAATTACTGAGCAAGTGTTTCCATATGAAGTTGAAAATGCTCCCCATAGCATTTCAATGCAAGACATGCCCAGCTCTTCGTTGCTGCCAGAGGTGGTGAATTAGGAGGCATTACATTAGCTGTTCCTTTGCGCCTGCTCCTGGCCACCAAGTTAATCATTCCAGTCATCACTCGAAAAATAACTGATTTGCAGCTATGAGGCGAAACTGGTTTCAAAGTAATGGCTCTCAACAGACTTCCCTTTCAAAGCATTGAAACGTTCTCTCTGCCATCAGTTTATAAGCCAGGATATTACAAAGCTTGTGAACACTTCAAAAGCTTCCACTGAAACACAAGGACATCTGCTATTCACATTTTAGGATCAAAGGTGGTCAAGTAGCTTAAATGTTGAGTTGACCAAAACCATGTACAATTTACCATGGACAAAATTATTTCAAAATTATGGTTAGGACATCAGCTTACTGGTATCATCAAGGTAAAACTATAACAGACCATTCAAGAGATAACTAGAACTTACTTTCGGTGCCTGCAGTTTGCTGCAGACTGTATGAAAAGCCTACCAAAAAGTAAAAATAAAACCTGCCGTCCTTAGGTGATGTGGCAAACTGGATTTACAGCAAAGTAAAATCCTTGCACTCAGGAGTTTAGTCCAGCTACAGCTAAATAAATGGCTCAAGACAAACAGCTCCTCCTCACATAGCATACCTCAAGGCAGCATGAAGATTTTCATTTTCTGCCGTGGATTCTGATGAAGCCTGTCCCATTAAGCCTGCTATGGCATCTGCAAACAGAAAATCTCCAGCCCAAAGCTAAATTCTAAAACTCGAGTTTCCATTGTTTGTGCAGCAGCAGCGCATCATTACCCCAGTGGCTTTTTTATGGTTACTTACATTGGAAGCAGGCCCCTGCTTTAATGCATCACATATGAATTAAATGATCTGCTGTTAAAATGATGACAGAAGCATGAATCTCCCCACTAAAGCTTAGAGAGTGAAAGTCAAACTAAACAAGGCCTAGGAGTTCAGGCCAAGGTGTACTGAGGACACCCATTCTCAACAGACTCTTGTTTTCCTTGGCACAGCTCTCACAAACCATAAGGCCACGGCCAGAGTCAAGCCCTTGGCCTCCACTTCACAGCTATGATTTAAAGTATTAGGAAGGCCTGTGATTAAATATTTGTCCGGGTCACCATAACTCGGGTGTAATTACTGCAAACATTTTAAAAGAGTATGCAACGCTCAAAACTGTCTCCAGATGCCTTCCTTCCTCCCCCCCCATGCTTTTCCATCAGCCTCTTCTGTAAATCAACAATGTGGAAGAAAAATCACCTAGGTCTAGGGCAAGCTTCTGCAACTGCAATATTAACACAATTTCAATTCCTCTCTGCAATCGCAGATCCTTCTTTCCTTCACCTGGCTCAAACCTGTACAAAAACATGAACTGTTTAACAGACTCTGCATTGTCCTTTGTATCAAAAGCAACAGTCTGCCCTGGGAAGTCTCATAAAGGAGTTTTAGCTACTGCCAATCTCTCTAGTCACTCATGACCATACAATATGCCTCCTGTCCTCCAGAGTTTATTACTCTGCTCGAGTCACTGATTTCCACAGTCCAGATCTTAAGCAACCGCAATTCATCAGCACCATGAGGTAGGGAGATGGCAATCTTTAGCAGGTGGCTGGGGCAGAAGCATCTTCACCCAGTGAAGTCAAGTCCAGCAGATCCTGCCTGTCAGAGACTAAGAGAGCCAACAGTCCTCAGTTTGGCACCTTCCTTGCGAAAAAAGGCTCTCTCAAGAGGAAGTCAAAGTAATTAACACTGGCACAAACCCCCCAAATGTTTAGAAGAGATTAAGTTTTGTTTTTTTCCTTGGAGATGTTTTTAAAATCAGCATCCTGGTACTGCAGGAGAAAAATATTAAAGGATACTAAAAGATAACTGACGTCTTTAAGAACAAAAGAATCCTATAGTCCATGCAAAATACAGGTTCATTCACAGCGGCCTAGCTGGCTTTTAAGAGAGAGACATAACAAAAGAGGTCATCTTGTATTTTTATAATCCTATTGGAATCTTCCAGTAACAAAGTGGGCAAATCTGACAGGATAAAAATATCTGCCTGGGTAACACATATGGAAGTATAAAAATTTAGCAATACCAAAAGACAAACTAAGACTTATAAGCAAGTCTAAACTCCTACTGAATGTTTTATATTTTCAATTGAAAGCTATACTGCCATCAAGGAAAGTTCAAGGGGCTTCCTGGTAATTACATACTTATGCATTAACTGTTTCACTGGGCTGCATACGCAGCAGGAGAATAGATGTTTATACAACACCTCACAAAATCAACTTTTTGTGCCTGACTGGGGCTACTGGGTATATAAATAAGGAAAGGCATGCCTTGGGTCTGCAGCATACGCTCGTGCCAATATACAGACATACCTGTCTGGTAAGGCTCCCTCCAAGGTTCATGGTACCAGAACCAGTTTTATTAGTCTGCAGCCACAGCATCACTGTGGAGGTCAGCTTGTAATGAGCAGTACGACCACTGGATTTCTCCTGTAAGTGGAAGGATAACAAAAAGGGATAGAGACAAAAGGTTAAAATCCCTCCAAAAACTAAATGGTGGCTGGCCTAGAAGACCCCACAAGCAACAGGACAGACATGTATAACTCCACTCACATAGCACAGTCTGTTTCTTAAAAACAATGATAAGTGTGCACATTCCCCTAATTTTCCAAAGCAAATCTAGTTGGAGCAATTTCACCTCCTATTACCTTGTGTTTATTACCTAATTAGTGATATTTATCTGTAGACCTTTATGTAAAAAAAACCCCTAATCTCAGGATCATATGCACAGAAAGTAACATACTTTCAATTCTTCTGGGATTCTTTTTGATTACAGCCCTGACTTATCTCTATCCAAATTGCTTCAGGGAATTTTCAAAAATTAACAGGGGAAAGAAGTTTACAGCCCCTAACACAATATTGCATTGTTCAGTGGAACACCTGTGCTCGTTAATTGTCTGGAATTAACTGGGGTTTGTTTTCACTTAGGTATATCAGCTGCCCCAGAGGCTGTACCTGAACCTCCACCACGTGGATGGAATCCCAGCATCCCTTAATCTTCTTTGATCCATCTCCAGCTTTCTTAATGAGGATCACCCCAGCAAAACCATGATCCAAATCCCAGAGGTAGACAGAAGAGACTCCACCTTCAAAATACCTGCAGGACACAATCCAACAAGCACGTTAAAAGTAAGCAGGATCCAAGCCAGAGTCAGATATCAATAATAATCTTAAATAAGCAGAATCTCTATATCCTAGTAAGGGTTTTTCTTTTAAGACGGCACACTGTCACCAGTTATATACCTAGAAACACAGCAGTTTAAATCATTTTATAATACAGAGACTTTAATTACAAAAAACTGTACATTTCTCTAAAGGAGAATAAAAGCATAGTGAGAAACAGAGCTAGTTACAGATTTCTGCAGTACCTGAGCAAACAATTCCTCTGATTCCAATTACCTATAACAGCTGGTAAAAGCATAAGCTACAAAGTAGGCCAACACTTAAGGCTTTATTTTACAGTTTGTTCTTCCCCTTCCCCCCTCATTTTCTGTCACTATTGGGAAAGTCTGGAAGTTCTTAACAACAAAGTCCGCTAATTAAGACAAAAGGGAGCAAGTAAGTAGCTTTATGCTGCTGTCTCAAAAGTTTGTGTGAAGCTGACTTAGTGATTTATTGCAAATAGAGTTGAACTGAAACCAAGCTTCTTCGAAATGAAGGGATGCTGTTGAGGTTTACATATTAGTCCAGCTTCAGATACAGTATACAACAGAAAGTAAGCTAGACTACCTAAATCTCAGGTTTCTGGTAGCAAAATAACACTCTTGGAAAACTAACAAAGCAACAACATCTGCAGAACCCCACTCCTTCTTTATAACACTAGTACTAGGCTCCTTATGTGCCAGATGGAAGACACACTTTAAAATAATAGTAAACAATGCAACACTGTAGGAAGAAAGATGCAAAAGCAGCAATTTTGGCTTCTAGAAAACCAAAACTGTAACCCACAGCATTTTACCAACTGTTTCCATTCTCAAGTGTCCTGGTTTCAGCTGGGATAGAGTTAGCTGTCTTCCTGGTAGCTGGTACAGTGCTGTGTTTTGAGTTCAGTATGCGAAGAATATTGATAACACTGATGTTTTCAGTTGTTGCTCAGTAGTGTTTAGACTAAAGTCAAGGATTTTTCAAGCTTCTCATGCCCAGCCAGCGAGAAAGCTGGAGGGGCACAAGAAGTTGGCACAGGACACAGCCAGGGCACCTGACCCAAACTGGCCAACAGGGTATTCCATACTGTGTGACATCCCATCTAGTTTAGGAACTGGGAGGTGGGGACAGAGAATCGCCGCTCGGGGACGGGCTGGGCGTCGGTCGGCGGGTGGTGAGCAATTGCCCTGCGCATCATTTGTACATTCCAATCCTTTTATTACTACTGTTGTCATTTTATTAGTGTTATCATTATTAGTTTCTTTTTTTCTGTTCTATTAAACCATTCTTATCTCAACCTACGAGTTTTACTTCTTTTCCTGATTTTCTCACCCATCCCATTGGGGGGGGGGGGGGGGGGGCGAGCAGCTGCGTGGTGCTTAATTGCTGGCTGGGGTTAAACCACGACATCAAGTTACTAAACAGCCATAAGGAGTATCGAGCAAAAGGGAATACTCTTTCACGGTGCACAACTCTTAGACCTTGGTGATGAACTCATGCTGCAATCACCATCTCCTGCAAAGAGCTAAGGAAAGGAGGAGAGGCAACTTCAGCTGAGCCAGAAGAGCAATAGCACAAAGCTTCAGTAGTCAGACATTTCTGTTCTGAGCACATACTACTGTTCTAGAAGTACATACCTAAAGCAGACAAAACACCTGAGAATTCGTTATCTGGAGGAGAGCAAAAGCTCATCATCCAAAGACACATGAGGAGCTACTATGATTGACAGTTCCCAGCAGCTAAGCTGAGAGAGTGTCACGCAGATTAAACCATTGTATGTTCCTGCCTCTTACTGTCATGAGCGAGACGATCACTTAGATCTGCAAGTGACTGCATGTTTCTCCTCTTCTGCAAGAAAGGAAAGTATCACTCATCACCGACATGAAAAACTTGTTGAATCCTCCCACCTTCATGCTCCCCTCCTTTCTAAACACGAGCCTGACAGTTGTTAGTGGCACTTCAGATTTGATTTACTGTGCATTTTGGACTTTATGTATTAGCTTGAAGTACTGTAGATTCAAGAACACTAACCCATCCTTTCTGCAAGTCAGGAGAAAAGATATTGGGAAGTTAATGCATATAACATAGGTAATTTTCCAACATGTTCTCTGCACTTACAGATCAGTCCAGTATGTTGTTTCAAGAAGGCAGAGTCATCAAAAGAGCCCAAATTCTTTTTAATTGCATGTATCCAAGTCTGTATCAAAACCAATGCTGACCCCAGGAGGGGTACATGACTTCATATTAACTCACCACATCATTTTATTTTTAATGCGTGACTACTGCTACTCATCACCAAGCTTAGTCTGGGCATTTAAGTAACCAACATACACAGCACTGTCCTATGACATTTGTCAAGCCACTGATAATACACCATTAAAAAAGGAAAGCCCTTTGCTCCACAGGCACACTAAAGCCAGACTTCCAGCAGGCAATTTAAACCTAACACACCAACAAACACCCTTTTTATATCCCCTGGGGAATTCACAAATGGATTTTGGTTAATGCAGTTAATGGGAATTTCAGTCCCGCAGCGAACCTTGGTTCCAATCTAACTGACCCTTCCTTTGACAAAAGGGCAGCGTGAATCAAAGGCCAGAGAGCAGAGGCTATTGTCCATTTCCAGACCAAGTTTGCTTAAAAAAAATTAATATTCACATATAAAGTGCATTGACTCAAAATGAACTGGCAGCCAATGAGAATATTACAGTGTGTACAGACAGTTTCCCCATTACCCACTTTATGAGCTTGCTATGAGCATGAAACATTAATTAAGAGAGGGTCCGAAACAAGGTTTTTGGAAATTTATTCTTACCTACTGTACTTTGATCCTAATGACATGAAACAGGAAAAAAATAATTTTTATGTGGTTCACCTTTATGAGATTTTACATAAAGGCTTTTGTGGGTATTTTAAGAATGTGCTAAAATGTTGTCTGAAACCACATAAAACCATCTGAAGAACCTCCCGCCAGAACTAACAGTGCACACATGGAAACGCTTTAACTTGCCTTTGTATATTTAATGAATCAAATATAGTATTAATATTGTTTTAAATACCAACATACTATTTCAATAAAGTTGCTTTGCCATAGCCAGATCCAGTATCTTGAAACTCAAACAACAATGCCAGCGATTGAACCATTATGAATCCAAGGCACGCTGGGATATATATTAGCCAAAGCCTCCTCTGTGCTTCAGCAATATATAATCATTTCAAAAATTCACTCCTCCTTCATGGGGAGAAAAATATATATCATTGATCACTACATTAGATTTTACTTTTCCTCACGCAGCAACTAAAATGCACTGAAGTAGGATTTCTGAAGACTATCTAAACCCAGGAAAGTCGTATTTGGAGAGGGGAACATTCCTTGAAACCTGTTTTCTTCAAGAAAAATAAAGAAGTGTGACAGGTTCATTGGCTGCTATATAATAGAAAACTGGATGACAGACAGATTGGTTGGAATTTAAATCTACATTCATGAACTTGGATTTGCTGTAAGAAGGCTGGACTACCTCCAAGAAACCCCTTCACCACAGATTAAAAAGTAGCAGTTATTAAAATTCAGGCAGGAGAGGTAACCAGCTTGGAAAAGGTTTCTGGAAGGCATAGGCTGGTATCTTCTCTGTTAAAGAAATGGATGGGCAAAGCAGAGCACAGGCCCATCAAAGTTACATGCAGCAGTTGCAGCAAAACACTTTGAAAGCACTATGTAGCTCCCAGATCAAACAATTTTCTTTGATCACCCGTTCTGGATACCCCTGCTCATGGTAAGTTATTGTCCCGCACAACAGCAATCGTAAAAGGCAATGTCTTCTTTAGAAGCTCGAGTCCTCTCCCAAAGCATCCGAGGTCCAGCACAAAAACCAGCAGATGCTTTTGAAATGTACAAGAGGTCTGATGTAGGAAGAAAACTCCAATTCGTATTGGAGTACTTTAGAAACATCCCTAAAGGATAAACCATTTTCAAAGCAAAGTGATTGTTCCTCTTCTGCTTAGGGACACGGATCTCTCCAGGATGTACTCTGGGTTTACATACAGACAAAAGTTTGTTATAAAATGATGAAAAAACATAGTCTCATGGTTGTCATGTCCCTTTATTAACAACCCAAATGCTGTCAAATGATACCCCTTGTCCTCTCCGAGGACAGCCAGTGTTCTTCCATCTCTGGTGAAATCGCTTTTTATAAAGTTGCCCAGGAAGGTGACTAAAAGGCATAAGGCCCAACATAATCATTCATTCTCTTTACAAAATTCAGAATGGCATTTCACTCAAAATCAATTCTAGTTTTAATGTCATGATCAAACACTTAAGTTTTATATCCGTTACTCATCAACCACAGAACTCCTGGAAAAAGCTGTTTTATACAAAAAATGTCACACTTAAGACTGACCTACTTTACAAATGCAAGAATAAAAGAAAATATTTAAGCTAAGAGTGATCCAAAGCTTTATGAAGTGTTTGAAGTTTAAGCGGGTGGAGACACAGGATGGAAACTGAAGGAACTCGAGCTGTATTCATGAAATAGAGAGGCTGTGGCCAGAACAAAGCCGTAACTTCAAGAAAGATGTGATAGGGGAGGAAATCCTCCAGCTTCCAGCATAGACCTCAGGAAAGGAGGACAGATTAATCACTTCATTTTACCACTAAAGGACAGATCAGAAAAGGCACCGTAACTTTCCCGATAGCAGTCTACTTCTCACAAGCTTTGCAGATGAATACTGGACCCTATACTGAGAAAATGAGTTTCCACCACACAGCAATAAAAACAAGCTATGACTTTCAATTACACTTCAGAACCAAATCACTCATCCATAAAAACACTTGTGTATTTTCCAGTAAGTAACTGAGAGCCAGAGACAAAAACCCACCCAGTGTCTCTGGCTTATGGTTCTCACGGAACTAAGCCACAAATCCCTGATGCCAAAGTACCAATACCTGGAACCTCAGACCGGCTATGCAAACCTTCAAAAGATTTGCACAGTGTTTCAAACTGGCTCGTTTAAAGCAGCAAAATATATTTTCTTCTTTTTTTTTTTTTTTCCCCTAAAGGTTGCATAGCTCTTTCTTCCAGCTTCAGAAGTTCAGCATAGAAAGGGAAATGCCTCCATCTATTTAGATCAACAAACTTCCAAGAAACCTGTCATTTAAAAAACCTACCCCAAAGGAAAATATTGTGCATTCAGCTACAAATGTTTTTACAAGAATGACAACGACTGAAGTCACAATGTGAGAAGCTAGCGTCTAACAGCAACCCCAAAACATTACCTAAAACACTAGGTGAGGAAGCAGACGTTTCAACTATTATTAAAACAGATGACTGTAATGGCAGGTGACTTGGCACAATTTTCACCCAGTCCTTCCCCTAGGCCTGCACCCTGTCATTTCAAACTAGCACATAAATTGCAACAGAAATATGAAGGAAGTGGCAAGTTTCAGCAACCCACCCTCCACCAAACCCAAAACACTGCTAAGGTGTTCATTCAAATCACCTGCAATCTCAAAGCTCAAGTGAGGGGAAAAAAAAAGTCTTCAGGACAACATCAAGAGATCAGAGTTGTGACTAAATAATTTTGTTGACCGTGTCCTCCATCCAGTTTTCTAGTAATGAGGCTCATGAGCCTGTTCTTTATTAAAAAGGACAGGTTGGTACCAGGAACTAACCAGGATGTAACACTTCTTCCACTGGCATGAGTACAGATGATTTACAATTCCTCTCTCCCTCCTTCTTTGGTCCCAGGAGTGCAACTGTATAACACTTTCAGAATGTTACCTAAATACTTAAAATGAAGAAGGTACAATGTTTGTGTATTCAGACCAGCTGTTTTTCACCACACTTTATGAACACAGCCCAAAGTATGCTTGTGGACTCTGTACAGGTATTTTACAGAAATTCTTTCCAGCATACACAGGTGCAAAAATCCCTCGAGCAAACATACCAATCTAGTTAGGTACGTGTAACTTCAATGCCAGTTGTACTTAAAAGCACACATCTGGAGCATGGTGGGATGACTCAAACTGCTAAGCAGAGTTGTGCAGTGCAAGAACTCTGCAAGGAAGGAAAACACTATCCAAACAATGGGATCCTGAAGGCTAAAAATCTCCCAGAACCTCCCATTCTAGTACCTTTCATTATTGAAAAAAAAAACCTATATTGCTCACTTTTTCCTTACCATCCAACTGCTCTTGGCAGATGGAAACTAATGACCAAATCCCTTTTGAGAAGTCACCTGGAAACAGTTCCATTAACCACCTAATAAGCAAGACAATGGGTCACTTTGTAACATGTCCAAACGCATAACCGGTTCATTAACTACCAGGAAGTGCCGACTGCTTACAAATCCTTCACCCGTACCCATCCGTTTGACCAGCATGCTCTGCAGAGACAGCCCACTGCTTCATCCACCGACAGTCTGACACATTTTAGACTCTGCCAGCTATAATTCAAATATGGGTAGGAGGGGGAAAGACAGCAGCAGAAGTCTTCTATGTCATGTATTAAGTTTGCCAAAGTCTGCACAGAGTACAGATTTCATGTGACGTACTTCTTTCTTCAAATAGGCATTTATCAGATATGCTACAAGATGGCTATTATTTAAGTCGCTTCAATTTTCCATCGTTAAAACACCGTACATTTGCAAGACCATGAGGTAAATTTCTCTAAGTGCAAGCACAGCCGTGTATTGTTAGAGATAATCAGTTCAAAAATTCCAGATCATAATAAACTGACATTTTAAAATCTAGTCTCTCTCCATTTTTGAAAGCATGCAAGTAATTGCTTACTAGGGATTTAAAACCTTCAGAGTGGTGTTTGAGGACAGTGCTGCATCATCAGTGCTGACCTCCTAATACAAGCTTTCCCTCTCCAGTGTTCAGATTTTATGTAATCACAGAGAACCGTGGGAACCCAAGGGAAAAACTCCTCCTCCACCAAATATCTCAGATTCAGAAAAGAAGAATGTAATCTGTACAGAGCTGCTCCAAAATGAAGCACCCAAAGAAAAAGAAAAAAAAAAAATCAGATGAAAAGCAACTACTTTAGTTTTCACAGCATGACAGTATGCTTAATTTTTTCCTCTCTTCTAAATTTGCTCTAATCTGTGTAATACATATCAACAACTTCAATATTGATTCTGTTCTGAGTTTTGAGCTGCCCGCGGGCAAGTTAAGGAAGGGACCCCAACACTGCTCTGTTTACTCTTACATCTAAACAATTTCCTTGGGAAAACATCATGGTTGTAATTTCAAAAGCACACAAACATTAAAGCAGCAAGCATCTTGGCAGTTTAGGTCTGTCTTACGAGACTTCATCTTGTACTTATCAGTCTAACCCGGAGGCAAGAATCTCACAGATGACATAATCCTGATGTCACACCCTATTGTGCAAAACCCTAGCCAGCAGTGAGATGGAAAGTCAGGTTTCCTTAGTGCTAGGATGCATAACAAATGCATCTGGATTCAATCTGCAGAGCCCTTGCTGTGAAAACCACAGTAACTATCATGCCCAAGAGAAAGCCATCACAAAGGGCTAGTAACCATTAATGAGGAACAGTGAGCTAATGGCAATAAAGTCACTTCAAAGCTTTCCAAGGGTTTTTAGTTTAGGCAAACTAGGTTTACATCTAAACACAGACAGAACAGACAGAACGCTTATATAAAGAGCTCACAGCTGCCTAATCACTTTGTGAGTTGAAAGTTGCACTGCAGGCTGCAGGAATTGAAGCTCAGCAACTGCTCCCCCATGCACACCTACAGGCACGAGCACTGGCAAGCTGTACTAAAACCAAAAACATTAATTACGCCTCTTACATCTGGTGCTCTCCTTTTATTTACTTGGTGGAATCGGCGCTGTTCTATGCAAAAAATAAATCAAATTTTGTCAAACATAAATACAGCAATTGCTACAAACCTTGCGAGAAGAGCAAAGTCTTTTCAAAATTGGCAAGGAATGAACTCCACTCAGATGATCTCATGGCCTATCAGACCACATAAAGGGACATACAAAGGCAGGGAAGGAGAAATTAGATGACAAACTATAGCAGCACTCCAAAAGAGTTAAAGTCTAAGGGCAGCACTAATAGAGGTTTGCCATTTTTTCTTGTCAAGTGGACGAAGGCTAGTATCAGAGGTGGTTCAAGCACACAATCCAAAATAAACTAAGAAAAAAAAAGTAAAAACAGCTAAAAAGGGGAAAGCTATCCAGCAGCTTACAGGGCATTTGAACATGGTAGTAGAGACGATAGCACATAGTTCAATGGCAACAAGCCACACAGTCAAAATGAGACATCCCTGAGGTTCAGCAAATCAAGGCTGTTCAGTGAGATTAAACACACTCATAAAAAAAAAAAAAAGTCAGCCCTGTCACTGGGACTTCACTACTGGCAAACTCTCTAGCAAAAGGCTCCTGAATCTACATATTCCTGAAGGAAGGCACATGCCTACTAACTCCATTTTGGATTGGATTCCAATCCAAAATTCAATAATAAAAGGATTACACACAATGAAGATATTTTAGAGGTCAATCCTCTCCCAGACCTCCTTCAGTTCCTACCAAATTCCTTGTCCAGACCTCTAATATAATAAATTGAAAATGGATCAACATCAAGACACAGATAGAGGCAGAAGTTCAAAAGGCTTCATTTCTTACTCTGTTGAGGGAACACAAAACCTTAATCGATAAAAACATTTTCAGAAGCAGAATAATTAAGATGAGTGTTTTATCTTTTTTTTTTTTAAAAGCTGTTAAAAATCAAAAGCACCACTAAATCCAACTTAACCCAAGAAACAAAGTAATAGCTTTCTAAATGTATGTCAGCTTACTAAACTGGTCCAAAGTTGCCAAAACTCATCTTATTTGTAGAAATATTCAGATCAGCAGCATCCTTCCCCAGGGAGGTCTATTTAATCACTTCAGAAATTATTTCTTCCAGACAACAAAGAGCGATTAGATGACTTAATTAAAGCACTGATTATCTCCAACCCAAAACAACGGAACACAGAATCTAAAATAGATAGATTTAACCAGATGCCCTGGTCCTCATTATGCTTTGATTTCAATCAGTTGCACACACATGTCAAGCAAAGGGCAATAAATTACAACCATGTGTTTGAAGAAATTATCTTCACAATATTGGAAGTGGAGAGCCAAGGCTCTAACTGAATGGTGTAAGATATTAGACTTCCATCTGGGAGTAATAACCTACTGAACAAAAACATACCAGGGCATTAGCTTCAGGCAGTGTCTGAGTTAAACCTGGCAGCAGGAGATCAAAATTAAACAGTTGTTTTTTGGGAAAGTGACATGCATTTTGGTAAAACCAATAACCAAGAAATATGCTTGTTGTTTAACATACATAATATAGAGAGGGAGTTAAAACCTAGTATAATTTCTCTTTAACCCAAAGAGACATGAACATGCCTCCAGAAATAAAAGGTGGGCAACTCTAGAGATACTTAAAGGTAGTTTGCATTAAAACAGACACGTACAGGGAACAATTCAGCGCTGGTTCAGAGGTACTGAAGATTCAGCAAAGTTGTTCTTCTCAAGCTTTCATGATTTGAAACAACTCCACACAATATTACAAGATTTCTCCAAACTTGTTTTCAGACTACAGTCACTCAGTGTGCTGGCCAATAAGCTTTTGAGGACAAAACTAAAATTTAAGACTACTCACCAGCGAGCAAATCTGAATGGGTTATTTCACACAAATTGTTAACAAATGCGTAACAAGCTGTTTCCCTCAAAACACCCACGCTAGCAGGTGCCAACCCCTTGGGAAATGGCAAATAGATGCCAATGACTCACTAAATGTAGGTGGATACTTACCACACCTGATTAAAACACAAATCTAAAAAGGAATGGTGTGTGGGCCAAATGGGACTGACACAAGGAAAAACTGAAACTATCTGAAGTCTTGGGAGACGCCCGAGATGAACTCTGTGAGATATTACCACTTAGTGTGTGTAAAGGTGAAATTGGAGATAATCCAGAGGAAGCTTGCACCACGTGCTGAGAGCAGAGTAGGAATAGGACAGATTCTCAACAGTACTTATTTTTCTATAGAAAGGAAAGATCTTCCTCTACCACTCCACGCTGGAATGACCAGTATAAGATGTATTTTAGAGCTGGGGACTGAAGCAAGCACCATGCAGAGCAACATCTCAGAGACAAGTGCTTACAAGGCATTAAGATACACAACATCCTTCTGCAATGGACAGTCCATACTGGCTAAATGACTGCAAGCACAAGATCCAGCAGTTTAGCCCAGCAAGGCTGGAAACAAAGCCACAAACTGCTTTGAAAAACCTAGCAGAAACCCTCATTATAGGAATAACATGTCTAACAGCCCAGGAAATTCAAGCACACTGGGGCCCGGTGTTCTCTGTGAATGACTGCTTACATAAGATTATTTTTGTATTAACTGTTACCTCTCTACCATAAAACACAGCATAGCTGCGGTTAGAGGTGTAGTTCAAAAACATTCTCTCCCCTGTAGAGAGAGGGACAGAACAGTCTCTTAAGGGACTGCTGTATGAGAACCTCATGTGTCAGATCTGAGGCTTCTCTCTCAGCATCATTTTCATCCTCTTAATCTGCAATGCAAGCTGAAAGTCTAACAGTGCAACAGCCACTGCACTGAAACTCGCTTTTTTAAGGAAGAGTTTGTCATTTGAAGTATCAATTAGCTCGGTGTCACCTATGAACAGTCTGTTTGGACAGACAATCCCATCAGAATGAACATAGACAAGGAAAATCTCTGCAGGTCAATTCAAGAAAGTTTTTTTGCACACTGCCTACAAAATGAACACCGTTACTGGAAGGTGGACCTGTTATAAATCTTCCCATATAACAGAAACCATAATTTCCACTAAAGATACGGTACTGAAGACTGCCAGCACGCTTCTTATCTTTTTAATTCATCAACACTTTCAAATGAGCCTGAAATATTTCACAATGCTGGAAAACCTCTGTTGTCAACTGGCTCTGGAATTTGAAATGACACTGATAACTTTGTCCTGGAACCGATGCATCGGGTACTCCTTCCCCAGCACTGCAAGCTGCCAAACCAGAAGGCCAGTGACACCTTTAATCAACATTACATGGCTCAGACCTACTTCTGGCTTTACAGTGGGTACGCAGTATTAGTTTCCAGCTCTAGCAGACCATGGAAATTACATCACTGCAATTGCCATCTTGTTCCCACTACAACCTTCCCCACACTTCAGACTCCCACATGGCTTCAGCAGCTGTTAATGAGGGTAATTGTTACAGTCATTCCCAACCTGATAAGTTGGCAAGACCAGCAAGCAGCAGTGAGAAAAGCTGGCACTTGTTACCCCCACCTCATTTTTCCCCCTCTCCGATCTCCAAGTAAAAATTAAGCTTCTGCTGTCAAAATACAAAATCCAATTGTCTTATTAAGAAAACTGCAGAGTCCAACTACTAAAACAAAAGCATGTTTCTATCCAAATCTCTGTTGTAGGTAAAGTACAAATCATTTCCAATTTCAAGCATGAGGAACCTTTCAAATGGTCAGGTTAAGTTTCCCTAACTTTGCAAATTCTTTCCAAAAATGCCACAATTTTTACACCATTCAGCAAAACGTAAGCCATCCTTCTCTTTTTCTGACACATTTTTGAGATCATAACACGCATCAAAGCGTACTGTGCTGACAGATGCACTTATCTAGTCTGACTACACTGCAAGCCATAATGCCTCTGTCATTTCGGCTGATGACACGAGAATGAAGTCTTTGTGAGAAATCCCCCCATATCCCCTCTGTAAAATCTGTATTGCCTGTAAAACTTGGACTGACAAACTGAAACATGAAATTTGATACAAGCTTGCCTTTTACTTCCATACAATATATTAAGACTACTGTTGTACCACCCCTCGAACAGGGTTCAGCAGATTCACCTACAGCTGCGAGTAACCTGTACCACGCTTTCCTACCAGCAAATGAAACCTCTTTAAAGATGTTATTGTATCCAGCCGTGACTTCACGGTCATCTGATCAGAGAGGGATTTAAAAAGACAACCTTGGTTCTATAAACCTACTCATTTTCTTCTTAGTTTATTTAAAATCCTATTGGTCCTGGTCTGTTCTGCACCTGGGGAGTAACTGCAAACCTCTCTTTGCTGCATATGCAAAATTCCTTTCTTCCAGTAAGTTCAGATACCAATAACAACTGTTACTTACAAGAGAAGTTGGATATCTACAAAAATAATGCATGAAAATAAGTAAAAATTTGATACCTGTAACAAAAGTGTGTTTGGACAGGCTACACTTACATCAAGTCACATCTTAAAATGAGAAGAAAATCTAGGAAGAAAAGTACCTTTAACCTGCTTTTGTTAGCTTTGCAACAGTACAGTGACACATGATGAACTACATCTGAGGACGTGTTTTATCTCCATTTTTGGGCAACACGAAGAAGCAATGAAGTTTGTTCACCTTTTTCACAGTCATTAGGCATCTCCAGTAAGAAAGCATCCTATTACTGGATAAAGCAGTAAGTTCATTTTCCTTTGCAACACACACTTGCTTTTTAGATTTAGCATTACTATTTCCATTCCATCACTGCTTAGGAGACCACAATCTATAAAGACGACACCTCAACCTGATCACATCTCAAGACCTTGGATGTGACTGCAATGCAAGACCAGTGCAGTCCCACCTTTTAGAAAAACTGTTCAAGACAAGTCACCCCGACAGTTTTCTATTGCTGCTTTAAAAAAGACACTGCCTAATCTACATTTATCCTTCACATGCTCTATTAATTCCTTTGCTTTACACCTCTTTAACCAGACAAGGCCTAAAACAAGCATCAGAGAGTGGCCCTTGCAGCAGAAGTACATTAATCCCCACACAACTGCTGCGTTTCAGTATACTAGCGCCTGTCATTTTACTGGAAGATGTGAAAGTTGCTGCTATATATATATAGATAGATATTTTGAGAGAGTACAGTCTTGAGGGAATGGAAAAAGCAGGTGGTTTAAGACTGAACTTAGTCAAGATCAAAGAGAACACAGGTCATTTCAGGACAAAGATGCCATTAATCTGTTAAAGGGGGGATGGAAGGCAGGAAAGCACCTCAGCATCTGCCTTTAGCATCAGCTGACAAATTTGATCATGCTTTCGTATCGTGAAACCACAGCAGATACACTTCCCAACAGCAGATCAGCGGCTGCCTACCCTTCTTCTTCTGCTATACATTGGTATGCCACTCTCAGAGGCAGCTAGTGACCACATTTTAGACTCATTGTGTGTATTGCATGCCTGCTGAAGGAAACAAAGAAAGCAGAGGGCTCTGTATGGTAGAACTGACATACAAGTCTCTGTACTGGTCAAAGGCATTGTTGGCTTCCACCTCCAGCTTGCGCAGGCGAGCAGATGGCATGGCACCGTCTTCCAGGGGAGGATCGTATTTGTTACTCCATGGTGATCTGCCAAAGAGACAAGGAAAATAGAGACAGTTAGACAATAGAGACAAACTCTGAAAGGTTTGAGATCGGTGGGTCTGACCTGATCCACAGATGCTGAACTTCCAAGAAAAAAAACAAAAACAAACAAACAAAAAACCCCAAAAAACCAAAAAAACCAAAAGGTACCAAGAGCCATCTATCTGTAAGAATTTCACCCTCAACAGCCATTTGAAACACCGACAAAAAGGGGACACTGACTCCTCAAAGTTTACAATGTACCTGGGGAACACCCCCCTTCTTCAGGTTTCTACTATATAAATAATTATGCTTGGATTTGAATCTGTTCCCTCTTAAATATTAAAAAAAATGAGGCCTCTGCTGTTGCACATTGGGTATTTAAAATTATTTTCATGCAAACAGATCGTGTAGTTTATTTGGGATCTGACAGTATTTGAGCCAAACACTGCTGCCTACAATTAAGGTCCAAATTCTCCACTCTTTTGCTCTGAAATAAACTCTACTTTCAGTATAACATTAGGAAAACATTTGAACAGGTCGAAGGATTTAACAGGGTTTGTAAAGCTGCAGGTTTTACTATGATTTCTGCAGGTGTGGAAGAGACTTTGTGCTCTTAATGAAAGAGTTGGTATTAAAAGATTAATGGAACCCTTTGCCCATCTGCTTGAGACTTTTATAATTCCCATTCTGTAAACCTGCATTCTCCTTTTCATTTCCCCTGTGAATAACCAACCCACATATATCACTGCTAGTTTAAAGAAAGGTACCTCTACCCTTTACCTACTCACTTTTCAAAATACTCCAGCCTACTAACACTAGGTCTTAATGCAGTCCATACGTAAGGGCTTTTTCCTCAGTAGCCATTTGTTACTCATTTCTCAGAAAGGCATCTAGTTTTGACATCTGTTTAATGCAAAGCACAAAGAACAGGCTCTGCTTTGCTCTGGCTTTGCGCTTTCACAGCCCTTCACTCCTCCCTACCACATCTGACTCAAAAGGTGAGACACCAGGAAAAGCTAAATCATTATGTCACTTCCACCCAGAAAAATGTTTTTCAGGTGGTGGTTCTCATTTTAAAACAGTTGCTTAAAACTCAGTTGTTTTGGAGACAAGTCAACAGCTACAGTAGTGCACCTCTACCTAACAACTCTCTGAAATCTGGAAAAGATTTGCACAAAAATCACCACCGGTGCTATCTGCAGGATTCCCAAATGGCACACCTACACACATTAGAAACTACACACAAAACCAAATGACACCAAAGAAGTTCAGGCAGACAAGAGCATTGACCTTGCTATCATGAAGTCTGCAAAAGCAAAGCCAGGGTTCATACGCCAGGCAATGCAGAAGTTTACTGCTACCTTACCAGCAGCATTCATTAGGATATGCTTACTTTTTCTTTCTCTACTAAATTTTAAAAGGAAGATTCAAAAAAATTTCTACTCTTTTCTGTGATTTTGGAACACTGTGTTTCTCCCATCATGTACAAAGAACTCAGTGAGCAGAGAACCCATGCAGAAGCCGTAGTCAAGATACTTTAATTGTAAACATTAGATGTCTTTTGCAGGCTGCAGGAATGGGATTTAAGGGAAGCCTAGTAACGTAGATTCTTCTAGCTAGCAGACTGTGGCATTTTCAACCCATTACAGTTGGAGCCAGCAGGAACTTCACCTAAAAAAACCCCTCATAACACAACCCCATTTTTTTTTCTTTATGTGGAAGAGTATTCACAACACATTTAAAAACTTAAATGGAGGCTATTTGAAGAAAGACAGACGGACAAGCACTTAAATTTCAAAAGTCAGTCCTCTAATTTCCCTGAAAAAGAATGTTTTTTGTTTCAGCTAACAGGTTTCAGTGTTGTTGGCACCAAATCCCCCATAAGGATTCCATTTAATAGAGTAATCAAACATACTTAGAGTGGAAATGTATGGACAAAGTCAGGGACCTTGAAGTCTTATATAAAAAAATAAATTAATAAAAGCTCTGCCTTCACAATGTGGACTCCACGGCTGTTTGATATCCTCCGCAAACCTTTGTTATTACAGGAGCACTCACAGAAGTGCCTGCGAGACTATGCTCACGAAAGGCTGCTCCCACAAGCACCAGTGTGATAGTATGAAGAAACTTAAAGTTATCTATTTATGAAGATCCAAGAGAGACTCCAAAAATCTACCTTCTGGTCTGATCCATGTTCGACACTGAGAAAATCAAGTCTGTCTAAATATGAGGAAGGAGTAAACTGTGATGGGCTAAGCATTAGGATATTCATTTCCCTGTGTGCTGCCCCATGAAACTGGTGGAGTTATCACCTGAATGGCCAAACATCCCGCAGCAGCTTTTTTTCAAAGCTAACTCCCAGTCAGATTGTAAAGCCACTCAAAAAAACCCTATAAAAATTGATTCCCAGTGAGAAAGTCTGACTACCTAGCTCTACCTTTCCTGCTGAAGTTGCATGAGGCTCAGATGTCCGCAGAATGCTTTTGAAATTCTTGGATTAGTATTAAAAGAAATGCAATTAGCAACCTCTCCAATAAGAGGAAAACTGGTGTTTAGTTTGAAGTGTGCAGTAATTGGGGATTTAGCATGTTGCAGGCAGGGAATAGTATTTCTTGGGACTTCTAATCGAGTGTGTGGTTCCAAAAAATCTTTGTGGAAATATCAAAAGGTTTTAAAAGCACAGTAAACTCCTCCTAGATTTTGGCTTAATTGATTAAATTAGTGTAAGAGCCACTTCCCAGTAACAACTTCAGATTTTATGAGGTATGAATAACAGTGTCTGAACACAGGCACAGAATGGGATTAACACATGCACATGCTAGTGTTGCTTGGTTTTCAAAGGCTTTTGCTTTGTGCTGAAGGAAAGAATTTACTTCACGAAATAGAGCTGAGACCAATCAATTCCAGAAGGAAGAATCACTTCAATCCAGAACGCTTCAATCAAAAGCCTTAAAGAACAGCATTCTTTAATCCCAGCAATTAATACATTATGCCTATTCTATACAAACAAATGAAATAACTTTTCTGAAACCCCATTACTTAATAAGTCCTGAAAATTGTGAAGTGATTTGAAAACCATAAGTCCTCCTGCTTCCTTGTAACTATTTAAATATCTTCACAGAAAGAAAGAGATTGAGCAAGTTTCAGAGGCAAGCATGAAGCTAACCTTAAAGAAAGGGCTGCCACACAAACTAACTAAACACAGAGGGGTGGAGGGGGGAGCAAGTGTTACTAGTTATTGCAGCATGTCACAATACTGTTTAACAAGTGCCTTTCCAAGTTTCCTGTGCCTCTGGTGATAAATGCTCATGTCAATAGCCTAAATAGGATGCAAGGGGACTGCAAAAAACATATCACAACTACAGTAAGTAAGAAAGCATCTCTTGAAAGACCCACAAGAAAAACAGGATCTAATCCTTTCTCTTGCATCTGCCAGAGAGGATGCAGCTGCATGAGTACATCTTGTGGAGGGCAGAAGCTATAAAACTCTACTCTAGTTACTAATTTAGAACTGATTAAATGCATGTAGCTGCTAACATAGATCTGACCAACTTCGACATACAAGCTTAATGCACAATGTTTTTAAAAGGCACCAGGCTCTTTTGTAGAAAGTTGAACAAACTTTCAATGTTAGACTAGTACCCTAAAGAACATGAGTAAACATTTCACCCTACAGACCTTCTCACTTCTTGGTCCACTGCAGGAGGTTATATTTAAAAAAAAAAAAAAAAAAAAATCATTAAGATTTACACTTGGCCACAATCCAGATGCACTGTCAAACCTTGCATCCATTATCAGTCTCCTCCTCCTATTTTTCAGACAAAATGAATCTCAGCGTATTCTCTGTGTAAATCATCTACAGACAGATATGCTTTCAGTTTAGATAAGCACCTTTCCTGCAACTCAAAGCAATTGAAACCAATAAACCTAGAATCCTTTATAAGCTTACATACTTGGCAATGATGGCCTGAGCCAAAAAAAAAAATTTGTTAAAATATTTTCTGGAATTTCACTCTGAAATAGAATTCTCAAAACATTCTGGCCAGATCAATGTAAAACACTACTGCAAATCTGCACAGAGCAAAGCTAGATTCTTACCGTAGATCAGTTCCAACTGTTAGCAGTAAAAATGTAAGCTATTACACTGAAGCTACAAGGACAGCCAGAGATGTAACCCATATAATCACAACCAGGAGAAGCAGAATGGCTTGAACTGTTAACTCAGGACAGAAGATGAATGGTGGTCATTATTTCACAGCCTAGCGCTCTTCATTAAGAGAAAAGAATAAAAGCTAGGTGATGCAATATTCACAAAGGTTTCTGGACTATAAGCTTTGTGATTCTTAATTAAATATTTGGAACTATGCCACTGTCACTACAGCCATTAAGAAAAGTCAAGCAACGCAAAAAAGGGGAGTGGGGTGGAAATCACTCAACAGCAACCATCCTAATGGCAAGGTATAAAATAAAAACATTAAGAGAGAGACTGCATTCAAAGTGGCAGCCAAAATACTGAAAACTCATTATACCGTTCCAGTATTACAACCCCTTCTGCTTCAAAATTCATTATATTGTAATTACATACAACTTGTATTGTTCAAATATTTTCATTGGTTTTGTCTACAGTCCTCAGATTAAATTAGATATTTTGGTAGAAAGGGACTTCTTTTCTTTGCTAAAAACTTGGGCCAAGATTTTCATGCAGAACTAATGACATTGCATGTCCAAAGTCAGACTCAATCTCTTGCAAAACATGAGTGAAAGAGCCAAGCCTTTCCCAGCTGGCAAGTCCACCCTGTTTTGTACAAACAGAAGATGATCTTGTTTAAACTGACTGCTTGCATCATCTCTTTTCTGTTGTTATCAATTCCAAAGATTTTACAACCATGCAACAATAGACGGTTTATTTCATATCAAGGCCATCACAGTCATTTCTTCTAGAGATCCGACTGGTTTTAGTTTTCATATTCTGAGGTTTTAATCTCGTATTCTGAGAATTTTAATTCTCGTATTCTCGGCCAAGGTTGAGCCCATCAGCAACAGTGGCAGCGCCTCTGTGACAGCATATTTAAGAAGGGGGAAAAAAAACCTGTGCAACAGCAATTGCAGCCAGAGAAAGAAGTGAGAACATGTGAGAGAAACAACCCTGCAGACCCCCAGGTCGGTGAAGAAGGAGGGGGGGGAGGTGCTCCAGGTGCCAGGGCAGAGATTCCCCTGCAGCCTGTGGTGAAGACCATGGTGAGGCAGGCTGTCCTGTCCCCCTGCAGCCCAGGGAGGTCCACAGTGGAGCAGATCTCCACCCACAGCCCAGGGAGGACCCCACATCGGAGTGGGGAGATGCCCGAAGGAGGCTGTGACCCCGTGGGAAGCCCACGCTGGAGCAGGCTCCTGGCAGGACCTGCGGACCCGTGGAGAGAGGAGCCCAGGCTGGAGCAGGTTTGCTGACAGGACTTTGGGACCCCACGGGGGACCCATGCTGGAGCAGTGTGCTCCTGAAGGACTGCATGCAGCCCATGGAAAGGGCCCACACTGGAGCAGTTTGTGAAGAACTGCAGCCCGTGGGAAGGACTCACATTGGAGAAGTTTGTGGAGGACTGTCTCCCATGGGAGGGACCCCACACTGGAGCAGGGGCAGAGTGAGGAGTCCTCCCACTGCGGAGGAAGAAGAAGCAGCAGAGACAACATGTGATGAACTGACCGTAACCCTCATTCCCCATCCCCCTGTGCAGCTGAGGGGGAGGAGGTAGAGAATTCAGAAGTAAAGTTGAGCCCGGGAAGAAGGGAGGGGTGGGGGGGAAGGCGTTTGAAGATTTAGTTTTTATTTCTCATTATCCTACTCTGGTTTGATTGGTAATAAATTAAATTAATTTTCCCCAAGGCAAGTCTGTTCTGCCCATGACAGTAATTGCCAAGATGATCTCCCTGTCCTTATCTCAACCCACAAGCCTTTCATTACATTCTCTCTCCCCCATCCTGCCAATGAGGGGGAGTGAGAGAGCAGCTTTGGTGGGCACCTGGCATCCAGCCAGGGTCAACCCACCACAGGGACCTACTTTGCAGAGGTCATCAGATTAGCAGCCATACAACCACGTTATTTGAAATTAAAGCACTCTACAGTGGTCTGGAGATGAAGATGTTTATGCCCTCTCACATTACGAAAATCCTAAGAACAACTTCCATAGTCAATGTCTTACTAAAGAGAAGACGATCCAAAACAGCCTCAGTTTCATCGCCGAGAAGAGTTTAATATCATTAAATTTCTTTTTTGGCTAAAATTAAGAGGGAGAAGGGACTGCAATACTTGTACGTAGCTCTCATTTACAAAGTAAACCAGTTAGTTCCTTGTTTTGGATATGAACTCACCTATATGAGTCTCCATCTCTGTTGTAGTCACACAATAGATAGTCTTTTCCTACCACCTTATCTCGTGCAATCTTCAATGGCTGATCAACAGAGGAGAGGAGATCTTCACAGAGGCTTGGAACCTGATGGTTTGGAAAAAAAAACAACAGGGAGGGAAGAAAGGGTAACATGTTATGGTTAAGAGAGACTGGCATCCCTAAGAACCGATTTTGTTATTAATAGCCCACATCTGTCCCAAAGCCAGAAACCCTTTAAAAAAAAAAAAAAAAGCAAGCTGCACTTAAGTTACAACACAATCCTATGCTCCCACCTCCAATAATTTCAGATTTAATTACCCAACAACTAGTGTGGTCCACTACACTTGAATATATACATTCTCGATGTTAGCTTCTTGCCAAAGACGGCCAGTAAAGTGATTGTCGAGGACTGATGAATAAAGGTAAATATTTGTAATGGAGTGGAAACGAGGGAGCTGCTAAAAGAATACGCCATCCATACACTCAAGCCTATTTTTCACAAGCTCCCACTCTGGGTAGAGTTTAGAATAGTTTCCAGGCAGCTGGCCAAACATTACCATGTTGGCTAATAAAAATACACGTGTGTCTGTGTGTGTGCACATATAAAATCAAACACATCTCCTACACAGGTAGCTTTTAATGGATTCATAATCCTAGCTGTCTCCCTGCACTTCACGTGGAGAAAGACGACAAGATCTGCAGAGAAGCTTTGATGTACTGCAAAGAGATGAGATGACATTTTGCAGCCTGAAGCTAGTGTGAATGCAAGCACAAGCAAATCAAGTAAATTCCATCCTGTAGCCTCTTGCTCTGGAGCTGATGGCAGCCCTGTTATCAATATTCCTATACTGCAGGCTTTGGCCATGCTAGCAGCTTCCTCCAAGAACTCCATCTCCCCTGTGCATACTTTAGGGCACGTGCAGCAGTGTGCCCCAATCCATCTGAGGGACGATCAACAAATCATTCCTGGAGCTATTATTAAACAATTAGCGTGCTGTGCGATTCCCTTGGGAAAAGCATTCCCCATTTCACTGCAAGGGAAAGGGACTAAAGTAAAATTCCCTTTCCCAACAGAAAGTTGGGAACGCAACAGGATACAGGACAATCGGTAAGTTCTTGAATGTATTGGTGACAACATGCTAATACAGAAAATAAAAGAAATAACCAATGCAGAATTTCTTCTACATTTCATTCTACATTGTAGAGATGAAAACCTGATTGAGAACATGAAGACAAAAGGCAATCGAGGGTAAAATTAATCATGAAGTGATGAATTCACAATTCATAAGAAATGAAAAGGGGAGGGAGGAAGGAATAAAGAAAATATGAAAATGTGCTTTCTTCTCTTCAAGCCATTGATTCAGTTGGTATCATTTCCAAAGGAAAGAAGCCTAGAGAAAAAACAAACAAATTAGGGGTGCAACAGCTCCCAAAAGCACAAGCGCAAACTATTTTAGTGCACTAGATGTGTCACAAGAGATCAAACTGCCTGAAGCAAAAACTTTCCTCATCCCAAGTACGAGGCAATAACGTACAGTGGATATTAAGTCAAAGTAAGCAGGGACAAATATAAAACAACGTGACCGCAAAAGACAAAAAAAACCCAGAAAGGCCAAAGGACAAAACAAGATGTGGCTAGCAAGAGATGCAACACCTAACCCACACAATCACCCCGTAACACACAAAAAAAATAACAGGAAAACCAAGAAATGGCTGGTAAAGTTACCAACAGTGCTGAAAAAGCTGAAACATTGTTTTTTCACTTCGGTGTATGTACACTGTAATGTGGTAATGAGTGATAACTGAAGAACGCAGATTAAAGAGCAGGGCAGTTAAGTATTTTTATATAAAGTGAGATGCTTCTCAGAGGAGTCCATCATTTAATACTTGGAGACCTGGCTGAAGCAACCTCAAAACCATTACACATTCACTGAGTAAATAATAGTGGCCAGGAAGCAAGCAGCTCTTAGGAAAATCTTCACTTTTTCTGGAAACAGACAACCCTAATACCCCACGGAGCTGATACAAATCAGCAGTATCGTGGCACAAGTTAAGTGAAATGATGTATCTGTGTTCATGAGCCCATCTGGTTCCACTTTGTCTCTTCCTTCGCTTGTCCATTAGCTATTAATTTTAGGCTGACTCTTCAGGCAGAGAGCAACTTGAGATGACTGCTTCAATTTCAGATGCACACACAACAAGACCCAAAGCACCTCATCATTAAGAGCTACGCTCCACGTTGTTCCTAAGAGTGACCAGCTGAATATATTCCTCCTTCTTGGCTGCTCCTTGGCCAGCTGCCCATCAACAGAGAGATAAGTGCCTAGGAACAGACTCCTCACTCTGACGTGCATTTAGAATGAGTAATAGTGATGAAAACACAATTTGGAGAAAAGTGGCGTTTTTCCCAGACACCGTTTGTATTTCATTTCTTTGGGAAAAACCCTATGCTACACGTGCGGTAAGGGAGCACGAGAGGTCTCGCTGTACAATTCTTCAAACTCAAATATATACATACAAAGCATTTTCAAAAGAAACCCCAAACTCAATACACTCAATTCCCCTGCAGAAAAGCTCCTAATAACCATCTGAATTTACAACCCTTACAGAAACCCACTCAAATAACTTTTAGATTTAACTGTCTTTTAAAAATAGCACATGCCTAGTGTGGTGTTTCCATACTGCTCAGTGGGAGAGCACAATTTCTTACTGACTAGAAGGAACTCTTAATACATTGTTTTTAAGATGCAATCTATTTAATTTCCACGTAGTAATGGTGAAGTAAACTTATCTCTGGATGATTTGATAACACAGATATTCATGAGCACGGTCACTTTTCCAATCTCTAAGAGCTGTGGGTAGTCTTACAGCCATAACAGTGAATGCAGTATATCATATACTTACTAGAATACAATACTACACTGTATTATAAAACTCCATTGCAATAGCATGCTAAATATCCATTGTCTCTTTGGTACAGACACTCTACAGGACTTCAGACAATTTATTCTTTGCTCCTGCTCCTTCTTTCAGGATAAAACAGGGAAGAAAACCCACTCCTCTACTTCAGAAATATTGGAAAATTTCAACAGTGTTTATAAAAAGAACAGAGATATTCCAGCTGATGAACTACTCATGTAATTCCAATTATCAGAAAAACATCCAAGTGTGGCACAGTTACCCCAAGAGAATAATTTTCGTATCATTTATTACATCAACTTTCAACAGCTGCTGTACTTCCTTTCTAAGAATGCATTTACAAGATTTATGCATACTGGTCGTGTTCTGTGCTAGGAAGCTGCTTACAAGGCAAATGCAGTGATGTGAAGAAGGTAATTTGCAGCTTTAAAGACTTCAGCTACATGTTCATGAGACTATTTGATTCCTTCTGAATTCAGGTCGTTTGCATTTTAAGAACATGCAATGATAAGATATTTGGCACATCCAGGCTAAGCTAGCTGCTGCAATGTAAGCACTGAGCAATTATTTTACACTGTGCATATACCTTTCCTTAAATTCTTGTCCATGTCAAGTATTGAACCTTCCTAAATAAAGCATTTAAATTACTTTTGTGCACATTCAGACTCTTGCAGAATTCAGTTTATATTTAGCAAGAAAACATCCGTATCTTCTGACCCCAGCAAAGACAACTCTGCTTAGAAGACCAACTGATCCTCTGAGTTTTCAGTATGAAACAGTGGATTTGCATTGTTAATTTTTCTTACTAGCTTTTTCTAGCTTAACTGAAAAGCCAAAACACACTTAGGTGCCTGAGTGCATGTCTCCAACAGTCATTAGATAGGGAACTTTGACTTAAATTTAGAAACGCAAGAATTAACCCACTCCCCAGGCCAAATACTGGAATGCCAAAGCAGTGATTTTATCCATTCATCACTGCACTATAAATAAGTGTCACTGTGATGAAAACATGGAAGCAACGGTGATTGTTTTATAAGCAAAGACTGGGCTCCCATCTTTATTTTGACACAAGTTTTTCGCACTCTGCGCAGTGGAAGGTCGAATGTAGAATATAATCCTAACCTTAAATTAATGATGGCCTTTATCTAAAGATGTAATTTGGTCCACGGTGTACTCTAGACCCTAATGCACCCATGTTTCCACAAATAAGCACTCAATCATCTATTGTGGTGGTTGTATGTATAGTCATGGAGCAAGACCACCCTCAATGTAAATTAGAAAAGAAAAAAAGAATCTCTGGGGGTCCAGACTCAGCTGTTCAGCCTGGAACTGAACAGCAGCATCATTCAGAAGCACATACCATGCAACAGCGCACTGTGTTCGTGGGATTTTTTTTTTCCAAGGAGATATACAATGAATGTGTAGTACAGAGGAAAGAAAAAACTGAATGAAAAGCGAGTTGAGCATACTCTCCTGCATGTTGAACAAGGATTTCGTTGTCTGGTGTAACAGTATTCTCCATCAGAGCAAGCCAGGTATGTGGACAGTGTTTTAATTAAGTCAACTGCTCTGCTATCAAGACAAATAATCACTTGTGCCAAAGTCGAAACTGTACACTTTCTAGAGCAGCTAACCCAATAATCATTCCTTCTTGACTCACTTCTTGGTTAAAGGAACTTATTAACAACTAAACATTTGTTTCTGAATTATTTTTTAAAATATGATTAAACAAGCATCTAAAAAGGTTTAGAGGAAACAAGAACAGTACTTCAGCTCTCCCCATCCTTGCTTCAATCATGCTGGCTGAATTGCATCAAATTCTGCACCTTACATATTCAGGACAGTTAATATTTTGGCTGAGTAGCCACTCAACTTGAGTACACCAAGGTTGTAGTTTTCTTCTACAGCCTTGACTGAAATGAATCATGTTTACAATTGAAACTGCAATATTGCTAGCATAAGGTTCTGTCCTTGGAAATAGTCTTTTTCCATGCTTATTCAGAGGTCAGCATGTACTGACCTCCACAGGAACCTTACACACTGGAAAACTATGCTAAATGCAGCAAAATTAAAGATTAAACACATTTTTTTTCCTTAAAGAATCAGAAGGAAGATGTGAAGCGAGCTTCAAAAGATTAGCAATGAAGGCATTCAGATCCATTTGCCTTTTGAATTTGTGTCTATAACATGCAGGTATCTGAACACACATGTGACTAGAGCAGTTTTTAATTAAAAGCCACATACAAACAGGAAAGCGACTATTTTAATTGCATGTGAACTCTTAAGACCCGATTTTTCTTTAAGACAACTTGCATCATTACAGAAGTGGACAAAACCACTGCCCGCATCACTTGGGGAAATCGCCTGAATGCAAAGAAAAGCCCATGCAAGTTACCTGGCACTTTTGCAAAATAACCATTTTGGCACACGACCCCCCTTCAGCTTGGATTCTTCCCCTCTGGGCCAGCATCAAATAAAATATTATTATAATTTTTCTGAGTCATTCCACAGCCTCAGAATTTCCTGTTCCTGCAGAACACAGACACAGCCTAACGGATGTTGTGGAAACTCAAGAAGGAAGCCTGGCTCCACTCATCTTGGGCCTAAAACCACTAGTAAAGTCACTCCCACAAATCCACACATTGCTAAACCTTAATTTGATCCATCAGATGTCCAAGGGCCACACATTCTTCAAGCTTTGTTTATTAAATGCCACTTAAATGGACTTTTGTGTTCAAGACCAGATGTAATTGATATTGGAAATAGCTCAGCTTTATTCAAGTCTTTGCACTGAATTCCAGCACTGCAAGAATTAGCAAAAACAAAATTAAAACCAATCAGCTTTTCTGGAAAAAGGCAAACGTTAACAAGATTGCAGATCCAAGTTTGTCTAGTTAGCAAAGTCATAGCAGAAATGTTACATTAATTACAGAATTTTTCAATTCAACTCCAGGAACTAGATTTAAAGAACTCTGAAAGGTGACTACCGTTCATATAACAGGATCCTTGGCATTCTTCCAGTGATTTGCTGGATAAAATAGGGCTTTTGCTAGATTCACCATTCTGCAGCTTACTGAGAAACAAAAGCTAGCCATCTGGCAGGCACAACTAGAGTGCCCTAGACTTAGACTAGTGACCTGCAGGTGAAGGCTTCTGTATCTCATTACCAGTCACAAGTCCCATGAGCCATCACAGCATATCAATATCTCGGCAAGTTTTGACTATTTGTGTCAAGAGTCCAGCTGGTGTTGGAGATATCCAGCAACAATTAAGGGATATGCAAAGTCATACTCTCTCCAGCGATGTTTCTATATCCCAGCTTCCCCCCCCCCCCCATCTTTAAAAAAGGTTTCTAATTAGGGTTCAAGCTCATGAAGTGATACACACACACACTCTCCTTTAGAAAGATATTTAAACAGACATTTTAAGGGTCTCTAACACCAGCAGTGCAGTGGCAGGAGCCTGGAAGAAAAAAAGGCACAGTTTAGGCTTAAAAAGAAAAAGAGTAAGTGACTATGAAGCTAGAAGTGAAATTCCTTTTTACAATCTCATGCAACTAAGTGGGGTTGCTAGGTCTAAGCCAAGCATCACATTAACAATTTACATATATTAATTGCTATCTCCAGTTACCATCGAGATATCCAGAAGTAATCTTTTCTAGCTGGAAAAGCTCCTGCTTACAGCCACTCACCAAATGGAAAACTGACTCTCAACAACCATAAATTTATTCAGAGAGCCAGAGCCCCTTTCTTTAGCCAATAATCCTTGCATTAGAAACCCAACTGGCTGCTGGTAGCTTAGAGCCTATCACACAAGTCAACAAGTCCAGGAAGAACAGCAGGTCAAAAACTCAGCTTTGAGACTATGAGGCTGTCCATGCACTTCTGCTTCCACTATTTTCTTTTTAAGTTTTCATTAGGTCTGATTTTTTTTTTTTTTAACATCTTCCACCCTCACTAGATGTTCAGCTGGCCATCTGCATTCAATTATTTTATCTTTCTCCTCAATACTGCATACTGCTCAGGCTCTTGGACTCAAAACACAAAAAGCTCCAGTCACATTCTCATGTTCTTTATGGTCTGTGCAGACCAAGCAACGCAGTTTTCCTGGGGATAAATTCTCTAGCTTCATATATCTTCAGTTACTAAAGGCATACAAGCAGATTTGAGACTTGCCTGGAGGCACACTAGCTAGGTCCTGAATATTGTTCAAATATTTCAAAATCAGAAGTTTATACATTTTTAAATTCAACACTCAGGGACTTTTTAGAAAAGTAACACACTCAACTAAAAATACTTAAGCATTCTCCTGTGATGAGAAAGCAAAGATGATCACCTCCCAGATCTTTAATTGCAAACAGAGCCTTGAAAAATAACCAGTAAAGTTACTGACTGCTATTATCTATAAAGAACTCTAGCTTTAATTCTTCCATGGCAGCATAACTTGATTCTGTACTTCAAGAAAGCTTTCACTTTTGGGAATAAGTTGAGTATTATTTGAATATCCATCTTACTGCAAAAAGAGAGGAAGAAAGTTGTGGCTGTGAGCAAACACCGCTCTCCTGGTGAGTCTGCTTGTCCATTTTGTGAGCCAGTTTTGTAAGGATGATTCTCTGTCCCCACTTTATGGCAGCCATCTGATTTCTCTGAGTCAGCTAGATTTTTCATCTAATTTATATTATACACACACAGGCAAACATCCAAATCAAACACTCAGCAGGAAACTCATACTTGGAAAAGCAACCTGCTTAACTTCCACCGAGACTGAGAGCACATCAACTTCCATACCCAAGTCAAAGCCATCAAGACAGTCCTGTCACAGACCCCTTATTTGCTGCACATGATCCATGAGCACAATAAATCCAACTTCCATCTTCCACCTTTCCCAGAGATGCACCTCTCTAAGACACATCAGTGAAGCTGTCTTGCTTCCCAACGATACTGGAGGCTGTGACCCCAGCTATCACTCACCTGCTCTGTTATGTGTGCTGCCAAGGTGTCCTAGGAAGAGATCCTCCACAGCAACACTATCTGAAAGCTGATGCCTTCTTCAGGGTTTCTCTTGGAAAGAACACAGCTAAAAGTACACGGGGACTGACTGACTGTACTAACTTAGCTTAAGAGAAAGGAAGTAAAAGGACAATTCTCTCAGATATCTTTCAGCATAAACGGTTTAGTCACCCACAAGTGAGCTCTACCAGCTTCCTTACTTCACGCCACTCAGTGTGATTTCCATGAGCCAAACAAGATCTCACTCTTAACTGATACCAAGAAACGTTTCCATCCAGAAAACACCCTCAACATTCTCCTTTCCGCAAGGGATGAGAAGAGATGTGATTCACAACTGACTTCTATGAGAAGCACAGTATATCAACAGCAGCAACTTCTGGACAACGTGAGGCAATAAGGAGGTGAGGCAGTATTTATGCTATGCAATTAAAATCTGTATTAATGTTACAAGTGCTATCACTTGGCATATCCTCACGACAAATCCATTTAAGTGCAATGCAATCACCTTTAGTGCTCCTCTTACGGGAACTGCTTTACAGTTTGGACTTGGCTGACCGATAGATGCTCCAAGGCTTCAGTTACCCCAGTTTCCAGAGCAGCTACATGGAAAATTATTCTAATTTAAATTAGTTGTCTTTAAAAAGGTATGTGCCCACACCAAACTCTCTTTGTAGAGATTTAAAAGTCCTCTTGTACATTTTGACAGCCTCTGCATAGTCTATTTACAAATAATGACTAATTGAATTCCAACCAGGGCATTCCATGCCAAGGCACATTACCAGCACCACGCACAGCTTCTTTCAGGCAGGACTTCTGGAGTCCTATGATTGACAAGGTCTCTAATGAACTCTAATTGAAGACTCGGCAGTCTGAAAAATGCAACAACAGATGTGGTAAAAGGGCAAACCACAAACTGTTTTGCTAATGAATGAAAAGTGTCTGGTCTGATGAGGGCCAGTGACCCAAAAATTCTCCCCTTCCACCCCGCCTTTTACTTCATGTTCAAGTTTGGACTCTTTCCCTTGTCAGCCCAACACTTGGGGGCAGTAATGGACAGTCTGGAACATACTCCATATACCCACATGGGTACCAAGATGCTCTTACTAAAAACTAGCAGCAGAGCATGGCTTTGACATAGTAAGAGAGACCTCAGGGAGGAAACTTAGTGTAGTTATCCTTCCCAGCAGGAATACAAGCCTAGGAAGTAGATGTCAGTTTCTCACTATAGTAGGTTTGGAAAGCTTTTTACATACAAAGACATTTCTAAGTCATCTTCATCTCCTTTCAATAGATCTTAAGCAAGCATCAAAACAGTAGCTATACTCATCAGTCTGGAGATCAATTCCTCTAGAAAAACTATGGCAAGCTGAGCTGCAAGCAGACTTCAAGTAATAACCTAAGCTTTACACCCAAAAAAATGATGCGGGCCTCTGCTTCTTGTCTACTCCAGCATGGCAGTGTAATGAAGCAAGGAAACCAAGCACAAAGGAAGCAGAAGTCAGAATTATGAAAGATGGCACCCTATCACAACTTTAATGAACCTGCTCATGCTCGTCATACATTTAGAGTCTGACCTTTTATTTCAAGGAGGTTATTGTCTGGTAACAGTACAGGAAACAGAATAAAAACGTCAGCTGTAAAGGTTTGGAAGAAACTTGCCAAAAAAGGTCAAAAAACTATTTGCTTGAGTCTGGCTTATGATGTTTTTGGAACTATTACAGGTGGCACTGCATACACTGCCCTTGTCTAACTAGAGTGTAGACTTCAGTCTTGTAGCTGAGAGTGGCTGCAGAAGAGGTCTACAGATGTCTCAACAATAAAGAAATCACACTGGATCTAACAAATTATTTCATCCCTACCCCAGAGAAGGGACTGCAGTGAGTAGTGTGGGAATCACACAGACCCTCCTTCTAACAAGCGTCATTCAAACTGGTCTGTTTCATGTTACACTTTCAATATGAAAAGAAGCCCAGTGAGCGTGTTGCTGATGGAAAGCATGTAGAGCACTAATGAGCACCATCCAAAAGTAATTCCAACATTTAGAGGTAACCAGCAATTTTCTGAGCCATTAAAAAAACCTCATACCAATTATACAGTCAAGCTTACCATAGCTCCCCAAACAACTCATTGTTCTGAATGGTCCTTGGAGCTGCTCAAACCCTGATATCCGTTCAGTCCTCCAAATTTCATCAGAAAACCAACCATGTCACACCAGATCATATCAATGATTTAGTTATCCTGTGTCCTACCTCCAGCAACAGCCACAAAAATGATGCTTTAGGTTGCCAAGAGTTTTGGTGGCACAGATGTAGCCAATTACTAAATGGTTTCAAGAAAGAGAAATAATCCCTTCCTGCAGGGAATAATTTCTTTCCTGACCCGCACAGCTTTCTTACCTGTACCTTGGCTTATGTACCTCAAAGCAGTATCTAAATAGAGTTTGATAAATTTAAGTCAGCCACAAATTTTTGACCATGGGACTCCTCCCAAGTTCGCTAACACCAGCTTCAATATCACTTAGGAACAGACCTCCTCAGCTAAACTTTTACCTGGTGAGCAGCTGCTCTTCACACACAAAGACAACAAACAGCTCGGACACAATTTAAACAATTTAATTAAGAGGCACTAGTTCAAATAGCTGCTATGTGCAGAACCATCAAATTTTTAGGGTCTCTCAGACAAGGTTTGTCAGCATCATGCATTAAAATTCAGACCTGCCACAGAAAAGGGATGTAGTTCTCACTACAGATAAGAGGAAAGGCTTCATTCAAAGGTCTAACAGCCCTGTTCCAGCCTCAAAGTCCTCTGTCTGCAAAAATTCAGAAGCTTCGGTAAGAAATAAGCCATATATTTAGACTGGACAATGGAAACAAGTTTTCCCAGCCGCCCATATAGTAGATCTGTATAGATTAAATCCGTATTTTAGTAATACTTTAAGTTACTCCAGAGGCAGCTGTGCCGAACACTGTTTTAAGGGACAGTTGACACTAGCTAGCCTATTATATCCTAATTGTGCAACACAGGATGTGCAACTAAATCCTGTGCAACTAGTAACGAGCACACACATCCTTTTTAAGCTATTTTTCTTCACTAGCAGTTTACAGAAGGAGAATAAATGTTTCAGGGGCAAGCGGAAAACAGGTATCGGGCACAAGATGGTTGGCCAGGGTTTTTTTTTGGATACTTGCTGGACTGCAGCATACCTGATATAGCATAAATTATAAATAGATTTGGGTGTTCTCCAGAACCCCAGTGTTCTGACATATTGTGTCTCTGTAACACCTTTGAAGCAAGTGCCATAGCACATCCACTGCACCTACCACACAAGTCCCGTGTCAAACTACAAACAGGCAGGTAGTTTATCAGGAGACAATACACACATACAAGTGCATGCATCAACCTTGTATAAACTGCTCCAAGTTACTTCTGCTAAACAGCAGCCTCCAAACCAGCGATGACTTCATCAAGAAAGCTGCTAATCCTGCATCCGAAAGCATGTCCGACCATACACAGTAGTACCTGCTGGCTTGCCCAAAATAAACATGTAGATTCCTGACATTGTTTGGGTAATTGCTGTATTCTTCAACCTTGCCAAAAGACAAGGAGAAAAACAAAATCACCACACCTCCAAGATGCTTCAGAAAATGTTCTTACATACCAGATCGTTACACCCAGGACTCAGCTATTAGTTGGTCAGAGCATCCAATACTTACCAAGTCAATGAGGTCACTGAGATTCTTCTCTATCTGCTGCGGAGGCAGACGCCTCATCAAATCCAAGGCACAATCCAGCTGCTGGTCACTCTGCAGAAACAAGAACATCCCTCCGTCACAATATATACAGGTAATACATCACATTCACGCACACACACGAACTGCAGTGCTTGCTGACTCCTCTGATGTGAGAGATACAGTTTCTAGTTCTAAGCAGCAGCATGTTTTTGTATTAATATAAATAGATTTCAATAAAGTTCAGTACCATTTGATCGCGGATTATTGACCTGATATTGCAAAAAGTGTTCCAGAGTATGGATTTAAGAGCGCGGCTCTAACTGGTGTGCTGCCAATTTAACACCATGCTGCTGATGGAAAGGAGTCCAGTCCTTACCTCACCCAAAACTGTTTCCAACATTTGTGCAAATGTTTAATGCACTGTTTTTCCATGCTATCTCAATAATAATCCGGGTTAGGGAACCGAAAGTTCTTTCTCCCAAAGCAGTTTTAACACTTCCTCATTTGTATTGTGCCATTCAGCTTGAGATAACTAGTATCCAAGACAAATTCTGTTCCAACACAGAGTTCTCTCTCCCTCCTTCAGCTTTGTTAAAAAAAACCAGAATGAAACACACACATAAAGTATGACCCATTATTTCCTTCTTGCTACAAAACACACACCAAAAGCTGCTTGTATCTGAGAAATCAGGGACTTTAGTTATTTCGAGAAATCACAGCAACATACTCCAAAGGGCTTACTGCAGCTGGTCTCACATCCAATTCTGACACAAAAGAACCCCTTAAACTTCAGAGTCAGAAAACGTGCAACAGACATTACCACAGACACTTGATGAGCTGAACCATGCTCTTGACAGAACCTTTAGCTCTCCTTCTCGCCAACAGATATAAACAGACACTTTCCTGCAAGCCTAACAATACCCAAAATCTACACAAGTTACTTTGATCAGCAGGCCACCAGGCAGCTGAAGCACAGCCAGTTTGTTTTCACTCCTCCTTCGTCTCCCCGTTTTCTCTGCGATTTCTAGCCACTCATATACAGTAAGCTTAGCATTAATTTCTCCCTCCTATGTTCTGCCAAGCTCCAGAAGTTTTATTTAAGAAAGGCTTCAAAACTAAAGCAGTTACATTATCACATTATTCAATAGCAGCCCCCAGGTCAGGGAGAAACAGGAAGCAAAGTTTCCTGCAATTAAGCTATACTCTAGCAATGAGGAAAAGAGGGAGTGCTCCGTTTAGCAGACAGCTATTGTGAAAGCTACTTCTTAAAAGTACTACCAATTCACTACCAAAAGATAAATATTTTACAGCCAGCAAGTCAGATAGTCTGATCTGGGGAGATTATCTATTTATTTCTCATCCCGTTTGGGTTACAGGACATCATCTTTGCAAAATACTCCAGCTCCACAGGTAGTTAGGCATCAACTCCTATATATCTGCAATAATCTCCTGAAGATCTGAGCCTTCAGCCTGAAAAGCAGGATGCACTGACACCAAGAACAGAAGTTTATGACAGTCACCTGTTGTCATGGAAGGAGGACGCATTCAAGCAATGTACACAAACCACCCCCCATAGTCTTTCAATACCTGGATAACTTAACAAGCAAATCTTTGGCTGAAATGAGTCTGGAGTGAAGTTATCTTGGAAAGCGACCCCAAATTGATCACTGAACTGACTATGACCATATTCATGCACAAAAGTGACAGCCAAGATTTTCAAAACTTTTTACTTATCTTCATTAGACGTTCAGGGGAAGGGAAAGTTACTCGCTTTTTGCTACTAACCTTTCACTCCCCAGAGAAAGATACTATTTAGATGGCCTATGCTTGTCCAGCTCCAGCAGCCAAGCTCAGGCAGGGGATCACTCTTACCAAGTATTGTCTTTACCTCCCGCTATCTCTTACGTCCAAGGAAGGAAAGCTGGCACATGGTCACAAGGTCATGCTCCAGGCTTTCGGATCGTGGGAACACTTACGGAAGTGTTCTGTCCTCTGCCAGCTGGAGCTGTTTAATAGACAAAAAAGCCTTGGGAAAGATGATGTTAAAAGCCACCACTAAAGCTGCAACCCCAGAGTAAGTGTTTTACAGTGCAACAATTTTGAAATAAACTACACGAAATGAAGGAGTATCTACATTTGCAGTGTTTTATGGATTAACAAAAGAACTTGGACGGACCATTTTTGTAACAATATATTCAGTAACAGCTGTAAAAATACATGAGCAAGACTGTTTAAGGTAGAGATTCTTAAAGGGGTTCCGACACGGCTGGCATACATGGCTGTCTGCAACAGAAAAAGAAAAATATCCAAGCACATACTAACAGTATATTTTTCTGATATCAAAGAGGTAAAAGCAAGGCTGAGCAGCAGGACTCTTCAGTTTTCTTGCAGAGCATTTAAATAATTAAACAGCTTGCCAGCAGATCTCTTAAAGCACTGAAATAAAGGCAGATTCTGCTGTATTTCTGTCCCTAAATCTATGGTTATATGGTCACTTTAATCCAGCATAAATCCGTGCTGGCATAGTCAAAAGGGCAATACAAAGCGCACAGATTACAGAGCAAAGTGGTACCGTGTAGTATTGGATACCTCTGGTATGTCCTATTTCAGAATTGAACAGGTAATTCTACCAGTATCTTTTGCTTTTGGTTCTTTCACTGTAGGTGAAATGAAGTTTTAAAAAACGGGTCTGTGGTCAAATACATCCTTTGGTTCCAGACCTCCACCCCAGCTGCAGTATACGGAACAGCTGTAGGTACTCACATACAAAGAGATAGGAACCACATCCGAGGTGCCAAAACCAGCAGCACGTGGTTCCCTTATTTTATAAAAGGGTGAACACTCCCAGGGATGTACTACTACTGTAATTTTGAGAGTGGCATGTTATTAGTGGCACTTAAAAGTCCCACAAAGCCTTCACACAACTTGGGTAAGAGGAAGGTATTCTTCAGGAACTCAGGATATATGTCACCTACCTCACCACAGTTGACCCAACCTACTTCTCTTAACGTCACCCGTTCTCAATTTCCACTTGCTTACTGAAGACACAGTTTCTTAACAGACCTCCAGACAAAACATTTCTACTGAATTCTTGCCTTTAGACATGGAGAGGCTTATAAACCTCTGCTCACTGAGAAGGTGATTAGACAGGCTGTCTCCCAGTCTGGGCTGCTCTCGAAGCCAAGCTCTTTGAGGTTGCAGGACTTAATGAGCTTAGTGTTTACTTGATATGAGGCCATTTTCCACCATTCCTCTGTTTCATCCAGCACAGAGCTCCTGTGGAGGAGTAGGGAGTTCAGACAGAAATTCTAAATGAAGTTTTATTACAGCTCAAGTCACTGAAGGATTTAGAGATCATAGGAAGCTCAAAGACTGAAAATATTAGCTTAGATGAAAGCTCCTTAATAAGTTTCCTCTAAAGATGTTTGGCTATCTAGAATCTCCACTTAAGCATCTGCTATAGCCTTCCCATGGTAGTACCACAGGGAAAAATGTTATTAATATGTCTATAGGAGTAGTTATGTTTGTTTAGCTTCCTTTGCCTGCATCTGCTCTTCTCTTCAGAGTCTCCGCTGTACTTAGCTTATTTCCAAAAGAGAAAACCTCTCAGAAAAGCCACAGGTCTCTGGTCATCTAGGCACTCTGTGATGAGGTTCAAATGAGAACAAATAGTGCTGAAAAAAAATCAGTTGTATAAATGTGTAGTTGCACAGAGGCACAGCTGTATACTTTAATTCCATTCATACTGTAAGAAATAGTGTTTAAAGGCTGAGTATGAGCAGATGTTATTCAATGCAGAAAAATACAGAAAACCAGAAAGTTACTATAGGTATGCAAATTGCAAAAATTAAAACAGGCAAAGTGCTGAACTTCCTTTTGACTCCCACCCGTCATGTCCCCTAAGCCATACAGCTCCTTAGGATGAGGGACACAGGACACAGGAATAGCTGGCGTTCATTAATGGTCCCCTGGCCAGGATACTATATGCTGATAACATCAGGCAACAGGACCTGACCCAAAATTATGCAAACCTGCAAGTAAACTACTAGTCATGCAGCTGTTACAGTTCATGGCACCCAAATATGCTCTGCCAGCCCAAAGTAATAAACCATACCACATTTGCATTATATTTTGCACTGAATTGTCACCTGATAAATGAGGTTATTGTAAGCCAAGATATACCTAAAGCCTTTCCAACACCATTGTCACTGGCAGAACCAGTAACACTTCAGAGAAGCTATGCTTGTTCCCTTTTTTCAATAGGCACTAGCAATCTGATGAGTTACTACCTACAAGTATTTTGCACTTATTTTTAAATTATATCTTTACATATGCATTTCACTATATACACTTACAGAAATTTACAGGCTTTATTCACAAGTTTTGACAACTCTCTGTTGCTAGTTACCTGATACTTAACCCATACTCCAGTTTTTAAGAGGGTTTACACAAACCTGCAGCTCTACCCATTTCAAAAGCTAAGCCATTCCACTTGAAAGGAGGTAAAAGATTTCATCTAAAGCTCCCAGCCTTACAGTCAGCAGGAATTTGCTTCTATTTGTCACAAAGACCTGCAGATTTAATTCCCTGGTCTTCACAGCTTTGTTCTGATAGCTTCTGCTCATTTGACTATGTTATTGCTGAGCACAAACAGAGTTAGGCAGTTTCTCCAAAGAGAAAACCAGGCTGGTTTCACTTCTGTATTGTATTTCTATATTAACACTACTCCGAGCTAACTCCTGAACCAAGAGAAACCAGCTGAGGTAGTTCAGTGCTATGGCACTGAATTCTCCCTATTTTAGCCCTTTCTGGGAAATAAGCCACTTGGGCCACCAAATCTTTCCCGCCAGCAAACCAAATGTAACGCTTCTACTCAAGGCTTGATTGTGCTACCTACCCCCCTTCCCATCTGTGATGCCAGCCAAGAAGAACTGGGTGACCTAAAAATTACTTCAGTAGTTAGGATTAAGGTAAAAAAGCCACACACATGTAGTAAGAGCATTCATTATTTGGCCTGTGCTGCCCATGTTTGGCCCTGAAATGCCACTGTCTTTAAGACCCTGCAGCTGGGTTGTAACAGATAAAACAAACATCTTTGAGCTGCTTCTCACACAAGTTTTGGTCAAGACTGGCATCTGAAAAGTTATCCAAATTTAAAGTACAAGCTGGCATCTCAATTTTCAGAGAACAGAAATATAAGCTAAAAAAACCTGAAGGGACACCAAAAATAGAAGAATTGCTCAACTTACACAATTTGAAGCAATCACACATCAGATCACTTTGGTCGCTGGTCAGTTTACAAGCGAAATATCTTCATAAATTAATCCAGGGCCAGAAGTACACAACCAGCAAATTACTTTTTTTTTTTTTTCCTTCCTTTTATGTTGCAGACATACCCCAGGTTGTAAATCATATTATTTCCTGTCAGTTCTCCCAACAGGAATGTCTGACTAATGTTTCAGCTTTGTGGTACTAAAACACTAAATTTTTTTAATTGAAACAGATACACAGCTTCCCCTCCTGCTTGTCATTTTAATCCTTGCCAACTTCCAGAGCTCAAAAGGCAGAAGACTCCCTTTTCAAATTACACAATAGGATAGTATTACTGCTAGAAACTTTAGCAAAGGGTTGAATTATTGTAACCCCTATGTAATAAAAAGTACAGTAGTATGTTAAGTCGCAGGATTCCCTTCTTGGCTGTCAGCATTCACTTTTTAGGATATCGGATGGGAAGGGGAATAACCCTGTACGATCTATGAATCCCAGACAAGTTCTGCACTCATGACGTTTCCATCAGTTGCACATATTCCTTGCAGTCTGTTTTTCTACATTATTTTTCCCTTGACTATTAACCCTCTTCTGGCAGATCCTATTAAAACCATTTGTAATGTACTTATAAATCACGGCTTCCTGACAGCAAGGTGTACTAGTGGGAGAAACAGGGATAGCATATTTAAGAAACAATCAAACGTAATAAAAGCTGAATATACACTATGCTGTGGATAGTCGTAAAAGAACAGGTCAAACATTACTAAAAGAACATGACACTGATGCAGACTACATTCTCCTCCTCTTGAGCTGCTTCTAGCTTTGTCTTCTCTGGTTAGGATGTGATCCAGTGGCTTTTATTATCTCAGATACTTATGACCATGTCATATGTTTAGTATCATGTTTAGCTCAGTTTGCTGTGTTCACATTACCACTGTGGTCAAGACCAAACAGACAGACCAATTGCCGAGGCTGCTCATTCCACAAATTGCAAGCGAGAAGGATTAAAGATCAAAATGAGAGCAAGAAGTGATGGATCGGAAGATTTTAGCAGAAGCTGCTGTACTTGGTCTCCCACAGCTCCCCTGTAACCGTTATTTACTTACAGACCAATTGTACAAGTCACTTCACAGCTTTTGAGTCAGCAAATCCTTCTCGGAGATGGTCTCCTGCAGAACATTATTTCTTTTATTCTACTCTGCTCTAACTTTTAAAACAATTGCATGCTATGGAGAAGCAATACTAGCCCCAATTAAGGACTGAAAATGTTTTCATGGCTTGTTTTCTGAATTCAAGCCTAGGTGTTGTACACACTGACAAATGCACCTGCATGCTTGTCAAAAATGAGAGGTCTACTCTCAACCTCAGAAACATTGACCAGCTTTTGTTCTACATTAGTCCAGTAATTTAATACACACTAACTTCAGAAGGACAAGTGCTCACGAGGGATCTCTTCTTTAAAGAGGTTCTACAGGAAAGGGTAACTTGTATGTCTGCTCCAAAGACTCACGCAGGGGAACTAAAATAATCTACGGGAAGGAGAGAAAATGAGGCAGCTTAAGTTTCATTGCTACCAGCACGCTGATGACATTGGATACTTCTCACCATTTCAGGCTGACAGCACAACTATGGCAAGTCCAAGACAGATTAAAGGAGTGGCAATGGTCATCTAGGGCCAACTACCAGAGATCTCCTCCATTCAAGCTCAATGAGCACCTCAAAGCTTGCGATCAGCAGTTTGCCAAATCCTTGTTTGTTGCTTTACCTCTAAACAGATGCTTTCAAGCATCCTTTCAATCACACATTGTATCTGAATTCGTCATTCTTACCTCCAAATCAGGTAAGCATTGTTCACTGTTCAAGGGACATTACCCAACATCCTAGTTCAACTCCAGAAATGATTATCAAATGAATTATAATACACTGAAGGCATTTCCATCCGTTAGTTTCTAAATAAACCAGAGCTGCTTGCATTACTTTATTAAGAAGCTCAATCTCATGAAACAACTATTTGTCAAGATGTTTTACATCTAGCAAGAAAAAACTAACAATCCCTCATAGTCTGGAGCAGGCCACTCGACTGTATTCACTATTTGCTTTTGAAGTAAGAATTCAGTATCTCCTGGAGTATGTTCAGCAGCTAGTTTGCACTCCTCATAGCTGTTTTTCGACTAGCTGCATTTCAGTTCCTGTTAGCACATCTACAAAGGTGTACAGTACACAGTGAAAAAATTAACATTTGCTTGGCACCTCCTTCCCAGCAAGCATGTATTTCAAGATGCTAGATACTTGCATCTATTTTCAAACCTAACTTAACATCTATCGCTTTAGACTTTATATATATAAAGTCCAATGCAAATCTCCGTCACCTGTCCAATGAAAAGAGCCACCATGTACAAACAGAAGAGCAGGGTGGACCAGCAACAAGGCTTTCTGGGAACAGGCTATTCATCTTGACCTTTTGGCACATCACTAATGATTTCTGCACCAGTGTTTGTCTTCTAGGTAACAGAAACAATGTTTTATTTATTAAACTTGTCATTGAACATGACAATGTAATTTACTAGCTTTCATCTGGTGCCAAGAATTCCTATGAAGCATAAAGTTTGCAAAAAGTCAGATCCCAATAAATCATGGCATCAAGTGAATATGCAATCTATTAGCCCCACATGAAAGAGTAAAATGGGGACAGCAGTAAAATAGCTACATAGAAAAATTGCACAGATTGCAAAAAAGCATCACTAACTTTTAATAAGTGGGATTAAAGACACTGAAGTTGACTGTAGAGCTGACCACCTTTGCCAATTAACATTACAAGATTTAATTAGACTTATGTTACTGCACAATAGGGTTTGGGGTTTTTTCCCCATTTTAAGTCTGGATTTAACACCAAATAACATTTTCTTTGTTAGATATAACTACAGATAGGAAATCTTAGCTAAACAAAGTGAAAAAAGAAACCGTTACAGCACAGCACTGAGATACGAGAACTTGTCCTGATTTTGCAAACACTTCGTAAGGAAGCCTGTAATGTCTGCCTAATAGTTTCCCTACCAGAACAGATGTTGGCTTGAGCACAACTATGCAGGCACCCCTAAAAGACAGACATCCAGACACAGACAGATTTACTGACAGTGTAACTATTCACTATTACTTAATACATCAAGTCACTTCAGATGCCTCTTGTTATTTCCTTGTGACTCAGTTCAGCACTATATTCCAAGCATTTTCTGTAGCTTCACAAATACTTTGGCATATACTAAGCTGTTGTGCAGGCAAGTAAGCCTTGCTTTCTAAAAACTGTGAAGCTACCTCCTAACCACCCTCCTTCCCCCATCGGCTCGCTCACACTGACTCACACCAAACAAAGACGACTTACTGCCCATGCAACAGGAAATCGTTCACAGGATCTTCTTCGTGACCTTGTCAGCCCTTTTGTAAAAACTCCCATGCAACTCACCTCTGCAAGATCCTTTCGTATAGCTCTTGGCTTCAACCCTGCAGATGTATCCCAAATTACTGATTAATACTCTCTCATCCTCAGCCTCCCACTTCATTACTTCGTTCCTTCTCTGTAAACCTACTACTAACTGGCCAACTGGATTAGTTCAGTCATTGAAATAAGCTAATACAGTAGGTCTGTGTTGGTTCATAAGCCTGATGACCTGTTTCTCACAGTCACATTGTCTTCTTGCCTTCCATTCAAACATTACTGAGGAAGTGCCCAAATCAAGTCTCTAGAGAAGGACTGCTTAATTTTTACAGGGGTCAATTTTTTTTTTAATTGAAACCATAATCACTACAAATACAACAGCTCTTGAGATTCAACACTGCCAACTGTCATCCTGAACATCCGCACACATATGGTTTGTGATGCTTTCTTTTAATCCTGTTAATGCTCGATGATTTTTTCAAAATGCTCTTTTAATTCTACATACTGCTTGTTTCATGTTCGAATCAGCCTGGTCACAAAGGTTTCAGAAGAGGAACTGCTCAATTGAAACAGAAAATTCTTTTCTTGCAGAAACAGCCAAGTTTGGCAAGTTGGCCCTGGCCTGACAGATCCAGGTTCTCCTTCCAGTGAGCTGCAACCTAGATTTTTTCATATGAGAAGTTATTTACATCAAAAACATTTGAGAAAGATGCACATTATTATAGCAGCAGGGAGGCATATACTCTATTACCAAAGTGACAACAAACACTGATGTGCTTACTGAAAGCATACCCAACACAAACATTCAACATCACAAATTCAGTATAATGCTTTAAGCCAGCCTGTTTGTAGAGCCACCACCACCCCAGGAAAGCTGCCGCCACACTGACAGCTGCCCAGTTTAATATACAAACTCAGCACTTTCCAGCGTCCTGAAGTCTAGTAGCCAGGGTTGTAAATTCACGAGATAACTCTGGCAAGTAATCAGATGCCTGGCAAGGCAGAGAGGAGAGACAGAGAGGTTATCTAATTAGCCCTCATCCCTGAGTGTTCTCCAATTGCCTAAAAGGTCAAAAAAGTAGGTTAATATGCCTTTCGCTTGTGTCTAGCAAGACATACCTCGCTGACTACTCTGCAAACCTTGCAGGACAGTTCAGTTTCGTCCAAGGGATTCAGCACTAAGGATTTCAAGTTTTAAACTAGAAAGGTAATGGTTCTGCGTACATACAAGGCATAAGAATATCACATCTCCACCTAACAAGATATTCATGCTCCCCAGAATTCCTTCCTTTGCCATAATTTCCAGACTTGCCTATTCTTTCAGTCTTTTTAGGCTTTCCTTCCTGCTTCTGAACACGTCTGACCCACCCTCGAGTCAAAACTGCAGACAGACAGTGAGCGACCTAATAATACCTGTAAGTTCTGCAAAACTTTTAATAAATTTAAGTAGTAGAGACAGTTTATGCAGGAGCAGTGCTTCACATAACACACACGTGCCAGTTTCAATCCCTGTCACAGTTCTCCTTTAATTTAATACCAAGCTAATACTTATTCCATTTGGCCAGTTTTCACCTTACCAAGCTCTGAAATAGCTCTGCCTGTACTAATGGCTACATGAAAGCTGTATTTGACCATCCAGTGAAACACTGCCAATACTGAGCCAAGATCATGCCTGTTCTTAGCGCTACATCCAAAACTCTCCATGATGACCCCTAAATGTGCACAGTGGCAGGACTCAGTGGATAAATACAGCTATTAACTGCTGCGGTCAGCATAATGCAGCTGATATTTTACCTCATTCCTCCATTTCATGGCTCTCTCCTCCTTTGAATTAACTCACCAGAAGACCCATCTCTTGTTTCTTGAGCCCGTCTCAAATTGCAAGCACAGGCTATCAGCCAGCCACCAATCACCCTTGCTAGCAGCAAGCTTTTTTTAAATCCTGATATTTACCAAAGCAAAAATAACTGGGGAAGGCAGGTAACAGGACATCACTTTCCAACTCAGCAGTTTGTCTAATGGAAAAGATAGAAAGTATCACCTGAAGAAATACAAACAAAATTCCCTCAGAGAATAGAGGGTATTTTATTTATGGTGGCTTTGATTGGTGGCTTAAGGCAACCACTAAGCTTATGTCTTCAATACAGTCTCAACCCTCTTTCCTTCCACACAAAATCCTCTTACTTCAGCACTCTTTTCAGTCTTGTTTCAGCTGATGCTGCTAAAGTTGTTAGATCCTGGGTTCTACTTTCACCCAGGCTGGTAACCCTCTCACTTTGCAACAAGGACGTGATTGAAATTCCAAGTCAATGCACCAGGAAAGAACTCGGCTCCACTTTCTGTAACAAAAAGACATGGAGGACATCCTCTTCATACTCAGGGAAACAGCACGAGTAAGGACATGCTCTGTGGCATGGCTGCAAACACTTTGAGTAAGGTCTCATGGGTTTAAACTGAGAGTCAGGACTCCTAAGCCAAGCCTGCGCTGAAAAATAACACTGGCTACGCTGAGGAAATATAAACTAGCATGGTTTCATTTGCATATAGCAGGAATAAAGTAGGTAATTTATAAGAAGGGCAGCCAGATAAGTCAAGTGCGTGCAAATACATTTTGTAGTCCTTCAGCCTAACTTGGAAGCGGCAGCACAAAGAGCACGAGCTCAAAGCATGCTGCACATTTTCCCTCTAAACCCTACAAGAGCAAGGTGGGGCAAAAGAACAGCACCAGGTAATACAAGAAAATTAATCTTACTGCTCGATGCCAAGGCTCAGGCCACCACTCTAGGAAATGCAGCACAAGATATTATCAAATGCAACTAAAGTAATTCTAAATAGAAGCCTATTTTGGGCACAAGAAATAGATCCTGTTTTCAATTCCTCACTCAAAACTTCTGGCTTTTTAGATGCAATGAAAAAGGACAGGATTGCCACTGCATTTGCATTACCCAGACAGCACCTGTTCTGGAAAATTACAACATTTTAATTAGGAAACAAGCAAAGCACCTTCCTCAAGTACACTGCATTCTCTTCCCATAATAAATCCTCTCAGCTCAACTAACAGGGAAATGTCTTTAAAACTTGCTCAACCAGCATTCACCCTCATGCCCCACAAAGGACGTTTCAAAAGCAAACAACTCATCTACCACACAGGCAAGAGCTCAAACTTCCCAAGACAACCTGTTTGGAAGCACCCCCGCCACCCTGCTTCAGGACATAAGACCCCCTAAGTGAATTTTGGCCACTTGATCAGGTCCAGGTGACAGGAACCCCATATTATTCAGCTCAGTTAAGCCACAACAGCTTAATATTCTCCAAATGCATTGCAAGTTTCAGTTGTTTCAGTTACAGTTCTCAGCCAGATATCCACTCATGGTATTTGGTCAATTCGCAAATTAATGTCAACATGAACGCCTCATTTGTGGACTATTAAGTATTTAAGAAGGCATTACACAAAAGTTGAAGAAAAAAAATCATTTTATACTCCAGCTTAAAGTGGCCACACTTCCATCGCACTGGCCTGAATCCTTGATCTTCATGTTCAAGTTAGAGAAACTTTTAAAATAACACAACCTATCAGCAAACAAACCTCAGGCTAAAGCCCAGCTAGAGAGAGCAGGAAGCTTGGGAAAAGCTTATGTTGTTCAGATGTATTAACTGCTCCTTCACACCACACAAGTTTCACCCACAAAAGAAATTCAAATTTGAAGTCTCCTGGTTTTATGTGAATTTTTTTCACCCTTCTTCCTGGAAATATCAAAGGATTAGGAAGAACTGAAGCATACACATGCTTTGGACCTTGCACATTAAGGAGAGACATAAAGATTTGGCTGAGGCTTTTTAAACTCTTCAGGACTCCTAGCATAAATCAATGGGAAAGTGGGAAATTACAATGCACAGTGACTTGAATAAAAATATGAATAAAAATAGAAGAACAACATCATTTTGATTATCTTACACTTCTGCAATCATGCCTTTTGCCTGGAAAAAAAGTCCTTAAACAACACATTGGATTAAAGTCGGGTAAAAAAGGGGTACTTAGCATAGAACTAAACTCCAGCTTACACTGCCTGTACAGGCACCTTCCAGAATTTCATGCTTCTCAACTAAAATTGCTCTCTCTTCAGCAGGCACTGAAACATACTCAGTTTTACTTCAACTTGAGGTGGCACTACTACAATGTGTACTAGCTCGGGGAGGGGGGGGGAACCCAACAAAACACTTCTCTACAAGTTTACTTATTAGAGTAAGGAGCCATTTGGACTTGACCAAGCATCCCTCCAAAGGGCAGGCAGGAGAATAAACACTGGCACCAGCATTCCCCATCCAAGTCTTCAGAAGTATCCACCTACCCAAAGCGGATGACTACGCAGCAAAGGGGAGCACTGCATGATCACACACAACCCCCAAGTTAATCAGCTATCCTTTGTATATGAAAGTCAACTGATAGAAAATGTAGCTGAAAACTGTAGAAGTAGAAAGTGAAGAGGGCAGCGATGTCTCCTTCCCAAAGAGAGTAATTTCTCTACTCAACTACTGTAGTAATGACTGAAAATAGTAATTCAAAGAGTTGAACTGCACTTTTCATTTTGTTTTACTCCCAGATGTCAACTAGTAACATATCAGCATATATATTTACCATGTGAGGAAATCCTGTTTGAACAACTTCAGCTTGAGAATGTTTTTCCTTCACTAATAAACCACAAGATTAAGCACCACTGCAATGGCAGTATTCCCTATCCCAACGATATCCTCTAACTTGATTATTTTGGGAATTTGCCTTTTAAGATAACATTTAGCTAAGCTCATATACTTGGCTAATAAAACATGGAATCTACAAAATAGCTTAAGTCAGTATTTCTCAGAAAGCACAAGGTGCAAAGGAATTGCTGTGGACACTGAAAACCTATCCTGAGCTCTCAGACTATATGGTAGGGTTTCAAAAGCGACACGATCAGTTTAGAAGAGAGATGGGCTCGGTGTTCAACCAGCTGGAAAAGCGCTACCTTTAGTTGTGCAGTTTCACAAATCATTGAGTATAGTTTTGGTAACAGTTGCACAAAACCAAGTTATTTATCAAGCACCAATGTGCTTGCCCAAGACAAACAACCCCTACCTTGACAATATTAGTTACTCTGAACAGCACACAAGGTTTATGTATTGAGTGTCAGTGTTGCATCACGCATCCTTGGCTGTGCTTCAGCGCTTTTTAGCTGCCTCACAAATTCTAAACGGATGATGTGCAGCCAGCGCTACACAAGACAGTTTGAATTTACGGTTGATTAAATTGTAAATTTTGCTAAAATTGTCCACCTTCTCCTGAAGAGTTGCCTAGCAGAAGAAATACTTGCTAACGTGATCACGACAGTTTACATAACCTGGAAAGAAAAATTCTTATTTTTTACAAAGAGTAAATGGATTCCATCTATTCATAACCCACAATTCCAGAAACCTCAGCAGATCCACTCTCCCAAGTCCTGCTTTGCCCTGAACAGTGCATTCACTTTATTTTTAGCACAAGAGACGGCATCCATCCGGGCAGTTTTCAAGCTTCATGTGTTGCCCTGCCCTGTTTCACCGAGCACCTGACTGAAATGCAGACATACTTCTGAAATTCTCACTTAAGCTCACCACGAGCAATTCAGACTTGAGGTGGTGCAGAGGAGACAAAGGTTCCCACCTCTCTGCTCTACATAGACATGTAGAGCCCCATGGTACCAAGAAGGTGTTTGACCTAATATCCTGTACCATACCAGCTTCTCCCAGCTGTCGTGAAACTTGCTGTTGCCTTCAATGAAAGGGCCATTTCAGCATTTAATGCTGCACTTCAGTATTGTGTTTTCATATCCACCAAAATGAAGGATCCTGGAAGCACTCTAAACACTGGGTTTGCACTTAAGTTTGCACTTTGAAACTGGATGCTGCAACTGCACTGTCTGCATAATGCTAAATTAATTCTAAGAATCAGTAAAGTTTTAAAACATCACCACAGATTGTTTGCCTTCTGCAAACAAGATCAGTGATTTGTCCCGCATGCTCTTACTGGACCTAGATAATCCATGCTTAAGGTGCCACCTTCTTTGAGTGAGTCTTCAGATGCGTACACAGCCACCATGATATACCAATAGCAGTGGCTGCTGCAGGTTCATCCCTGAAGCCCACTCAACATCAGAGACTAACACATAGTGTTGAAAGATCTGATCAAATTTCTCCCACAGCCAGTGGTCTCTGTGACTAAATATGAAAAATCAGGAGAAAGCATAAGCTTATAGCACTCAGGAAATTTCTAAAGGATTTCTGCTCTACCTCCTCCAAAAGACTCATATGGTTACATTTAAACCCTGACTAGATTCTTCTTATAGCATGCTTTCCTATCCCCTTAAAAGAACCTGGTATCACCATTGTTATTTTACACGAAGCCTACTTGTTTTCCTTGAATTCTTTTCCTGTGAGGATTTTTGCTGTGGCAGAAGTTAGGATAATTTGTTGGAACCCTGATTTCGAATTCTATAGTCAGGTCTCACACATACAGATTTCAGTGTCTTAAAATAAGATACACAACTGAAATAAGATGCTCCATCCTGTCACCCCCCACACTCACAAGCCAGGCGCAGCATCTCATTTGTTCAAACAAGAACAGAGAAGCAGAACCTTGACCATTCTTCACCCTTCACCAGAAACTAAAGATCTTTATCCTACATAATAAAGGTGGCAGGATCACCGTGATCTTCAGCTCCGAAGAAACAACATAAGGTATCATCTCTGAAATTCTTATGGTTGAAGGTGAGAAGTAAAGGATTACACTTGCTTACTTAACCAGTCTTTATATTACTATATTACCAGGCACTGGGTTGCTCTTTTTTAAATCTAAATACATTTGAACGTTGGAAAACCAGAATCACAAATTCCCAAAGAACATAAAGTACCTCAGTGATTCCATACAAGTGATTACATCCACGGGGGTTACATTGCCTTAAATAGGCTCCGCAAAAGCACACATCCCTCCAGGCAGAGCTGGGAGCAGACCAAGGCCCGGGCCAGCCCCCGTTCTTATTGCTGCATTTGTTTAGAGCTGATGAAATCTGCCCCCTTTACACACAGTGCCAAAATGAAATCGAAAGGACCTGAGCTAATCCATTCAGCAAACACACAGCAAGATGGAGATTATTTCACATGACTGGAGAAACAAGAGGTTCTTCTCTGAAAAAAAGGAAAGTTCTCATCCCCGCAGAAGAGTAGCACCCACCACTGCAACACTACCTGCTCTGACTGCGCTCGGTTTTCCTGTATTTTGCAGATTCCATTACATCTTAGCACACCTTAACGAGCAAGTCCAGCTTCCAGAGGAAATGCCAGACCATGGGTGACAATTTGGGGTTTGTGAACAGCAGCAACGGCAGACTGGGCCCCCACCGCTCTTAAACGCTGCTGCTGCTGCTGCGTGCATTCGCTCGCTCCGTTTACAACTACATCAAGCGGTAACATTCGCCGTCCAAAGCGGAAGCATTCCCTCTGTAAACACCACCCCAGGTATCAGGCCCAGGAACCTGGAAGTAACAGGGCAGCAGAGCAGCCCGACGGGCCCGGACGCCCCGCAGCCCGCCCCGGGGCCCCGCGGAGCCCCGGGCAGAGCCGCTCCCCCCGCCGCCGCCCCCGACACCAGGCCAGGCCAGGCCACCCCTCCCTCTCCCCTGGCGGCACCGGCTCGGGCCCTCCCTGGCCGCCGCCCCGGGGAGGCCGGGCGAGCCCCACCGGCTCCGCCGCCCCCCTGCGAAGCGACCGGGATGGGGGTGGGGGGGAGGTGGGGGCGGCGAAGGAGCCGCCGGGGCGCGGCACCGGGGGGATGGGAGGGGGGCAGCACCGCCGGGAGGAAGGGGGACGCGGGGAAGGGGACAGGGCAGCGGCGAGGGGCCGCCCCCCTCGCCCTTACCATGGCGGCTCGGCGGGGCTGCGCTGGGCGGTAGCAACGGCGGCGCCTCCCGGTCCCGTCCGGTCTCCCTCCGAGGCAGGCCGCGGCCCTTCCACTTCCGCCGTTGCCTAGGAGTGAACATCCGGGTCAGCGCCGAGCCGCCCCGCCCCCTCGCCGCCGCCCCGCCAATCAGCGCGCGGCTCGCCGGCCATCGCCAAGTATGGAGCGCGGCGCGCGAACGGGGCGGGGAGGGGCGAGAGGGCGGGGCGGGAAGAACCATTCCCCCGCCCCGGAGGGAGGGGGGAGGGGAGGGGCGGCAAGGGGTGGCGCGCAGCAGAGCGGCGGGCGGAGGGACCCCGCGAGGGAGCAGCACCACGGGCGCGAGGGCGGCGGGCGTCACCAACTCCAGCGCGGGGGTAAGCCCGGCCGCGGCCGGAAGGAGGACGGCCAATCAGAGACGAGGGGGCGGGGATAGGGGCGGGGCCTTGGGGCGGCTCAGCCCTCGTGGCGCCGGCCGCCAGTCGGCCCCAGCTCCTGGCCGGAGCAGCACGTCCCTCCTTTAAACACCTTTTAAACACTTAAATAGCCCTTGGGGTTGAACGAAAGCCCGTACGAGGCCGGCAGTTAGCACGGAAAACGTCAGCCCGAAGAGGTAACGTTTTGGCAACCCCATCAGCGCTGAAAAGTGGACTACAGAGGTAACTAATAGAGCATCGCTACTGGTGCTGCCTGTAACACACCTACTCCAGCTCCGAAGTGACAAGGAAAAGTAATCAGCCTCTGGCTGCTTAAGGCCAGGGTTAATTAATTTGAAAAGCAAGTGTTCAGCCTTCTCTGGAAGCTTAGTCTTTGATTCTGCAAAGCATGTAGGTACCTGCTGGAAACCAAGCAGATACTTATATATTTTGATGACTTCAGGGCTCAGGCAGCTGCGATACAGATCTCCAAGCATGAGATAGAAATCAGCAAATCATGTGTATGCACAAATAAAGCATTTCTATTTTTTTAGACTGTCCCAGAAAGAAACCATTCCCCCCCCCCCCAATGCACTAACTGACATTTCAGTGATCTCAGGTAAAACTAATCCCGATTCTAGACTCATATCAATCCAGACCTGTGAATTTAAGAGCTGCAACATGCCCAGTTACCCCAGGAAAGCATCTGATTCATTATGTGACAATACATTCCTCTGCAGCTTTTTTGGAACAATTATTTGGCCCGTGTTTCACCAGAGTTTTGGTGCCAGGCTGCTGAGAACCCTCCGCTGGTGCTCTTTGGCTCCCACGCTGCAGACTTGGCCCTCGTGAGCCAAGAGCAAAGGACAGAAAATAGCAGAACAATCTCAAGAAAAACAGGAGCTATATTACTTCACAGAAAAACAAAAGCACATAAAACTCCATCGATAACCCACTACCAAATAAACCCCAAGATGGGAAATAATCTTGCCATGCCTCATAGAGCGGCCACATGGCCTCTGAAGGCATTTCCTGCTCTAGAGTCTCCAAATTCAATTCTTTGCCAGTACAAGTCAGCCTAACCTCCTTAAACCCAGTCTGCAAGATCCAGCAATCTGAAGTGGCTTCTCTTTTGCAATCCCCAGATCCTTCAGTCCTTATGTTCCCTCAGAGGTGCGCCTACTAAGAGTAATTAAGAAAAGCAAGCCTGTTCATTCCACAGGGCAAATTACTCATTCATTTTACAGGGGTCCACACATCTAACGCACACATTTTCTTTGGGGCAGGGTCTGGGAGGACAGAATTGATAAATTTGAAAACACATGTTCTAAACTTCATTATTTTTGTCACAAAACTCATGCAAAGTATTCAATGACTCCTCTACTTTTAGTAGCTTTTATAGTTACAAACAGACACTGTTTCTAGCTGCTTGCTGCAGCAGCAGACCAAAAGCAGAATTAGGCAGCCCAGTATATTTTAAACAATTGGAGATCCAAATGAATGTTGAGGACAAGAGGATGTTTTTCTTAGCAGAAGAAATACAAGTATCCTGGATTTTGCTTTCCTTCTAATAGGTATCAAGAAGAATAAACAGCTGCTTTTTGTTTTCCCAAAAATATTTGCATTAAGAAGATCTGCAGATTCCTTTTGCAATTGATGTAACATCTTCTCAAATGAGGACCAGCTGCTTGCTTTGCTTGTTTATAGCAGGACATGCTTAAGGGAATTTTTTTCTGTTGTTTGTTTATTAAGATGTAGGACCAGACTCTCCCTGGTAGGCTGCAATTTGCAGCATGGAGTGGATCTCAGCAGGCAGAAGGCTCTGTGTGTCTAACTACAGTTGTAGCCATCCTGCCTTCTGCTGCGATTCGTGGAGGGGGTGACACCAAATACAGCTAATTCAGGGACATTTGATAGATTTGAGTGCTGTGAGGTAGCATGACCTGCACTACAGGCACTTCTTACACCTCCTGGCATGGAATCACCCACCTAAACAGAAAAGTGTGCTCAAAAGGCTTCATGTCAGGCATTACGCATCTTTAAAACAAGGGCCTATAAACAAAGGAAGCAAACGATGATGTCAGTTGACGGCTTAACAGCCCTACAGCATCAGATTCATGTGCAATTAATAACAAGGCTTTTGATCTTGCAATCAGCAACTATAAAATACATGTGCTTTCCCTGTACATTTGATTATATTCAAGGAAGCAGAAGGATAAATACTTATTAGCATTACAAAGTACTTTACACATTTAGCCAGAACTTAGTAGAGCATTTGTGGTCCAACACAATGTGGTTTTTATTTTATCCTCCTGCATGCATGGTGAAATGCTATTTATTTTGTTTATTCCAGTGTTTAGCCAGGACCAAGGGTGACTGTGTGAACATGCTTAGAAACAAGGTCCTAGAGAAAACTTTCATACTTCACTGAATATTCATTTTTCTATTAAAGAAAAAGACATCTTGAGGGTTTTTTAGGTCAGATTGCCCATTTTCTTTCATGTCAACCTTGTGGCACTTGAAAGATACGTAAACTTTTATTAGGGGTTCTCATAAATTGAATTTACTGTTGCAAGAGTCTTCCAGCAATGGTAAAGTTTAGCTTGCTGGGTTTTATTAGTCAGCGTCAGTAAACCAGCAGCATCACTTGATTTGAGGCTGAAAACCAAGCATTTCTTGGAAACTAATATAGGAAAAAGGTACCTACAACACTACCCAACGTCTTGGAATTCTGTAGTCAGGCCACAGATAGTTCTCACTATGGAGATCTTTATACACACCGTCAAAATAGCACACAAACAATTAAAAAAGCCTCCCTCCCATTCCAATTCCAAAGCAACTTTGCTGAGGATACTCTTGGAATATAAAGGTTTTAAGAGTTCCCCCATTCACTGCAGGAACTGATGAGTAAATCAAAATACCATGTTTAATGAAAAACAATGTATTGCCCATTTAGTGTGAGGTTTGAGGCATTTTCCCCATACTAAGAATACTAAATCCAGACTTTTTCCCACTTCATCAGCACCCAAGCAGATCTGCTCATTTGATTAATAAGACAAACCTAGCAGCCTAAGATGTCCATATACTGGCCAAAAATGAGACATTCTACTACCAGTGCAGCACTGTCACAGTAATGGCAGAGAAATTAAAGGTTACACATCACTCAAGCACACATATCGCTAGAGGCATGAAGTTTTTCTGGCTTTGACCATTTTCTTATAATTGTTTTGCCTAAATAGGTAAGACCAAGTCATGTCCTATATCCCTCTTTCACAGACTGAAGGGCAGACTTAGCCACTCAGCTAAAGCCAACATCCACAGAGATGTCGTGTTAAAAAGTCACATCTCTGCAATCTGGGTCCGTATCTTGGGGCATATAACTACTTTTTTTTTTTTCCACCCACATAAAAAGTAACATCCTCATCCACTAATAACAATTGCTTTATTTCAGTCCAAAAGTATCTGCCCACATTCTGAGAACACTGTCTGGCCATGCCTTGGAGTTGTTTGCAGCCACACTGTTTTCATCTGTCCCACAGATTTCAATCCAACTGTATTCCACAAGATGTTTAATACAAGATGGACAAATGTGACCAAGACATACCTGAAATCCCACCTCAAGAAACCCAGCAGTGCTTGTTTAGAAAAGGACTTTGAGGCATTTTTTTAAATATCAGTCCAGAATAGTGGACTGCAGGACTACTGGGATCACTGGTTTTCCACTTAATTACATATCCTAGGATGCTGTTTATTTCTGTGCTTGCAACTGCTCTTTTAACTTTATATTTTTAAGCACAGAAAGCTTGACAGACAGGAGCTTTCAGAAGTGTCTTTAGCCTGAGCAAAGAGAGTATTGAGAACATTCTTGTCAAACTTGGTCATTAACTGTAGTAATAGTGTCTGCAGCCTGACATTAAAAAAAAGTCAAGGAGAAGCTGATTAAATGCACCAGAAAGAAACAAAACTTTCCATTCTCTTACTTTTTCCTTGACACGTTGCACTTCATTTGAAGCTTGCTAATATACCAGCCAAAAGAATTGCAAGGGGCTGGATTCCTTCTTAATACAATAGTCACGGTTCACTAGTTAGAATCTGTACAGAATTAGCCAGTGACATGGACGAATGGAAAAACATACTTTAAGAGCTGAAAAATAGCACTCTTTTGCAGGCTTATTCATTAGAAAACCTCTATCAATACAGTGCATGAGTTCTTTTCCTAGTTCTACTACTAAACTAAAAAATTATCACAAATAGTACACTTCAATTAAAGACAAGAAATGTCATAGCAGTGCTTATGCCTGTAACATAAGTTAGCAAAAACTCAGATCAATCTTTCCATGCAAGTGCTTTCCTCCAGAGATTTTTGGGGCAAACTTCATATTCACAGCAAAAGCAGCTTAAAGCAGAATTAGCACAACGAGCTGTGACACATCTTGTTCCATTTTTCAAAGTTCCACTTCAATCAGCCGTACCTGACAACTGTAACCAGCAGTACCACACTACTGAATATAACATTACATCAGCTTTGCAAAACTGGCATGAAAATACATTAGCACAGACAGAAAATGGACTTGCTTATTAACGTGAATGTGATCACCATGAAAAGACTGAATGGTATTTCACTCTGCATCACAAGCTGTCTCTCCTAATGCAAGTCTACCTCAGCCTTTAGACTATTGTTCATCCCCACAGTATCTGACTGCCTTCCACATAAAATCAGTAAGAATAGCAAAGTAGACTTAATGGAGTCTCTGGCACTTTTCCCATTTTAGGGCAAAGTTCTGCTGAGGAGGGGTTTCTTTTTCCTCAGACTTCGGACTTAGACTTTTTTTGTTGTTGCTTGGATAGGAAGAAGGCTTTCAAAGAGAAAAATAAGCATCAGTATCTGCTGGTGAATGTGGCTTGTATCTGTGAGGAAAAAAAACCAACAAACTGGAGCAGAGACCGAGAGCTGAAGTTTCCTGCCCAGGACTGATTCTCCCTGTAACACAAAAGAAGCTTTCTGGAAGTACAGACAGCAAAGTGGGGGCCCACTACCAAGGCTGTGTCAACCATCTCAAGCAGATAACTCCTACACGGCTGTCTTCCTATGCAAATCGCTGCTACTCTTGGCAGGCAAAAAAAAAAAAAGAAAAAAAGGTGTGTGTGGGAGGAGATTCATGTTATTTAAAACTATGGGAGAACTTACATGCGTATTCTGTGGAAAAGAGGACATCAAGAGCATGTTATTATCCAGTGGGGAACTGACAGCAGGGATGCTATAGGATTCTTTGAAAAAACAGGGTAAGAGGCAATACACTTATCCTGAGGAAGGATCAAGATTTTAAAGAAACTTGCTTGGAAGTTTTAAAACAAAAACTACTGGGGTGAGGGTGAACCATCCTATACTGCACTATGTAAAAGACAGAGCTAACAGTGAGAAGAAAAGAAAGTCTATTATGTTGAAAAGGGGCTTCAAATTCCATCTGGTGCAGCCCCAGAGAAGCTCCTCACCTCCACATGCATGTATGGACGTACCCTCTGCATGGCTTCTCCCACTAGACACCAGGGAAATAGTAATTCTGAAGAATAATAGCTGTACTTATTCATCGTAGAGTCACAGTTCTGCCTCTAGCTTGTTTCATGGCCATCTGTTGAAAAACTAACCAGCAGTTTAAGTGAATGCCTAACTAAGTCTGTGAGCAGTCTTACTAATTTAATACATGAGTTAGGTATATAGTTGAGAAAAGTGGTGATACAAGGTCTGAACCTACTAAAACTTGACTTGCAGAGAAAGGCAGGGATTTTTTTAAGCTTTCTGGCTTCATTTCAGCCTCCTCCATTTTTTTCATTTATTTATTTCCTGGAAAGAAAGGAGAAGAGAGCGCGAGGGCAGAAGGGAGGGAAGGAAGCCTAGGACAGCATATGCTGGGCTGTAAAATGCAAAAAAGGCTTTGCAAAACTGCATGTTCTAAACATCACCTTGGAGTCATACAATAATAAATACTCAATATTACACTGAGAGGGTCTAATTGCCAAGTAACTATAGCAATGGAGAGAAAAGGCTGTCTTTGGACACATGCCCTCCAGCCTTAATTTTTCCCTGGGGTGGGGAAGGGGTACAAAGAATGTGCTCTAGATCCTTAATGGATAACGTTTTCCAGAGCACCCTCTGATCATTCAGTGACTCCAGGATTTAAAAGCAGCAGACTGATTTCTCAGAAGGAAGCTAGATGTTCAAAACAATTACACTGAACTATTCCATCTCCTTAGAAAGGGTTTAATGCACCAGGTTCCTGACGCAAGGCTGTCAAAATACACTGAGACCCATTACACAGCAACACAACCCTTTATGAAGCACCTTTCAGTCCAACAGCTCACCACTGCTTCCTTCATCCCCAAAGAAACAGCACTTTCCAGTGAGCCTAACAGTCTGAAAATGAGTAAGTGTGAAGTGAGACTACACATTGGCCTGCACCAGGTATTTGTTTTTGCCAAAGAGAAGACCACATTTCTGGGTTGTGTTTAAACACTGATTTCTGGAATTTAATTTTGGGGAAAAAAAGTTGAAGAATTATCTGGAGGCTTCAAGTAGCTTTCCCCTCCTGATACTTTCCAGAGCTGTTTGGAAATGGGAGGGTGGAGCTGGCACATTGGGACATACCACTGGGTCAGTGGTTTCAGAAAACACTTCTTTATCTGGTCAGGGAAAATCTGCTTGATCCTGTTGGTATTTTTAAGTAACATGATGCACGGTTCTATTTTTGATACCAACTATACAGCAATGCAGTCAGATTTGAATAAATTGTAGCAGGAGGAAGAGAAAAGGAGGCTCCCTTTACAGAAGGACAAGAACTACCTTCTCCAAGGAAGCCTCTTGAACCTGCAAGGGCTTAGTTTAACCATGTGCCTTCCAAAAAAGTTTTTTAAAAAGCCATTTAGATTTTTCTAACCAAGTAAAAATAATAGGCAATTATGATCGTTCAGTGATATGTGAAGTTGAACTAAACCAAGTATAAGAAAAATCTTTCATCATTGCTCTAGATCAAAACCAATTATACTTTTAAGACAAATGAAAGACCACAAACAATAATAACTTCAGAAAAATTTTGCCAACTACAGTTTTGACTTCTATTTGTTGCTTTAGCCTTTGACTTTTTAAAGAACTTATTTTATAAATCAGTAGAACCTCCTCCTCTCCAATCTGATAAAGAAAACTGTCAGAAGTTAAAAAAAAATAAGTAATTGCAGCTAAAAATTGCCTTACTAAGTGTGAACAGAGACATTATTACTTAAAAAACATTCTATATTTTTTTTTTACAAGGCTTCTGGAAAATGGTTTCCAGAAAGCCTATACAATGTTTGCAACATAAAGTTCATTACAGTAAGTTTGAAACTATTCACACTTACATTCATAGTTCCACAATGCTGTAGTACACTTCAGGATATGCCAAAGACCCACAAATCACTAAGAACCCTTACCACAACTCCTCATTCTAATATTAACATCTTCTTGTATAGAGTAATTTCTTGAACACAGCATTCTTTTCCTCCTAGTGTTATTCAGCTCCTTCTCCCAGTTAAGCAAGAAGGTGTGGGGCCCAGGTTGCGCTTAAGTAAAAGAGGTGATCCCTGGGACATCGACAGGGATTGGCAACAGCTGGTTTTTTCCCCACACACAGGTGTACCTCATTTCAGGCCCTGAAGAGAAGTTGAGGACAGCCAGCAAAGATGCAGGAGCTGTGTAGGATGCAGGACCTCTGAGAGGGAAAACCTACCCGGGAATGTGCGTCCAGCGGGATATACCCAACCCTGCAGTGGGAGAGATGGGACCCTACAGCAAAGATCGACTCTTACCAAGGATGAGGTGAGAACCCTGAGGGGAGCAGGTCGACGGGGGTGGGCCCAAGCTGGGGGCCTGTGAGAAAATGGGGATCGTGCCTTAAGCTGAGGGATACGAGGCCTAACAAGGACACAGCGGAAGCCCTGGCTGAAGAGGTGGGGCCCAGGAAGGGCCAGGGCTGTGGTGGGCCGGGTCCTACGGGTCAAAATGGGCTTTTGGGCCGAGCCCAAGGTCGAGCGCGGCGGCCATCGCGCCCTCCCGCCGGTAACCTTGACGACGGCGGCCGGGAGAAAGATCTCGCGAGATCTGGGGCGGCGCGGCAGATCTCGCGAGAGTTGCGCGGGGGAGGAGGCGAGGGCACGGCCTGAGGTGGGAGGGGACGGCCAAGATGGCGTCCGAGGGCGAGCTGGGCAGGAAGTGGGACCGGTGTCTGGCGGACTCCGCCGTCAAGCTGGGTAAGGGCGGGGAGGGCAGGGCGGAGGGGGAGGACCCGGGGAGGAGCGGGGCCGGCCGCTTCGGGCGCCCCGGGCCTGGGGAGGGCCGCCGCCCGGCCGGCCCCGCGGCTCGGCCGGGCCCGGCGAGGAAGGGCCCAGCGAGGCCCGGGACACCCCTCCGCCGCTCCGGGCCCGGCTTAGGTCGGCGGCGGCCTCGGCGCGCTGTGGGCCCGGGTGGGGTGTCCTGCGGCTCCGCCCTCGGCGCAGGACGGCGCTGCCCACGGGGGTCGGGGACCGGCGTGGCGGGAGGGAGCCGGGGGGGGCCCGGGGCCCTGGCAAGGTGACCTTGGCCGCGGGCTCGGACCCCCGCTGGGCCCGCCGACGGGGCTCTTCTCCCCGGCCCGGCCCCGTCTTACCCGCGATCCGGTAGCGGAGGGTGGGTTTTGACCTGCGGTTATTCCCTCTGTTGAAGATGAGAGGTTTCCGTGGGAAATCTCGCTCTGCGCTGAGCTCCGCGGCCAGCGGGACGCCTCCTGCCCCGAATGAATGGGCCCTGGGCAGGCGTAAGCGGGTCCTTCGGTGCCACGACCTTGCCCGCCTTTACTTTCGCTATGACGACGGCTCGGTTTTCGAAATCTCTTTCTGCAGAGCTGTTCACATCACTCAGTGTACGAGGTGGGCTGTGTTTATTAAAAGCAGTACGCAGCGTGACCCGCTGATAGCTTTGGCATGTGTTACTTAGTACAGTGTGCGCAGTTTGACATTGAGAAGCTTTCCGTCCGGTGTCCCAACCCTGCAGACGGTAGTGCCTTTTCTTTAAGTAGGGGAACAGTTCCGCTGATTATTTTTTTTTCCGTGCTTATTTGTCCTTAAAGTTAGGACTGTGCCCATGCCTGCAGTGCTTCTGATCTGCAACAAACCATTCATAACATTTCACTTAGACCTGTGAGTTTTATGACTGATTGCAGTTGTGTATGCACAGTTCAGTGCTCTTCATGTGACAGGCTGGCAAATCGACTAGATGGCGGTTCTGGCTTTACGAAATGTGTATGCCAAAGCAAATCGTTAAATGCAATGTATAGAGCAAGAAGTGAAGTGTCTGACACAGAAGGCATGCATTCCGTGTTGGTGCAGAAGTCTCTTTTAGAGCCATAAATAATGTCTGAGAAATGTGAATGTTTATTTCTTGTTGCTGTAGTGGCCTTATGCTCGAAAGCTGATGAGGAACTCGGAGTTTTAGTTGCCTAATACTTTTCCATTAGAAAAGTTGTTTAATAATTTTAAGTAAACTGAAACTTCCATTGTTTATAACAGGCCTTTGAAAAGTGTCAAGTGCTCCAGAGCAATGTTTTGCCTTATGAAATTCTATTCAGGTTTGTCTGACAAACATATCCAGATATGTTTATGTTTCCATAGCATTGGTTGCTTTATCATAAAATATTAAGTATGCCAAATTATAAACAAGAACTTGTTCTATGCTGCAGCTGTACATGTACATGTAGGAATCCTGTACAGAACAAGTCTGTCTGGGAGGCTGAAAGAAGGGGATACAGGGTTGATTTCGATGCAGCATGTCTCTTCAGCAGGCCTTTTGTTTTAATTTGGTGTTTTCTTCCATCCTAAAGTGGCAACAGAAGAAAGAAAATGTGCTTAGACTTTCTGCACTAGTGTTCTAGACCAGGGATTCCCAATGTTTCCTTCATGATGGCATTGGGTAGAGGTCTTGGTAAAATTCATGTTTTTCATTAGATTGCCCAAAAAGGACACGTGGGCTGCAGCTTTCTTATTTTGTCCTCAGCACTATATGCAGTGTGATGGTTTCAGACACATTTCTCTTCATATGTGATAGCATTTTTCTGTTTTATGTGCTTTTACGATTGATCCAGTGGCTGAAGCGTCTGTGCTGGCAACCTCCTCCATGGTAATAACAACAAATGACTCGGTATGAACTTTGGAAGTGGAACAACCCAGAAGTTGCTTCATACTCCAGTAGTTTGTGACAGAAGATGGTGATGGCCTTTAAATGCAAAGTGAGTCGGTGGCCTAGCTATGCAAACTTTTAACTGAGTGCTGACAACACAAACTTTCACAGACTATCTCAGTGGAAATGATTTTTTTCTCTGCAGGGACTTTAAAAATCTACGTGGTTGTGATGATTGTTTTTGTTATATTACTGCAAAGTTTGCTGGAGTTTCCAATAAACCATCAATGCCAGTTGTTGTTATACTGGAAAGAAAGAAAAGAAACTTTTTTACCTGAGAATTTTATTGCTTGTTATGTGGGATATAGAAGTTTACCAAATCCTCGCTTCTTTGTTGGACTTTTCCTTTTGGTGGCCACAGTTTCCTTCGTGTGTGTTCCTTTACATCCTTCCTGAGTGCTATTGCAAGAGAGATCTTTCCAGCCAGTGGCTGGGGAGTAAGAAACGTTGGGATTAGCCCTGTGTTTTCCCATTCCAGACCCCATAAATAAAGGAAAGCACTGAATTTCTGAAGCCTTACACGCATGGCAGTTTTCCATTGTCTGTGAGAACTGTAAAGGCAGATAACTCCTATGGATTAATTTGAGGACTGGAGGGACATGGGAAACACAAGAGAGTGAGAATGGGAGGTAGCCGCTATCAGGATGACTTTATTAGCAATAGTATGTTTTTAAATAATAGCTGGGGGCTATGCAGCCTGTCCTATCTTGTATTAGTCTGTCAGGCTTTCCACTACAGTTGTGTAAGCAAGCGTATTTGTAGTTGGCTGTGATGTTTGTAGTTGTGCTGTACTGTTTTAGTTGGAGATCAAGCTCCTGGAAGAAACTTGATCTCCTGCCACTAAAATGTCCAAAATATGTATTTATCTTATGTTACATCTTTTGAAATGCTTTTGGTCACTACCTGTGTGTATCTTGTAATTTAGTATTAAAACTCTTTCTTTTTCCTGTTAATTCAAAACAGAATATGTTGTCAGGTGTTGTTAAGACAGTATTTCATTTCAAAGAGTTAAGTACTATAAACCTCTGTATGCCTGCACAAAACATCGAAACATTGTTAAATGGAGTTCATATGCTCGCCTCCTTTTTATTAGGACTGACATTTAATTGTTTTGCTAATGATGAGGATGGGTATTTTTGTTCCCCTTCCCTTTTTCTAAATCTAGCTGTAGCCACAGTGTTTTGTGTGTAGTGGGCTGGGTTATGCTTTCTTGGCTGACCAGGTGGTTTCTCTGATGGGCGATCCAGTTCGTGCTGGCTCTGGCTTTGCACTGTTCTCAAGACTTTTCATCCATGCAGTCATTTAAATAATATAACTTTCTGTTCCGTCTTTCTTCCTGATACTGTTTTTTTCTTACCCATCAGAAAAGTTGCTTGTTTTACGTGTGGGGAAGGAGAATCAAGTTGTAGTGGCTTTCTTTTTCTTCTGAGCTTGCAAAACTTTATAAGCTCCTGTGTCCTCTCCAGCCTTCACAACCATTTCTTCCTTCTTATCAGTAGAGCTCTGCAGAGAAGAGACAGGGAAGTAATTGTATTGTGGTTGTCTTCCATCCTACTGGCTTCAAACCCTGTTTAAAGGGTTGGTTGGTTTGTTTGTTTAACTGATTGATAGTTCATGCCTGTTTATTTGGAAAGACTATTACTCATGAAGGACTGACAGAGCTGTTTTTTCTCTACAAGGCTATAATTTCGGACAAATTATTATATGCCATTTCCGGGGAAGAGGGAGGCAATAAAGAGTATGTGTGTAAGGGAAGGGAGATTTGTGTGCCTGTGTGTCTTGGTTTGTTTTGAAACTGTTGTAGTTTTAAATGAGTTGAACACTGTGATTTACCTGATATTGAAAGGTAATCCTAGGAAAGCTGTTTGCTGCTTGGGTTGTGTGTTAAGTTGCTGTGCTGAAGTTAATTTTTTGCAGGAGACAAATGTTTTGATGTATGTTTGACTGAAATTCAGCATGGAAGTTTGTAAATAACCCAGTGTAGTAATGTTCATTTTCCTCTAATCCTCTGTTTTGACATCTGAAAATAAAACACTTCTAATTTCCATTTAATAGGAATTTTTTAAGAGAAAAGGGCACTTCCAGTTCTCCTGCAACTGCTACGTGATTTCTTCTGGCTTGCATCATCTGGCCTGCTTAAATAGCTGTTTCTGTCAATGGCAAGGGTGAAATTGTATTGTTTGTGTCATTCCACAGATTGCAATCCATACAATGGTTCTTTCTGAAATATTCAATGTCAGTATTTTTAAATAATCCTTCACATGGTTATGAATAGGATAAAGTCAGTCTATATAATGATAAAACTTGATTATGCTTTCTGAAAACCGGATTAGACTTTCTCTAAATATACAAAAATCCTGAAATTCCTGTTTTGAAGTGGTTTTTTGCTTGGTAATTGTAATGTGGCCATCCAGTCTTAGCTACCAGGTCAACAGACTTGTTCTTCATTTGGGATTTTGTTTTTAATACTGGAGGACACAAATATTATGTGAGCACACAACTGCATTGTTCTGTGAGCTTTGTTTGTAACCCCAAGTTATTTTCCTTTGTCATACAGGAGAAGATCCAATTCTACTAGTTGTAGCAGACCAAGTAGTGTAAATAATAACTGTTTATGGCTTAGGCTGTGCAGGGAGGCAATACAGCCAGTGAAAAAATGTTTCATTTGGAAGAGGTGGACAAATGCTGTACTGAGAATAGGCTTTTATTCAAAAATCTAACAGCAATATTTAGTTATGTTGTTAGCAGAGTTCTGAATACAATGACCGTCTACAAATTAAGGGGTTATTATCTTCTTTTGGAAGAAAGAGACAGCAAAATCTTTAGGAATCCAGGTCTCTTTTCTCCTAACTGCATTGTGTCCTGCTGTTCCTCTTGGCTGGCCATCCGACTGAGTCAGGAAACTGCTCCCTGTGCTGATCAGCTCACTAACCAAAGCTGTGAGCGACGCTGGGGGAAGCCCTGCTGGCCCCTTGTTCCAGCCTGTCTTGGCAATACTTCTGGTGTACAGGAAAACCTGAAAGAAGAGCTGTGGCATCTGTCTGGTAGCGCAGCCATTGAAAACCCCAGACTACGTAAGATCTCCTCTGCTGAAAATGAATCCAAAGTGCACTGACTTCCTTGTCCTCTGCATTAGTGCATTGATAAGATGCCAGCTGTGCCTTCTTTGGGAGGTGGCACACAGTGACACTGTCCAGTAGAAGGGAACTCCAGCCAAGTGATACCCTAAACCGCTCGTTTGGTCCTTGAGATGTTACAGCAGTAGATGGGAACAACTCTTTGTTCTTTGTTACATCAGATATAGTTCTCTGAGAAAATCCTTTCGCGGCTGCCGGCACATCCTTGATGATAATAAATTAATAGCGAGAGCTTTGAGAAGGATCAGGCTTCTTTCTTTAGCATTTCTGCTAGTGAGATGTCACCGTAACACTTTTTGCTCTAAATTTCCTCTGTTTCTTAGCTGGGCCAGTAGACGTCAGTAATAGTCAACCTACGTTGGATGGTTGTGAAGAAGCCTGATTGCCAACCCTAATAGTTAGGCTTGCAAAAGCCCTAAATGTGGATGTGTTTACTCCAGCAAAACTTTTCTTTTTAGCAATGCTATCATTTTCATTAGTGGAATATTTTATTGCAGTAAGACAAGGTAGAGTTTTCTGTCAGAGGTGTATTTTCTGTATTATGAGTATCTTGCTGATATCTTATATATGTGCTTCTAAAGCGAGTGCAACCCTGATTTTGTCTAAAAGCTTGATGCAGTATTGATGAGATCCTTTGTTGTGCTGTCTATTCAAAGAGCAGCTTCTACTCTTCTCCCCTTCCCCTTTTAAAAGAGGGAGGAAATGCATCTGCCGTCTCATCTCACCACCTCATTTACTGGTGCGAGGATGAAAAGTTTCTGGTCCACTAGGAGACTATCGCTGTGATTGCTTGGGAGATCATGGGCTAACAGCGATACTTCCTGCTGCTGTGTGTCCATCTGCAAAAGTGCTGATGTTTATCTAAGGTTAGCCTTTGGGCACTGGTTGAACTGCAGGACTGCTTAAGGGTGAAAGCGGCCCCTGAAAGCATGTTGGGATTTTTGTATTATAATGGTATGTGGATATTTATATTCTGTCATTCCAAGTATTCTGTGTTACTACAGTCAAGTGCTAGAAGAAAACAAAACACACTTTTTCCTGCTTCTTCCTCGAGTACTTGGTATATAGTTTCACTATGTTTTCTTCTAGTGTCCTTGCTCATTTTTCTGTCTGCTATGTAAACAGTCCACACAACAGGGGAGATGAGAATGAAAGCTTCAGAGTTGGTGTTTGAAGAAAATCTGATTCCTGCCACGAAAGACCTTGCTAAGAGTCTGCTTAAAATTAATTCTCTCTGTAAATAAGTGATTTCATGGTCTCGGACTTCTAACTGGTGCTAAGTGCTGCCCTATAAAGGCCTTGGTGTATGAAGAAGGATCTCCTCACCATTTTTGCACAATGATTGTCTCTGTATCTTCTTAAAGTGGGATTGGAGGGGGGCAGGACAGGACACCCTACAACAGGAGGGAGAATATAGTTTGAGAGTGGCTTGTGGTTTTTGTTTGTTTTGAAGATCTTGACTTTTCTCAGGTATTTCCTTCCCTAAAGCAAATTTTAGTGCTGGACTGAGCTGATGCTCATTTGAAGCTTCCAGTGCATCAGGCCTGTGGATGAGATCTGCTGTTGGACCTTGAAGCTGTTGCTGTCACTGTCTCCAGAGAGAAGCTAACCGAGCTAGATAGATTTTCTTGATCCTAATGGAAGCTGTCTTTCTAGCTGGGAAGAAATCTTCCCTGTTGGGACAAGTCCCTGACCTATTTTAGAGAGTCTTGTCTGTACAGAGTGGTTGCTATTTTCTTAGAACAAGAAGCCATCTTCCAGGAGCTCCTTCTTCATTTTATTTCAATCATTTAGTTCTTCTAATTGTAAATTAACAGAATCTGAAGGAGAGGAGGCTGAAGCTCTGTTTTTGTATTTGTGTGTGAGGAATGGCAGAGGAAAATAATGTGATGACAAAAAGAAAACTATTAAGTAACTTAAAAACTTCCAGCTGCTATAGTAACAGCAACACATTTGCCAGATGTCAACAAGTACATTTTAATCCTTCTATTTTAAGTTTCAAGCTATTGAAGAAAAATATATCTAGGTGTGGCAGTCTTAATAGCTGCTTCAGCCTGTAGCTACTTGGGTAGCCTAGGAAAGAACCATGTAGTATCGCCGTTGGAGAGACTGTTGATTAAATTTATAGAAAAAGCTTTTCCCAGATGTTCTTATGGGGCAGGAGCCCATCCTGAAGATTTGTGTTTCTCTCCGAGACACTTTTATGATGTCCTGTTGGGTATACGGCGCGTGCTCTTCTGTGTGTTAGATTGATTTGAGGTACCGTGACATTTTTCTTGGAAGGTGTACGAGCCAAAAAAGTAGAATGAAAAAGTTTTGGAGACTGGGCTTTCTGCCTAATACCAATTCCGTAAGGCTGTGCTGGTCCGTGTGGCTGGGATACTTACTGGGGAGCAGGAATAAGATGTCCACAGAACTGTCCTGTCCCCTGTTGACACTGACTGTAAATGAGTTTAAGCTGAAGTGATAGATGTAGGGTGGAAGAGGCTGTTTTTCTAGTTAAACATTTTAAACTGTCAGAGGAGGTGAAAAATGCGTTGTACTCTTTCCTGTGGCCTTTTCCTGCAAAGAGGCTGTCATGCAAGAAAAGGAGGGAAAATGTGCCCGGCATGGATCAAGCCCTTAGCTTTTCCATGTTCGTTTGTTTTTATTGTAAGATAAACCTTTCATGTTTTATTGTTATGAAGTTAAAGCCTGGCCTAGAGGTGCTGATCTTTAGTAGAAACAGCTGCAGACTGAGTGTCCCCTGGTCAGGTGGGAGGCTCTTTGAAGCAACATGTTGCCCCTTTAAAAGGAAATTGAGCATGTGAGAACTTAAACCTGTAAAACTCATCAACAGCTCTGCCATTGTTTATCTCTGGTGTAACTTTATATAGAATTAAAGTGAAAAGCGTTACTTTGCTCCCAAGACAAGGTGGTTTAGCTCCCCCTTGGTCCTGGAGACACAGGAAATGACCACATAACCACAAATACTTTCTAGTGGAATGAAGATGAGTGACAAACTATCCACAGAAACAGGTTCTTAACCAGATGGGGTAAGAAATTAAATGCAGCTAAAGCTTCTGGTTTGAAGTTAAAACCAATGCTTAAATGTTAAAAGCAAGTAGAAAAGAGCAAATGCTGTATATGCACTGGCTGATGTGAGGGGGCAGATCTGAGCATTTCTTGTTGATTGAGTGTTGGTGATCAGCAACAGTTTTCAGTGTAGACTGTAATCTGTTCCTCAGTAAGAAAAGGAATGAACCTAACTGCCTTTGGCATGAGGGAAGTTAAGGTTCTTTTTTAGCTTTGTTTCTCAAGTTGCCGCCTTGGACGGAAAACAAAAAACCATTAGCTGTCAGATCTCCTCCTTTACTTTTCTGTAGCATTTTTGTTACTTAAAGCAAGGCCCTAGATATCTTACCATCATCTTTTTAACCTAATCAGCCACTGTACTCCTCCCTTCCTGCTGGAACAGGGTGCAGTGATAGCCTCTAAAATTGCATGAAAATTGTGTTTTCATGAAAAAGAGGAATCCCTTCAGATTCACTGCTTCAGAAAAAAGCTTTCTTAAGAAAGACAGAATGGTCTTTCCTAAGTCAGTCATGCTGGACCACATCTGCTTAACAGTGGTGTTGGGTATTAGCGTGGGGGAAGACCTAGGTTTTGTTTTAGGCTTAGGCTGAATTGCAGTTGGCAGAAATAATAAATTTTTCACCTCTAGAGTGTTTCCTGTAGCTTCCCCCATGGCCAACAGGAAGCAGCACCGATGGCATCTGTGTGGAGCTCTTACAAATGGGGCTGTAATGTGAGATAGCATCTGAAGGAGATGAAGAGAATACAAGATAATGATGATTTCTGGAAGTAGATGGAAAGAAACTGTATTAACGATAGCTGCTTCCTTAGTGCAGGCTTTTCTTAAGACAAGAACGTAAGCAGTTTACCACCACACTGGTAAGAAGAATGTGGGTTTGACTGGTAACGTGGAAAATGTGGTGACATTAGAAACTGCCTGGGCTCTGCATGGAGATGATGCAGAATTTGTCATCCTGTAAATCATTTCTCATTGATTAGCTAAACTGTTTGGATTGGCAGAAGGGATCTTTTCTTGAACAGGAAGCGTAGGACCAGTATCACTCACTGCATGACAGCCCTTCTGAACTGGACAGTTCAAACAACGCCTAGTGCTGTCTGAACAGAAAGTAATTACCTCCAGAAAGTCCTTTTCAGACCTACAGTACAACAGCCCAAACCAAAAAGGCAGCATAACTACGTATTGTAGGAGAACACTGGCAGAGGGAGTTGGGTCAGAGGGCCAAACAGTTGTCCGTTGGATGAATTCTTGAAGATAGTAATTATCTTCAATAGCATAAACATTCTGCAAGAGCCAACACCAGCTGTATTATAGCAAAGGTAGAGAAGGAAGGCCGTGCTTGGGGAGGGGGCGTGGAGGAATTAGCACGGATGGACTGCTGCTCTTAGTAATGCATGATGTCTCTTCCAGTCTACGTATAAATGCCGGTCAGTGGCACAGTATGAGTAGTTAGCTGTTTATTTGAGATGCTCCAAGTAGTGTATCTCTTACCGTCTGAAATGCCGAAAAAGCCTGAAGCTCTGACCAGACGTCCGAGGAACTGAGACTTTCCCTTAGCTGTGCAAATGATTAGAGTGAAAACCTGACCTTCTGCAAAATGCTCAGTTTCTAAAGTGTCTGGGGGAGTTATGTCAGGACCACTTGGCAAGCGGTCAAAGTTCTTCCCTGCAGTTGCATGTTTTGTAAGCCTACTCCAAAGTTGTAATGACCTGGTAAAGTAGTTACCTCTGTCACAATTGAAAATCTGTAGTAAAATGAAAAGAGTTTTCAAAAGCAACTCTGATTGCCAGCTCTCAGTAAATATGGAGAGTGAAGTCCTAACAGGAGAATAAACATAAGGGGGTTTGCTCAGATCATCTGTTCGGTCACCTCTGTTCTAATATTTAAGTTTTTTTAATCAATGAAAAACGTGGGGTGCTTAGTTAATTTTAATTTACTAGGTAGTGCAGTTAAGTGTTGTTTCAGTAATCTGTGCCTCGATAGAAGCTACCGTTAACATGCTTTTTGTGAGGAAAAAGGTTTAAAGAGCAGAAGGAAACTTAAAAAAAAGAAATGTGCTCCTATACGCCAAGAGGGTATAGGATTCTTTGGCATTGTTCTGGACTCAACCCACTTAGTAATGCATTCAACAGGAGCTTAAATAAAGATCATGTGTTTTTAGGACTATTTAAAAAAAAAAGTATGTCTTTTAATTAATAAAACTCAGTATACTTAAGTTAGATTTCTCGTATTGAAAGGAGAGAATTGAAACCTATAACAGGATGTGTCTGCTGCAAAATAAACCTGAAACTTAGGTATTTTTTTAATGAGCATAGGCATGACTGATTATTTTTTTTCCTTTTTTAAACTTTTGTACTTCTGCACCTTATCTGAAATTCTTGTCTTTAGTTGATATAATTAAAGGTAGGATTTACCCACTGAGCTCAAAGTTTTCACTGTTATATTTATTGGGTCATGAGAGGAGTTTTGCAGACTTGCCTGATTTCTTGCAAAAAATCATAAGCACACCTTCCAAGGAAAGCAAAAATTATTTTTAAATATGCCAGCCGAGTTTTTTAATGGTGCCGGATAAATTTTTTTCAACTGCTGCAGTTATTTCTATATATAGTATAAGGATGTGAAAAGTCATTCGTTCCTAATGTGTTTAAATATGCTCCATAATGAATGTTGTGGATGTGAAAGATAAGCAGCCTGGAGCTTTCTTTTGCAAGGTATAGGGTAACACAAAGCATCAAAGTTCTGCTGCCCGCAGGACACACATTGAAGTAGTTAAAGTAGTGAGATAAACGAAATACAATAAGATATTCATCTGCAGAATCTAAAGCTCAAGGACACAATAAGTTTTCATTTAAGTGTTTCTCATTTGCTGACAATGAGCCAAATAAATCTTAATTTCACATTGTAAATGGTGACAGAAATTTAGTAACTTTCCCTGGGATGAGAGTCTGGTTTGTTTCCCAAATCTTTCTGATATGTTGGGATTCTAATCTGAATTAGCTGCTTACAGTTTCTTAAGAAAACAAGAATTACTTTTTTCCAGAATTGGTATTTAAGAACATTTTTGTTTGGTGTGCTGAAATAACTTGTAGTCTGATATTCCTCAGTTGGAACAAAGAATTACTGTAAAGAACTAAATAATTTTCCATTACTTTGCATTATCTTAGACCTCACTCGGTGCATTTCTTCTTACAGGTGCTGGATTTGGATTAGGAATTGTTTTCTCAGTCATCTTCTTCAAAAGTAAGTACACTGCAGTAGTCTTGACTGCCTGTTTTCCTAATTTCTGTCTATTACACATGCAGTTTAAGATTAAGAAATCTTTGAGGCATGTAAAACTTAATCAGCATGTTAGACCAATTCTTTCATTATTGGTCACGTCTTTTCAGTTGAAATGGAGTTACCTAAACGTTTAACTGTTGTGTAACAAGGTTGTTATATGCAGCATCTCTCTAAGCTCCTACTGTGCTCAGCTCACATTCTGGAATTGCAGGAAACCCTGAGCCAAATGACTGGAGCCATGTGTCTAGACATCAGTTTATGCCACTCTTGCCAGGGCTTTAAAACTGATCTAAATTCTTTTTTAGTTATGCTTTGGTAACAGAATAATTTCCAGTAATATCTTGAATTCAGAGATTGCTCTCCATTAAATTCTAAATATGATGTCTTACTCACTGTTACTCTTGTTGTTCTTCTGAAGTGGTCTGGTTTTTAGCTGATTTTAGGACTCATAGAACTTGAAATGCCTAATATGCATCTTCCAGTAATTTATTCTTTCTTGGTGCTTATTTAACAATGCTATCGCTGTCATGTGAAATGAACAGCTTTTCTTGACTTTAACTTTTCCTCTCTGCTTGCCTTCCTCCACAGGAAAGACATGGCCTATTGCTTTTGGGTCAGGGATGGGGTTAGGAATGGCTTATTCCAATTGTCAACATGACTTCCAGTCTCCATATCTTCTCCATGGTAAATTTGTAAAAGTAAGTACCAGTACTAGTTACTATTAATTGGTAACAGTTTAGAAGTTAGCATTAAACGATACATCTGGACACCATTTAAATGGATATTCCTCTGCCTTTCTCAAAAGGGTGCTAGTAAGAAGAAACTTGTTTTGTCAAAGAGGGGGTGGTTCCCCTGCTCTTTAGAAATCTAGTATCTGGTGTGTTTAGCAGTGAACTTACTAGACTGAATACATAGAATTAGTTTAACAGGTCCTGCAGGTAGGTTTCCCCACAACCTGAAGACATGCGTAATAAAAATACATGTTAGAAGGGCTGAAAAACTAAACTAACAGTAAGATTGTGTCTTCAGACTTTGAAAGAGATGAGCTAGGAAGAAGCATGTCAGGTGGATCTGCCTGTGGAAGCAGATCTTTGATCTTCTGTGGAGTTTGGGGGTTTTTTGCAACATGAAAATACTAATCACTTGTAAGTTTTGTGGCTTGTTTGGCTGGATAGTAATGTATTAATTAGTCTGAAGAAATTGTACCCTTTAAATAGTTTTGAAGAGGATAATTTAAATGAGTTCAGTATTATCACTGACCATGCTGAGAGAAAATACTTAAAAATAGATTAATTGGCAGGAACCATTTGTATGCTTGCAAACTGCCTTCAGTGCACTAAGCCCACAAACTGACTCCATTAATATTTTCAATATTTCTTCATATATAAAAGTTGGGGCTCTTGTTATGGTAATTTATCATTGTGGCATCTGGAGAAAAAAAAAGGGGTGTGCCTGCATATTTTGGATCCACAAAGCCATATACTGCTAAAAGCATTTCACTGATACTGGTGGAGAGGCATCCACCAGGACATATTTACAGTTATTTTAGCACTTCAGAAAGTACTGAGGTAAAATGTTCTGCCAGGAGCTTTTCATGGCAAGTACACAGAATGCAAAAATTGCTCCTGTATTGCTCGTCTGCCTAATGAAGGAGGCCTGAAGGTGTTTTTAGGCTTTTTCCTGATGCATCTAGAGCTGTAAGTTGAGTCCAGTCTTCCTCTGATTTACCGGCAGATGAGCTTTTGCCAGCCTTCTACAGCCCTACCAGACATACCTATTTACAAATATTTTCTTAGCTGCCTTTTAAGTAAGGGAAACAATAAGAAGATTCTTCAACAACTTACCAGAATAAAATATTTTGGATAACAGTACAGAGAAACTGTGACTTAGATGCAGCTGATAGAACACTGTCAGCTTCGGCCCAGAATCAAAAGTCTATGTGTGCCTCTTCTGGCCAGATTTGTTAACATTAAAACGTGCTAGCTTTCCATAGCATCCTGAGGCTGCTCCTCCAATTTATGTCTCCAACAAGAAGCTGGAATGACATCTCTCTGGCTTCATGTGAATGGTAAATGCCCTGTTCACATGTTCTGAGAAAGTATTATTCATTCAAGGATGCTTGTTACTAGGGCTGTTGGGCAACGGAAAACTGACTTTCGGGTCAGCCTAGTAAAGGATTTTGTTTGGATTAAGGACTAATCTGTGTTCTGGAGCAAGGGTGGTCCTTTGAAGCATGAGGTAATTGAAAGGACACTTCACAGAAGAAGCACAGCTGCCTGCATGGCACAAGACTAGACAAATAGTTTCCAGTGCACTGTCTCCGCTAGCTTTCTCTGGCACAAAGAGGCTGAACATGCTGAGAGAGGGAAGACGCAGATGAAACCATCTAATGGTTAATGTCATTAATCTCTCCAAAATGTCGTGTCATGGATAATGGCTCCAGGGTTATTACAACAAAATTATTTCATTTCTGTTGGTTAGGAGCATGGAAAATATTGTTGCGTTATCACTCATCTGTTTTTTTCCTAGAAAATACTGTTGTAACTGAACTCTATAGGACTTCCTTTACAAAAAGGAGGTTTTGTTAAAATCTTAACTTCTCAAAATGTGAGATTCTGCAAGAAAATCATCTTTATTAAGAGAGAGACAAATGTAACAAGGATTAGCTTGAAGAAAATTTTATCTAGTTTTCCAAACCTGTCAAGTTCATAGGATCATAGGATAACTCAGGTTGGAAAGGACTTCAAGGAGGTCATCTGGTCTGACCTCAAACCGGGGTCAGCTATGAGGTCAGACCAGGTTACTTGGGGCTTTATCCAGTCTGGATTCTTGATTCTTCAGGATGAAGTTCTTAATTCTGAATCCTAAGTGAGAATGAGAGAGGACAGAGGACCTTCATGACACCAAATAATCAAGAGATTACAAAGCAACTTTGCAGCTGTTCTAGCTGTAACTTGGATCATCACGCTGCCCATCCTTTGGAGTTAGTAAATTGATCATGAAACACTAACACCAATGTAAGAGCCATTCATCTAGGCCAAGAGACGACTTAAAATGCAGAAAAGTTCTAATTTGTGGTCCTAAGATTCTGAGGGCTTTTTAAGTAATTTGATCAAGTGGATGTCACTGTGACTCCAGCTGAATTAAAATCAAAATCTAGCAATTATTTCAAGGCTTAAAATGGTATGGCTGAGAATTACACGGCCTAAGGTTTCCTTGCAAAATGGAAAGTATCACATTTTTCAGGTCATTTAACCTGTATTATTTATCACCCAAAAGCCCACAACCCTGTACGTTGATTGCAATATGGATTATATTGATGTGCAACAATACAAGAAGTTTGGCAACTGGAGCCTTTCTTCCTGCCCTTTGTGGCTTTGATTTCTATCTGATTTCTATTCAATCTATGAATAGTTAACTTGAACAATAATGTTGGGCTCTTTTGAAGTACCCATTTTATCAGAATGGAGGCTTATATGCATGAAAACATGGCATGCTTCTGGTATGAAAATAGCTGCTTAACTTTTCCATACTCAACTTCTCGGTCTAGCAAAGGATGAAAATGTTAGCCTACCTTCTGGAAATGTTACAAAGCTAAGTGGCTTGCTTTACATCGTGCAGCACCTTCCATGTAAGGAACCCAAATGGCTTTTTAATAATATAAGCCTTCTTGCTTTACAGGAACAGTGACTAATGACTAAGACTATCCCAGTGGGAAGGAAGGAGAAATCAATGATTATTCCTCAGGAATACTGAAGTGCCCCTGGAATAAGCCAACATTCTTCAGTAACGATCACCAGTAACTCTTTATACTCCAACAAACTGTTTCTGAACATGAAACAAAGTTCTGTTGCTTGTTTTGTATCATGTCTGGAAAGTGCAAGGAAGAGCTCTTCTGGGAAATAAATAAAAGAAAAATGGCCTTCTCTGGTGTGTTGACTTTCTATGTGAGTGAGAGAGAGAGAATGGAAGGAGAGGACTTCATTTTGAATACCTAGCAGCTGTGACCACCTGGGTAAAAGCCACTGTGAGAGCTCTTCAGAAAAGACAGCCGTCGTATGTTCCTCTCCACTCTGGAAAGGCAACCCCCATCTAACATACAGTTCAAAGAAGCATTCCCACCTCATAAATCACCCACTAGACCCCTGCTGCTTGTGCTGGTGTTTGGAGAGGAATATAAATACTCCTATGTCCTGTTTGAACAGTTGCCCTTTAAAATTGGAATTTTGTCCCTTCCAAAGAGACAGAATCTGAAGGGGTGAATCCTAGCTGTGTGACTGATGCAGCTAGCCAGTGCTGTCTCTTGTAGCTTTGACTCATGGAGTGACCCAAGTTTGAAACTTCCCAGGATAGTGGGCGAATTAAACAGATGCATATGCCATCTGGCTTTGAGCTTACCTTTGAGGTTGATTGTTTTTTCACCCCTCTTCTGTGGGAGAGCATATAGGTTTCAGTGTCTGGGAGTGGGTCACAAATATTTAAAGCTCTTTATTACCTTGGCAAGTCACTGGTCCAAGTATTCCCTTCTACTTTACATTTACCCCAGTCTGTGTAATTACTTGTTGGCATGTTTTCTACTGCTTTTCTCCTGACTTGAGAGGTTGTCTTCACAGCTTCTTTACTCAGCACAATTTTCTAGCTGTTGAGATGGCTCTCAGGGACCTCTTTTCTTTCTCCCATGCTTGCTGCATATTGTCTGTGTAACACAGGATGTAAATGTAAGTCTCCTGAGACAGAAAGGGAATGATACAGGTTGATTCGGAGCTTTCCTTTATTGAAAGCCTGTTCTGCTGCATGGTGAGTGCTGGCAGATGGGAGAGTGACAAAAAAAATTCCTCTCCAGAAAGGAAAACACAATGGAAAACAAGTTGCGCAATATTTGGTTTTTTTAAACCATGCCAAAAAAAGGAAGGGGGTGGACTGAGGGGCAGTTTTCTGAGTTCAGAGAGCTTGAGAAACTCCTTATCTTACTGAGCAGTGGGACTGAGATTTGGTCTGGGTGCTACAGCAGTCCTGCACTCCCACATCCCCCTGGGCACTTGTGTGAGGATCTTGCACGCTGAAGAAACATGTTGAGCTGTGCCCAGAGTCAACAGAAGCTGAAGAGCTCGCCTAGAGCAATGGACTTGTGAAATAAAATAGCTTTAATGCCAGAGCAGCATTAAAGACTGTCAAAGCATGATACCATCCAGGACCATTGCTTGAGCATGTCCTTGTTTTTCCACCTCCTCCCTTGCCGGACTGCATTCATCAGTCAGGTCAAAACAGCTTATTGGAAACAGGATCTCTTTCTTTCTTCCGAATTTTGAATCATTTTATCTGGCCCCAATTTTTAATTTGAACTATGTACTTTGGAGCCATAGCTCCTCTGTGGTTTGGAAAGTGTTTTTATTGAGTTCTCTGTGTGTGCTGTGATGCTAGCAGTCTGGTAAGCCAGTGGGTTCAGCTGGAGAGAAGAGCATCAACCTGGTAAGAAACAGGAGAACCAAAAGCGGTAGCAATGCTCTGAATAGAATGACCGTCAACAAGCAGAAAAAGCTTTAGTTAGCACTGTGTCATTTGGGCCATGATGATGGGTTCCATTTTTATTTAGTGTCCCTGATAATGAGTTGTCCTGCGCTGGTGTGCTCTGCTTTAGTTCAGATATGACTTCCTGGGGTTAATTCTTACTTAATATGATCGACTGTGACCGTCATCAAGTGGTTCTTCTGGCCCTGGAACTCAGAGGGTACCATTGTAGATACTGATTCACAATGTGTCCTTTATTGCTAGAGTGAGAATAATCAGAACAAATGTTCTTGCTCATTAATATGAAATCCACTAGGGTGAGTGTGGAAAAACTGCACAATTTAAAAAGCAGAATTTAAAATTTGTCATTGGTCTTTAAATGGGGTGAGAACTTAATTTTTTTGTTTTTTACAGCTGCCTTGCTTCTTGTTGTTTGTTTTGAGAGACATACATATATATGTATATATGACTAGCACATAATGGGCCTGTATTTGTTTTGGTTTAATTAAAGTTGTATTATTCAAAACCTATTTTTGAACCTGTCCATGTAAGCTGTGCAAAATGTCTCCTTGTGAGGACAAGTCTCCTGTTTCCCTCTATGGGAATGAGACCATACTGTTCCCAACTGAGGTTGGAATAGGAACGGTTTCCTGCTGCTTGATTTCTAATTACATAAATGGAAGGGGGAAAAGTGGAAATTCTAAGTACCAAAAGGCATGTTAAATTTAGTATAATACACTCATCTGGAAACTATCACATTTTTCCTTCTTTCTTAAGCCTGCTGAAATCATTGCTTCGTCTAACTGTAGCGTGATTTGGATCAGTACCAAAAAGTGCAAACAAGATAGGCCTAAAAAAGTCAGGTGTCCCTACCCAAAACTTAATGAGACCTTTTAGTGGAGAAGTTACTGTATCACCTCGATGTAATCTTAATAGGAAAATGGTGAGTATACAGTGAGTAAAGAAACCATGCCGCTATCTAGGAAAAGGGGGGGTCAAAAAAAAAAAAAAGCAGCTGTTTGCTGAATAGAACTGGTTTTGAACATTTAACAACTCCCTAAGTGCTTGACTGGCCACAAATCTCACTCTTAACAGCTTGATTAGATGTCTGCTGAGGCTTTGAGATGTTGAGATGAATAAACAAGTCACGGAAAAGCAGAGACTGCAGGAAAAAAAACATCAAGCTGCTTTTCTATTGTTTATCTGAGTTCTTCATGTTTGATCAAGATACCGTCATTTCTTTGTATTTCAATCATGCCTAGGAGTCTTAGCCAAGATCAGGACCTTGCTGTATGTGGTGCTGTATACACAAATAAAAAACAGTCTCTGCCGTGGAGAATTTACAAACTAAACAGATGGGATTAAGGGAGGTAGAAAGGTTTATAATTGCCATTTTAAAGATGGAAGAAGCTGTAGGCAAGGTCAGTGATAAGTCTTGGAGGGAATGTGGCATGCAGCTGGGACTCTAATATGAGTCTTGAGCCATCAGCCAGCCTTTCTGACTGTTTTTTTACTTGGCAGGTCATGGAGGCTCAGGGGAAGGCTGCCCACTTCATAGTCTGGGAGACTCCAGAAGGGTATGTTCTGCAATCCATTTGCTGTCCTCCCATTGCCCCAAATTCTTAATGGCAAATCTCTGATAAGCTAGGAATTCTGTTTTATTGTCCCGCAGGCGATTCCTTATAGAATCACTAATAGGTGTAAAACACCAAGATCCTCAGTATTGACTTTGGTGTAAGTCTGAATCTGATAAGGACAGAAAATACTGACATGTGTTACCCGTTCTTTGCATCTCATGGAACAGGACAGCGCTGTGTTAGGTATAACATAAGCATAATACCAAAAGATAGTCACTGCCTTAGTAGATCTACTTTAAATATGAACTTAGGTAACAGGTCGAGATAGAGGGAGGATATTAAGGAGACAGTATCATTCCAGTAGTGGAAACACAGCCGTGATGGCGTAACGCAACTCTTCCAGAGGGCTCACACGGATGATTCTCCAAAGGAGAAGGAATTGGTTTTCCAGATATTTTTATTGGGTTCCCTCCGAGTTTTTGGAGCAATGCAAAAGAAATCACAAAGGTGCTTGCTTGCAAATGCAAGCAGTGGGTGCATGAGTGGACTAAAGGGAGACTGTGGTTGTTGTGGTAGTGATCTACCGCGAGGTATAGCTCTTATGCTTTAGCTAGAAGGGAGAGGCTAGTGGCAGAGCTGGGGAACACAAGATCAGTGACCTGCTAGGAAAACCACATTTTTCAACAGTGTTCTGAATCAGCAAGGCATGGCTGACCCTTCCTTTTGCTCTGAGCTGGCTGGGTTTTGTTGCTTTCCCCCTCTACCACACACATCCCGTCAGTAAGAAGTAAACTTTTTCCTTGTCTCCCACCCCACCCCTGCCTTTGTAAATAGGACTGGTGCAAATTTTGGCACATCAGCTCCAGTAGGCAGCTGTATGCAATGCGTACTGTGTCTTAACTGTTCTGAGAGTCCAGCCTATAGCCCACCCACAGTGAAATGCTTAGCTGAGATTGAAACTAAATGGGAACATAGTTTATGGAAATTCAGCTGTGGATTGCTGTTTCTCTTGTGACTTCTGGCTGTCAGCACTTAGCTGTACAGCATTGCTAGCTATTTAAAGCTGGATGTTCCTCGTGGTGGTGGATACCCACCTCCTGTAGCTTATAAAGATGCTGAGAAAGTTGTTGGTGAGTAATAAATCACTCTTCATCTATAGTCTTTATTGGTCGTGCTTGTAACAACCAATAACATAACTCCAGCTCTGGGTTAGGAGTCTATGCCCCTTCCTGGAAAAGGTCATGCCCTTATCAGTTCAAATTCAGTTCATAAATCTCCTGTTGTATGAAGGAGTGTGTTTCTTTTTAGAAGTTTTAGAGGGTAGTCTTCCTCCCCCTCGGTGCTGCACTTGAAGTTGTTAGTAGTGACTAACAGCTTAACCCAAAACCATTACTAATCCCATGAGCCATGCATTCCCTGGGGATTTAGGAGTCCAGTTGTGATAACACCTCAGTTTTCTCCCCTGTAAAATGGAAACGGTGATACTGTCTCCATTTGGTCATGGCTTTAAGACCTACTTCATTCCCAGGTAAAATTCAGCTCTGTACAGTCAGCTAGCATACATTGTGGGACCCTACAGTTCACTGCCCATCTGCGCTGGATTGAACCACACTCTGCAGTTCACAAAAGACTTTGGCTTCTGCTCTTTGAAGATCCCAGAATAGCAAGGTAAGGGTGTGCTGTGGAAAGGGGAGTATTTCTGCACTTTCTTATTCACCCTTTCATTTCTTCCAGTCACCTGCTTCTCTGTCGCCAAACTCCTGTACCTTCTCTCCAGGACAATGTGCTATAGCACAGAGCAATAAGGGAGAAGGGGCTCTGGTTATCAATGGAGTAAGGGGAAAAGAGGCTTAGGCTGAAGGTAACTGCCATGGGTTGTGTCATCTCTCTCCTTAGCAGCCTCCTTCTAGGTTCAAAGGTTGACTGAGGCCACGGGAGAAGAAAAGCATTTCGTGTCCTGAAGGCCCCATGTCTGATTTGCAAAACAATGGCACTCTGGGGTCTGCGGATGCTGTGTCTCCCACAGGAGTCAGTATAATGCTTTGTATTATCTGTAATTTTCATTAATAATCTGGAACTAAATACATAAATGGTGGCAAACGAATAATGGCTATTTGGTGGGATGCTATGTAAATGAAAAAGAAAGTGGAGCAATGTAGATTTTTATATAGTCAAATGTAAAGTTTGACATCGAGGAGCAACAAATGCTGATCGTACCTAGAGATCTCAAGGACTCTGAAAACAACACAGAAAACCCAGGAACTGAAGGGTTTGCTGCTAACAGGGAGAGGCGTAATGAGAAGCAATGGCTGGAGGCCGAAGCTTGACCCATGCAGATGAGCAGTGAGGCACTGAATTGTAAGCAGAGAGACTGGGATAAGCTAGTAGAGGAATGGGTGGATGTTTCAACTCTTGATGTCTTAAGTGGAAGTTACTGTGCTCCACCTGGGAGTGACTGGGTGAAATCAAATGACCTGTAACACACATGGTTTCATATCAGATGATCTAACTGTTCTTGTTGGCCATAAATTCTCTTAAACTTCCAAGGCCATAAAGGTTGACTGCATTGTTCCTGGTCTCTGTCCCATGGCTTAATCTGGTATGAACTAAATGCAGATATTTTCAGCTCAAGGACCCTATTTGTTAGACACTCCCTGAAGATGTCCCTGGCATGGTCCTCAGATACAAGACAACCTATTTCTATGCCAATCATTGCTGCTTTGTTCTTCCAGCTCCTCCCTTTTGGACTGTTTTCCTTGGTTTTGTTTGAGGGAATGGCTGATGGTGTGTGCTTCCCCCCACTCCTTTTTCCGGGCATGAGGCCCAATTTTTGTTTAATTCTCTCTGAAGATTACATGGTTTCGTAGATAATCTGTCGAGAGTTGGGGTATTTCATATGTCAATAAATGCATCTTTGAATGATGGATGGAAGCCTGGGGCTGGAACTGCAGGAGTGTCTGTGGGCTGGGACTAGAGGTGCGCTGGAAGGACTGTGTGGGAAGGTCCACGTAGTTCTGCTGTCTGTACCACGTCAGACAGAACAGAGAAAGTGCGTTTACTGGGTTCTTTTAAGGCCTGAGAAATAATTCCCTTAAATCTTTGGGAGCGTCCTAGTAGGCAACATGCTTGTGGGAGGGTCTAGTTTACTATCTGCTAAGTTGTGGATTTTATATCCATATTAGGTATAAATAGAGGTAGGCTGGCAGATAGAGAGAAGGTCATTGTGACTCCTCTGAGCACAGGATGAACCTGTAATTATTTAACTGAGGCTTCAATGTTAACTCTTACTGTACATTGGAGCAGTCACTGAGGTAGTCCCTGTTACCAAAATTAAAACCAGAATGATGAAAAATTGGCTCAGTGCTAGCACAGATCGCTTGGCATATTCAAGAAAGCAGTGATAAACTAAGATTCCTGGCCAGTTTCATTCATTTCCTCATCAGCTGCAATGGTAGTATCTGCTTCACAACTCACAAATCATGATCCTGCTTCAGGGCAGGAGGAGAGGGAAGCAATGAAAGCAGATTTCTCAGGGTCCCACGTTTCTATGATTTTATGAACCACACCCTCTAAAATATGAAATCACGTTATCACCTTAAAGATTGTATTTGCATTTGTTTTCTGTAAGGCGGGGGGACTGGGAGCAGAGGAGTTTAATCTGTTAGCGAATACATACGTACATTCTTTTTTCTCCGTTACCCTAATTTAAAAAAATGCTGACTCTCTTACAGTAGCAGGACTTCAGAAACTGGCACTTTGAGACTTCTGATTTTGGGCGCTTTTCTTAATGGTCAGAGAGTTTGTACATGAGCCTCCTTCCCATGCAACAGCAGTGCAATATTGCTCCGGGCTGAGTCACCCCGTTTCAGGCGGGTGCTGGTTTCCTTTCGGTAATGTGCAAAATGTTCCCTGCACACATGTGTGTGTTCTGAGTTTGTACTGCTGGTTGACAGTTTGTAGGCGCTTCAGTGCCAGAACTGTCTCTAAACACATAGAAGCACCTATTGTGACGAGGCCCTGAGCTTGGCTGGCGCCTTCAGGCAGTGCTGCAAGAAAAAATAATTAATATAATAAGAGGTTCTGAGCGATTGCAGCAGGAGGAAGTTGTGCAGCAGAAAATAAGACGGTTATCAGAGGGGATTTAGCCAGTTGTAATGGAGTTGGAGGAAACTGGTATTTTTGAAGTGGAGAGAAAAAAACTGATTGAACTCATAGGCAAGAGGGCACCTGCAAATGAAGCCCAGCAGCTTCTTCCCAGCCCTCCCTGATAGAAACTGCCCCTGCAGACATGAACTGAATAGGAGAAGGATTTTGCATGACCTGAGTTGCTGGGGAAGCGAGGGAGGGAGGGACGAAGGGGCCTAGAGTGCCTGGGAGCAGGGAGCGATTGGGCAAGGTGGAAAATAAAGCGATTAAACACACTTGGACTTGCTCGGAGATGGGAGGGGTACATTTTTTTTACTGCTGCCCTAGGGCCCCAAAATGCATTGGCACGGCACTACAGAGAAACCACTAATCCCAGTCACCAAGGGGAGGGAATGGGACTTTCTCGTTCTCTCCTGCTTGCTGAGCGTTTGGACCCCTGTCGAAGGCAAGGCTGATGGGATTAGAGGAAACAGCTGGCTCGAGTCTTACCCTGCGGGAGCTCGCATTCTCGGGACTCGGGAAGAGAGGAGCGCCCCGCTGCCGAGTCGCATTCCAGGTCATTTGCTGAGCCCAGATGTTTTCTAATGAGCTCTATGATAAATCCTTTTCCTTTACTACCGAGCACAGTCCCTGCCAGCCAGGTCCGTCCCTAGATTTCTCTTTCTACACGCAGCCAGGCAAGCTGGACTTTGCAGTTCCAGCCAGCTAGCCAAATTACCACTAGGACTTGTGCCTTTCTGCTACACCTATGCAAAGGGGTTCAGCACAGAGCTCAAATCTGTTATCCTAAGCTGTGGCCTGCTGGAGGTTGCTAGTCCAAATTTCTCCCAAGGCTGAACCTTCCCCTCTAGCCTCTCCTTACCTCTGTGTACGTTATTAAGCTAGATACTGTGCTCAGGTGGGATTGTCCTGGTGGTTTGAATGAGCAGTGAAGTGCTGTTGTAACCACATGCTTTGGGTGAATTTTAAAAAGCAAGAATGGTATTTGTAAGGACTGCTCTATTCTTGCCCATGGCTGCTGGAACTGCACAAATGCGAGTTGCATGCTTGCAGTCATGGGAGGATACGCTCCTCACCTGCCACCACTGTCCCCTCCCTTCGTCTACCCGAGATGGTGATGAGAAATCACCCCACAGCTTTTTTAGTAGTAAAATATTTGCCTCCATCTCCTTGCATGAGTACTGCTCCCTTTCACCTCGGGCACGTATGCCCTTACAGACAGCGATCTGAGGTCCTGAGCTGATATCTTGGAGGTGTCTTAGGGCTTATTTAGGAACCAACAAGTAGGAGTTCAGCTCCAGCAGGTGATGGTCTGGTGAGAGAAGGGAGCTGATAAAGAGCCATATTTATTGCAGGGAGCTGCAGTGCAATTCTGTACCCTTTTGCAGATGACATGTGGAGAGGTGAAGTGAAATGACTGATCTGAGAGAGGGCAGGGTAGTCCGTGGCAGACCCAGACATCAGTCTCCCAAGTCAGGCCAGGGGATTTAGCCCTTGCGAGTGCTTCTTTGGACCCTACGCGGTATATCTCAGGAACGGTGAACAAAACACAAGTTGCTGGGGGAGAGATGGAGTGTAAGGCCAGCTATGGGGATCTGGGAAGGGCAATTCTCCCCTCGTTGCTCACTGCAGCCCTTCACGGATGCAGACACTCTCGCTTGCTCTCTCTTTTCCCAGCTGCCTTTCCCCGCATGTGTTTTCTAGCATCCAGCTATGGGCAGGGAGCCTTGGAATCTGCGTTAAGACACAAATAAAAGGAATAGTTTTATTTTTAACTTACAAATACACCCTTTTAATTCTCACGCCCACAGTTCCTAGTCCTGTCCTGACAAGCGGGGAGCCCCTGGCACTGTGGGCGTTTGTCAGCAGGCCCAAAACAGCAACAGAGGGTGAGGGAGGGAAGCTCCTGGAGACCAGAGAGCAGGTTTCTGCTGTGTCTCAGTGCGGGGAAGCCTTGGTGATCCAGCAGCAGGGGAAAGGGCTGAGGGGAAAGATGTAGGTGGGTGTGTAGACGTTTTGGGCAAGGCTCTGTGCACCTGTGTTTTCATATGGTGTCTATCTGTGGTGGAAAACAACAGGCTGATGAAATGGGCTGTCGTCAGGGGGTGAGAGCGGAGAGTTGTGTCGTACTACGTGTCGCACCGCTTAGCGTGAAAACAACAGCGTGGTTTGGCTCGGGTGTTTTAGGGGCAGGCAGCAAGCTCCCCAGAGCCTGTGGGGAGCGAGAGCTGGTAAACGAGGGCGTGATGTGGAGCAAGAGTCTAAAAACGTTGCTGAAGCCAGCGACCTGGCTAGGGGCGAGGGGCCTGACCGGTGAGGATGGCTCCTTTCCTGCTGGTGTTGTCTCCCTCCCGTCTGCTCCCAGCTGCAGAGCGGCTGCCTCTAGCCCGTGCCTGAGCCAGCGTCTGTCCAAATGACATCTGCAGGCATCAGGTCTTCACTCCTTGTTCTGGCTGCAATACCGCATTGCCAGAGAGGATGGGGAAGAGTGTTGGCCCAAGGCTTTGACAGCCTCTCGGCAGCTTCTTTCATCTTCCAGCCAGCCTGCTCTGTCATACAGCACCTCTGCCTGTTTCTTCTGACACTAGAAAACCAGAAAACCTGAACTCTGCGCATCGTGCCTCCCCACCCCCAGATTTACAGATTGCTGTGTTTCCCTTTTCTGCTGTTTGGCTGTTTACTGGAACACGAATGAATAGTAGGAAGCAGTGAATGAACTGCACGCTGGCTCGCATATCTGCATGCAGCCTGGTGCTCCGCTCAAGAGTAATCACACCCCACTGCCGAGGATCCCACAAAAACCATCAAAATACTAAACCTTGGACCTGATACACTTGGGTGAATTTAACCTTCATGCCCGTGGTCTGTTTCTCCATAGCTGGTTGCATCTACATCTTATTTTTCCCCATTTATCCACCGGCCTGAGAACTTGCTTCCAACCCTCTGATGTCTCCTCTTTCACTCATTATATTATTCAGAATAAAAGAGCCTCCTGGGCAGGAGCTCACTGCTGGTCTTGCTGGCCATGAGGAGCAGGTGGACATTAGTCAAAAGTCCAAGTTCAGCCAGCAGTGGGTGAAAATGTTGGGAGATTAGAGTTCCGTGGGTACGTGGTCATAGCAAAAGGCTGCTCCTTTGTCTGTTGTTGGCCCTTTTGGAGCTGAGCAGTTCAGTACAGTTTGGGGCTGGGTAGGTTGCATCTAGCAGGATAAGAAAGCGATGCTGGAAGCAGGTTTTTTGCCACCCTATTTACAAAATCCTCTTGTCCCGGAGCTGGAAGGAACCAAGCAGCGGGAAACCGTTCCTTCGCTGGCAGCCTCCAGCCTCCTTCAGCTAACACCCAGCCCCAAAGCTTGCTTTCCTGGCTTCTCCCCAGGACCACTGCCAAGGCACTACCAACACTTCCCTCAGCACAGCTGTTGCTTTCTTAGCATCTCCTCTTCCTGCTTCTCTGATCTCTATGCAAATCTTCACACAAACAGGAGCCAGGAAAGCCCATCCAAGCCTTGCAGGTATCTTTCGATTTGGGTAGTGCCGTGCCAGTGTTTAATGTGGAGGCCTCTATTAGATTAATTGCGCCTTTACAGAAACATTGCCTTTCCGGTCTCCAACAATTATCATAACTGAAAGATTGCAATGAAAGGGAAAGAGAGAAAGGAAAGAAAAAGAGGAGGAAAAGGCGAGCAAGAGGAAGGGAAAAGAAAGGAAGAGAAAACCATCCTCTGGTGGTGGAGGAGAACTTTCCCAAGTCTTCACTGCAGCTAGGGCTCTACCCCAAGCCCTCTCTATCGAGTATTACGTTTAAATAGGAACTGTTTGCGTTCAGCGAGCCACATCCAGGCTTTTCTGTCGCTGCAGGAGCAAACGCTGGGAAATCACCTTGGGACACGGCTCTTCTTTTACAGACACGTCGTTTTGACGGACGTGCCTTGCCAGCGGGCTCTCCCCGTTAGTTTTTAGCATTTGGCGGGGGCTCCCTCGCCCAGGACTGGCAGACGGGGGGGGGTAGGGTAGGTGAGTGTGGGAGCTCCCCGCCCGCCCCGGGCGCTGCGAGTCCCGCCGGCCCCGGCTGTTCGGAGAGACCGCCCCGTCGGGGATCCGCGGGGCTCCCGCACCCGTCTCTACGCCTGCAAACGGGAACACGCCGAGAAGAACCGGAGGGGGAGATCGTTCCGTGCTCCCCCGTCCCGCCCCATCAACCGGCGGAGCTGCCGCGGGGCCGCCCCGGCGGGGCGGGCAGGCTCTGCAGCCTCCGCTCCCCTCCCTCTTTCCTTCCCTCCCTCTTTCCTTCCCTCCCTCCCCTCTTTTCCCCTCCTCTCCCTTCTCCCCCCCCCATCCTCCGCCCCGATTGTGCAATAGCGAGCGGCGGGGCCGGCGGCACCGCCCGGAGCCCGGCACCGGAGGGGGGGGGGGGGGGCGGGCAGGCTCCCGGCTCCCGCCCGCCCCGCACCTCCCTGGGCCGCCGAGCCGAGGATGCGGCAACCGCCGGGGACCGCGGGGCTGTAGCCCGCCCGCCCGCCCGCCCGCCGCGGCCCCGGACCCCATGGGATGTGCCCACCGTCGCCTGGGTGGTGAGTAGCCCCTTCGCGTTTGGGTCTTTTTCCCCCCTCCCCGCCACCTCCTTCCCACCCCCCGGCCCGAACCGAAGCGGACCTGCTGCTTTTTTTTCTCCGCCGCTGATCAGCACCAGATTTTTCCGCCTCTTTTCCTCTCTCCCTGCTCTTCTCTCCCCCCCCCACCTCCAACCTCCACGGGTGATTGATGGCCGGGAGGATGAGAATATTGCCACGGGCAGAAATCGGTTGCAGATGAGGCGGACTTCGGGGGATCTGCTGTGCAATCGTTAAAGTATTTCCACCGCCGCTTTAGCTCAAATAAAATAAAAGAATAGGATATGGGGAGCCGCGCTCTATCGGTCGCACATCTGTGGTACAGAGCCCTTCCCATCTATTTCGGGTTTCGAACAAAAGTGCGGAGGAAAGAAGGGGGAACGTTCAGCGTATCGATTCACCGCAACGCCAGAGGACGTGTAGTAGTTCGGGTGTCGTAAAGGAAGGAGATTTTCCCGATGGAAAGGCAGGGAAAGTTTTGTTACTTGAAAAGTTTGCGCTGGGGGTGAATTTACATCCTTGCATCCTACGCATAGTTTTTGTGCTTACTGGAATATTACAAAGGCTTATGTCCCATACATCTCTACCTGTTTCTTGAGTCGTAACGTAGTATTTCAGTTTCTCTAAGTATTTGTGGCAGTTCTTACTTGTTACATACAACAATCTCTGCGTTTTATGCACAGTGGGGATTTCTCTTTTTCTCTGAGAGATGTTCCAGGGACAGAACATGCTTTAGCTCGTTTTCAGGCTGCATTAAAGTTGATCCAGACAATCCCTTATTGCCTACTAGCATTTATCTTACGAGGGCACTCTTACGAGAAACTTATGCTGTGCTCCGCAATCTAACTTTCACGTATAGGATTAACCCTATCAAATTAAAAATTCAGCCTGTGTGAAGTGTTTGGGGATTTGGAGCACCATAGCTTTGCCTTGCAGGTTTTTTGGGGAAAAATCTGCACCCTACTGAAACAAGTGGGAAAGATCCTAGTGGTATGGCGAGGCCCAGATTTTCCCTTGTATTTTTAGCCCAAGAACTTAATGTCCTCTTTGCAACGTCCAACCAGCCAAAAATCAGCTGCATACAATGGGCACTTTTGCTTTTCGAAGGCAGTCTCCCATCTCGAAAAAGGCAGCTCGCTTCAAATTTGCAAACCGCAGGATGGGAAATGGAATTTGCCTTCAATATAAAAATCCCAAGTGTTTGCAAACAGCCCTGAGAAGAATCTGGGCTCTTGGCTTGACCTCTCTGCGCTGAATTCCAGCTTGGGGAGTTTGCGGTCTTGCAAAGAGGGCTAGCGAGCAAAGTCTTCCGAGTGCCCGGTCATCTTTCCAGAGCAAGGAAAATAGTCAAGCTGGAGGGAATTTTGGGTGCCCAGGAAGTGCAGGATTGGGCCCTGAGCCAAAACGCTTTTAAAGTAGCCTTGAAGACCTGCCCGTATTGGAGTAACTTTGCTCGTGGCGCGTGTTGGCATTGCCGAGGTCGTGTTAAGCTGGTCCAGTCGTGGGAAACCTGCCTGAAAAGCAGAGTAAACTCCCGGGCAGTATTCCTCCCCAAGCTCTGTGCTGTTCCCATTAAAGTGTTAGCAGTACCTCCGCCTGCTCCTGTATTGTAGCTCCAGCGACTGTGGGGCAGGCAGAGCCGGGGACTTGCTCTGTCCTAGGGCCTTGCTCCTGCTCTTTTTTTTTGAAGTCTGCTGGAAAAAAAACCTCCCCTGTAGTCGCCCAGGCTTGGAGATCCCCTGCAATAAAGCAAGGACCAGAGTGCTGGCAGGTCCAGCACGGCTTAGGGCAAAGAAACTTCTCCACCGCTCAAATCGGATTCTTAAAAACCTGAGCAGCTGATAAAATTGTCCTTTTGGGGCAGGACCGGAGTGAGAATGTGGGGTGGTCTGTCCTCCATGCCTCCCGTTAGCACTGGCAGGAGCTGTGCGTGCTGTTTCCCCAGACCTTTGTTTCTCGCACGGCACTGTTTAGGGAGGGAGCGACACGGGGCGGTGGGGGCCAGGGCTTTCCTGGGTGTAAACTAGCTCCAATGGTGGGAACGGAGCAACCCAGCACTCCTTTCTACCAGTTGTGGAGCTGGGCTGGGCCGCTACCCCCATTCCAGCCAAGATTTTAATCCTTTGGAGCTTAGCTTTGGAAATGGTGCCAGGATTGGGCCCTTGCTTTGGTCACTCTCTCAGACGTGGCTTAAGCCTCCTTCTTCTCTGATACAGAGCTCAGACGACTTGTCCGGAGAGGGGAAGAGACCGGCATTTGGTTCACGGGTTGATTTCATTGTGGTTACTGGGCTCGATCCTGCAGTTTTAGGAGAGACTGTCTAAATGTCAAGTGTGAGGTCAGCCCCCAGCACGTCTGGTAGCAATTGAAAATACCAACTGGGCTGTGAACTGTTACGTTACCCCCGAAAGCCTCTGGCCCCGCACTGCCACATGTTTTTATGCTTCGGTATTGGAGACACTGCAGTCAGTGCCGTGGGTAAATAACACAGACGTTGGGTTTTACGTCGTCAAAACTGAGAAGGCTGGTGCAGTGCAAAGCAGAGATTAAAAGAGAGCAAAACAGCACTCAAGTCAATTGGATTTCTGCTGTTGTGACTGGGATATGGCCTAAATGGGTGTAAAGGGAGAGGGAAACGGCAGGAAGGATCCTGAACCGTCACTGAAAGATCCACAGCTCCAGCCGCAAACCCCTTTTTCTCCTTCCCTCTTTCCACCTCTTGCTCCAGCAGCTGGGAACCTGATCCTGCAAGCACAACCCCGCTGCGTAGGACAGGGCTTGATTTTTTTATGCAAGTTTGGTAATGAATGACCGAGCAAGCCGAAAGCCAGCGTGGTTGGCATTTGAGACAACTCCCATCTCTGACTGCAGGATGGCCTTACGCGGCGTGTGTGCTAAATTAAAAAAATAATAATCCTGGTGGCCACTATGTACTAGAACTGGTTTTATCTGGTTCCAGTTATGCTTGTTTTGAGTAAGACGAGCGGTGCCAGATTCTGATCTCATTTGCACCAGTGGAGTCATTTGGAGGAGCCGGTCCCAGTTTACCTCACTCTAAGTGAAAGCAGAACTGGGCCTGCTGGGAGAAGCGCTCCCCGGGGAAATTGCTGGTGCCTGCATGCAAATCAGACATGGGGAAAAGTGAACGACTCTTGGGACCCTTCCCAGAGGCGGTGCAGATTTTACCGCAGGCCCTGTGAAAGCTGTTTTCACCGAAAAAGGAGGGGAGAGGCTGCGGCTTCAGTTGCAAGGGGGAACGGTGTGACTGTGTGCTCCAGAGCGAGCCAGGTGCTTTGGGGAGATGCCGGTCAGCGAGCGATAGTGGTCAGGCTCTCGATTAGTGATGCTGTGGTGGAGGAAAAGATGTCCTCTTTCCATGCCTGGTGGGAAACTGCTGCCTGCAGGGGTCAGGGACAGCTTTGGAGAGAGCAGCCTGGCTGGAGGGCAGCAGTTGCTGTTATTGCTTGGAATTTTCAAAGGGTTTTGGATCCACGGTTCACGTTTGGACACCTATGGTCCTCCTGGGTGGCCAAAGCTCCAGTCGATACCCTCAGCCCCAGCCAGGCTGACAGCGCTGCCCACGCCGGGTGGCTCTGCCTGCCTGCTCTGCGGCCGCCAGCGTGTGGGACGGCTGTGTGGGAAACACCAGCTCCAGGGGAAACGCAGGAGGGAGTCGAGTCTCCTTCAGGTCCAGACATGCGACGAGCAAGGCCTCTGGCTGAAATGCTGCTAACAGCTGTGTTTGAAAGCGCCTATTTCTCATATTATCTGCAGTGCACTTGGATACGACCTACCGCTGGGGACTGTTCTAGCCAAAGCATGCGGCAGACTAGTCCTTCCTTGCGCAGGGTCTGAGACGGAGCCCGTACGCTCTCTCTTCCCCCACTTCGCCAAGGCACCCCCGTCCCACTGCTCCCCAAAACTGCCGGCTGCTGGAGGCTAGTACCGGGCTTGTTTGCCAGGTGCCCGACACAGCTGATCCTTGCTCCCATCCCGCTTGCCCCGCTGCTCTTAGGGGCTGCAAAGCCCCACATTTCGAGCAGGTGCTAGAAGAGGAGAGGGAGTGGAGGGTGGTGTGGGGCCAGGATATATTCCTACGCTTTAGGCTGATGCATTTTCCTGGCCGTGATTGTTCTTAATGCTGAAGAAATTGAGCAATTGAAATAAATTACCAGCAACTGTTTATATTACTCTTGCCTCCTCCACAGGCCATTAGTGTGTCCCTTTTCCAGCAGAGCTCCTTTAGGACCCCATTCTAAGCCTATCAAAGTCCATAGGTAGCTTTCCAATGATTTTTGTAGGTAAAGGAGCTTGGATTTTTTTTCCAGCTGCAAAAAATGTTTCTCGAGTGCTCAGCGCATGGCCGAGAAGCCAGATTTAAACTCCCATGTACCGAAGTCTTTTGAAATTCTGTCCAAAGTGGGGACAGGAGAGGGCTTTAAAAATGCTGCACTGCTTTTCTCTATTTCTGCTTTATTTCTGTGAATCGCCCAACCATGCTTGAGTGGAAATTAATACGTTACGGAAAGGGAAGCTCGAACATCTCCTGCTTTTGAAAAGAGCAGAGACAGCCAGATCCACAGTGAGAAATGACACGGCTTTTGCTCCGTTATCAAAAAGTTTTAGGATTCATTCTTCTGCATGTTAAATATCAAAGGTCTTCCTATGGTAGTTCCATTTTTATTTTTTTGTAATTTCTTCCCAGATTTTGCAGCTCAGCAAAGCAAGACTCTCAGCTCAGAAGAGACTTCTGTGTTCAGTTAAGCACTCATCTGTCTTGCTGTCCTGAAGAATTACCTCTAGACGTTTTCAGTGCATAGCTCTCTTCCCTCTCCCCTGGCGATACTGTCATGATATCGATCAGATTAATTTGGTCTGTTGCAGGCACAACAGTAGAGTCCCCAAAAGAATGTTGTACTTTGTATTTTTTGCAGCAAAGTATAAAGTTTTAGCTAAATGCGAATTTCAAAAAAGGGGGAAGTGTTAAATAAGGACAAGTATTGAATAAAATCGGTTGTTTTGATATTTTTTTTTTCAGTACACAGTGACTTCTCAGGTTTTCACAGTTTAGATTTCAACTTTTCCTGCTAATAATGCTGGCTTATAATATTTTTTGTTCCATGTCACCAAATATTATTTGAGTTGAGATTCCCAAGAGGCAATTCCCTGTAGTATTCCGAAGTTACTGTACAGACAAAATCCTGTGTCTGAGGAGAGCCATGCCCTGGATCTGTCTCGGACAGATACATGTTTCTTTCCGGTCACCACCAAATCAGACACTTAACTGTGGCTTTGCTTCCTTTTAGGCGCCTAAATAATGGGTTGCCTTTTAGCGCTTACAGCTACCTGCAAGGAGATCGCTCCTGGCCACCTCCACACGCAGGAGTGATCCCACCCAAGTCCCTGGAGAGCTTTCTCTTCTCCAGGCAGCGATCCCCCCCTTGCCCTGCAGCACCGTGTCCTTGTGTGACTCCCTCACCGCACAGCAACGTCCCGGCCTGACTCCCACCTGCCCCGCAGCACGGCGTTCACCCCGAGCATCTTCCCGTCGAGGAACGCGTGCCGCATCGTGTGGGGCAAGAGCTGTTGGCAGCCATCCCTCCCCTCCTGCCCCGGGCAGCCTCTTCCCTCGAAGGAGATCTGGCGCTCCAAAGACCTCCCTGTGCTTTTCCACTCTGTCTGCACGCATCAGCTCACTCGGCATACAGCGATCCCCTGTCTCTGGTCTTACAAGCAGGGAAACTGAGGCACGGAGCAGTGCGCTCAGCAGCACGTCTTCGGGGCCTCCTCCTCCCCCGGCAGCGCTGTGCAGCAGTTTTTCTCAGCAAAATGGCACAAATATAACTAGTTGAACACAAAGGCAAGACCCGGAACTGCTGTGATTCATGTCTAACACCAACTTGGGGTTGCTCTTGGCAGCTTGGCGTGGTGTAGCGTGAGAGCCAGGCTGGGTGGGAAGCCGGCTCTGTCAGGCAGGACAGTCGCCTGTCCAGGGAGGCAGGAGAGGAAGGTCAGAGGTCCCAGCTGTGGTCCAGACCAGGAGCTGAAACCTTCGCCTTGTCCATCTCTACTGAGATCTCTTGCTTCTCACACAAGGACTTGAATCAGTGATTCAGGCACTGAGGTAAGGCCGTTTCCTGGCTTCGTACCTCAATTTCCTTGGCCGCAGCTTGGAGCAGACACTGTTTCTGTGCTGTATTCGCACGCTTTGAGCCTTGGCTAAGCAATGTTAGTAAAGCTTAGGGGTTTCTTGTCTCCCAGAACCTGTGATGCTGCATGTGTGGCCATGAGCACGATATACCTGTGTCTGTGGTTTTATGTATTTGGCAAAATTGCAACATCCTGCATAAGAAAAATACCTATAAATATATTAAACTGCTCATGAAATGTTCTCCATGTCCACCTGCAGGCTTGTCTTGTATTATGGTGTAAACTTCCCACTGGAAAAAGAGAGTAAAACCGATTAGATCTTTTTTATTTTCCTCCAGAAGTGTTTGGTTTCCAAATGGCCAAGAACAGCTGTGGGCTGGGCGGTGGGAATGCGGCCTCAGAGGTAATTCCCGTGATTGTCCTCCAGCCGATATAACAATGTAGATTTTCCCAGCTGCTTCCAGGCGTTGGCGGGGACCGTCCTTCTTGCGGGACTCCTGAGAGTCCCCGGGACTGCCAGGATGGGAGGAAGGAGCTCTTCTAGGTGACATAAAACATCTGAGCGTGCTACCACCAGATCTCAAAACCGGGCTTATGGCAGGCTCAGCCGTCGGCAGGACTCCTGCCAGGCTCTCCAGGCCTCGAAGAGATGCTGAGCTGGTACAGCTGAGACCCACCAGCCTTGGACGTTTTGCCCCTCAGCTCCTTGGGCATGGGGACAGGCTGGAAAAGGGTTCTGGGGCCGCTCACCACAAGGCTGCAGCTGTGCGTGTGCTGAGAAGTTGTTTGTCTCCGGAGTCCGGGATGTGCCAGGCTCAAGGGCTGAGTCATTTGATTTCTCAAATGCGTGCTGAAGGGATGGCAGAGGAAGCTGCCATGTGGTTCCCTGCAGAGGGGAAGGCGGGGGGAGACCCTCACGGGCTGATGGGTCTGCCGGAACTGAGCTGAACTTTCTGCTTGAAAAGCTTTGACTAGCAGGAAAAAAAATGTGCCCCGGTGCGGAGAAGAGAAAGAAGCCACTGTGTGCAGGGAAGTGCAGGCCAGGGCCGGGGTCAGCGCCGGGGAGCACACACTTGTTCCTTTAGGGGCTGCAACGTGTAATTTAGCTTGTCACCGAGGAATGTGCTCAATGCCTTTATTTAATCGTGAGTTTGCAAACCTGCTCGGGTGCCTTGTCTTCCTTTTTCCCTTCCCTTCCCAGCTAGGGGGAGAGGGAACACGGTGCTTTTGTCTCCGACCCTGTGGCTGCTGTCAGATGAATGGTTTTAGTGGCCGCTCTGTTCGCATGACTGGTTTGAACTATGCCAGCGAACACGCCGCGGTTGCGAGCAGGCTCCTTCCAGCCCCAGCTCCCTCCCAAACTCAGCTGCATCAGATGTTTTCCTAGGCACTGGCATAAACCTTGTTACTTACTAGAAATGTGGCCCTGCGGGTTCCAGGGCATTCTTGGGAGAAGGAAAACACCATGTGGATGTGGCCTGTTCCAAGGCTTAAAATCAGTGGGCAATAGCAGCGCTCAGCACCTGAGTGCCCTGAAGAATGGGGTATAAAGCTGCGATTGCTCCAGCTCTGTAGAGGTACCTGGTTCCCCTGCTCGCCAACTGCCCCTCTGCAAACCGGACCAGCGGCCGTGCTGCTCGGGGCTCTGGTTATGAAGACATCCCTGTGCAGGAAAGGAGAGGGCTTAAGCATATGTTTAAGTGCTTTCCTGAATCCAGGCCAGGTCCTGTGCTTTAGCAGAGCACAACCTCGCTCATCTTCCTCTCTGTATCAGAGCAAGACGGGAGCCCAGATGCTTGGAGATGATCCTTCATGCCTCTGGCCATGGGTCTGCTCTGACCAGTGCTGCAGAAACACATCTCTAGTGAACACTTCCCTCCAGGAAAATAAAAGGTCCCAGGGAAGCTGGGCTGTCAGCACAGACAGAAATGTTTACCTCTTTGCTGCTGGGTAGAGATGCATAGAAACCTGGAAAAAAACCCAGCCACCACCTTTCTTTGGAAAGAAGGAAATTGCTCTCTAATCGGGCATGTGGAAGTGAACTTGTGTGCTGACTCCAGAGGAATTTCGGCTGTTCCCCGGGGGGTTGTGATTGCTGTTTGGGTCACATCCCAGCTCTGATCTCGGACTTGCCTTTGGGAGCGGGATTCCTCGGCATGGAGCTGCTGGCATTTGAGGAATGAGTGATGCTCATTTCAGAAAACCAAGCAAAACGAGTGTGTGGCGCATGCAATTTAGCTGTGTTCTTCTTAGCAGAAATGACAGAATTCCCCCACTGAAATGGAAAAAAATTTCAGGGAGCAGAAGTAAGCCATAAGAGTTTTTTTCAGGACAAATGTATTTAATCACACCGCTCTTGTTAATGGCAGTACAAGTTCAGGGGCTAAAACCCTCTGCTTACCTCACACCAAGACCTGCAAACCCTGCTTTGTGCAGGTATTCTCACCGGGGGCCTGTGGGATTCACGTGAACAAGTGCTGGGAGGATTAGGAAGCCAAGGCTATAAAGGTGTTGCTGCATTATACCGTTATGGTTCCTGTATCACCAGGAAATAAGAAAATTTAGCAGAGACCCCACCTGATTCCCTCAGAGATCCCAGGGCCAGGGAATGAGGATGCCCTTTTGGGATGGAGGATGGGGAAGCATCTGTCTCTTGATTCAGATCCAGGAGGTTCGGCTCAGTGGAGGGGTAACAGGGCAAAACCCTCTGCCCCATAATGACCTGAAAATATCTGAGCTGGAGCTGTGAGAGGTGCTTAGTAGGCCATCTCAATCATTTAGATAAATGTGGTGGTCCTCCAGCTGAGGATGTGTTGGTGAAGACGGTGCAGATATAGACTGCGTGACTGGAGGAACGCCCTGCTGGGAGTCCCCAGCACAGAGCTGCCTCTGACACCAGTGTCTGATAAACAAGGCATTTTTCCTCTCCTTCCCCAGCAAGCATTAGAGGGCTGGGCCCAGGAGCCATGGGAATCAACAGGAGCCTTTCCAGTGTGGGCTTTGGATCTTCGTCTGGATAAATAAATAGAAGGAAATAACAAATAACATGGTTCTAACAAATATTTTAGAAAGTATAAATGTCTGCCTTTCACTGTGACTCCATCCAAACCCCACAAAGGAAAAAATTTCCCTATTTCTATGATGCTTTTCCATCTGCCTTTCCCCAGTGATTGGGAGTGTTAATGCAGGCACCTTGGCCGGAGAATACAGCTGGCCCACAAGGAAACCCTGCGTGGGATTTCTCTGGGGGTGGTAAGTAACCTTCTCGGCCGACCACCTTTGCGAGCAAGGTTTATGCTTGCTATTGAAAGGCCCTCCCTTGTCTGCAGACTGAGTTCCCATCCTCAGAGTAGCCATTTGCTGAATTTGAGTGGCTCTATAAAAATTAGTGCTGTATTGGTCTTTTCTGCGGGTTTCTAGCCTCTGGATTGAGGTTTCCACATCTCCCTGCTTGCTGCTGCCTTGCAGCGACATCTGCTGCGCGCTTCTAGGAGGAAAGCGGTTTTCCTTCCCGGGAAAGTGGTCCCTTTTCTCTGGGAAAGCTTGCAGCAAGGCCAGCTTTGGCTTTTAAGGTGGGAGAAAAGGAAGTGGGGAAGTCTGCTCCTTCCTCAAATAAAAACATTTCTGTGGTCCGCGACTTCTCCAACTTGGCTCGGCCCGTGGCGGTGACGCTTTTGTTTTGCAAACTTCTCCCAGCCCAGCTTTGGGTGGGCAATGATGAAAAAAGCCTGCTCTTGCTCCTGGCACAAATCTTGGGAGAAGTAATGCAGGTATCTGCCTGCCCCAGAGCTTGTTTTGAAGAAGGAAGAGGCAGAGCAGCATGTCCCATTCCCCGTGAAGTGTTTTGGGGAGCCTTCCTGGCCACAGCAGTGGATGTAGAGGGAGATGTGAGTACCGACACGCTGGGAGGACATACCTGTGCTTGCCGCAGCCAAGAACTGCCATGGGGTTGGAGAAATGGACTGGGTTGCCTGTTTTCTTTCCTGCTAATGCTTTGCTCTCTGTCTCCAGTTGTAGGATTTTGGCAGAGGTGGCCATGATGTTATGGTTCGTGGTTGGTGCCCTCTTCCCAGCACTGCTCCTGGCTGCACCACCCCCCATAAACAAGCTTGCCCTCTTCCCGGATAAGAGCGCTTGGTGTGAGGCAAAGAACATCACCCAGATCGTGGGGCACAGCGGCTGCGAGTCCAAGTCCATCCAGAACAGGTATGGATCCACTCTCAGTGTGGAGCTGGATGCAGCTGATTTCCATTTGCAGATGGCACCGGAGTGGCTTTGGGAACTGTCACTCGTACAAGAAGCCAGGCACAGTGTCCTGCCTCTGCCCGGCTGCTCTCTGTCTGTCTCAGTGGAAGGTGAAATCTCCTCCTGCCTTTGTTTGGAAGAGCAGGCACCTTTGCTGAGCCCTCATCCCTCCTGTTGTCTTTGCAGGGCCTGTCTGGGACAGTGTTTCAGCTACAGCGTCCCCAACACCTTCCCTCAGTCCACAGAGTCCCTGGTTCACTGCGACTCCTGTATGCCAGCCCAGTCCATGTGGGAAATCGTGAGTATCCCTGCCTGCTCCACGGTTCTTTCTGTGGGGCCTCGCTCAGGGGCTCTCAGCTATGCTCTGCCACCACTTTAGGGCAAGTTATTCCCCTTCCCTGAGGTTTTCCTACTTGTAGTTCCCTTCCAGGGTGTCTCTCAGGTGACTGTACCCTGTCTTGAGACGCCTGGGTGGAAGGGGCTGCTGGAAGCAACATGACTGCTGTGATAAATGATGCATTTATCACGCTGTTTGCAGAAGCATTCCCTGCCAGTCCCTGCATTATTCATCCTTGTGCTCATCCCGCTGCCTGTTCTCTTCACCACTGCCTTTGTCGCCTCCTCCCACTTGGGAGTTTTTGCCTTCTTCAATGTCCAGAAGTGCTTCCCACAGCCCATCTGCCAGTCACCCTCAGACCTTCCAGTTTCATGCCACAACTGATCCTGGCAGAGCCATAAATCCTGCCTCCGAGGCAAGCCTAGGCACACAGGGAGCTGGGTTCAGCGCTCTGCTTTGCTTTCAGCTCAGACATTTGGGCAGATGGTTTAGTCCAAACTATCTAAGATGCTCAGCAACGTGTCTTGTGGGTGGCTTTTGCAGTTACCACCGATATTTCTGTGCCAGTAGTGCCTGGGAGCAGCGTCCCACTTGAGTCAGTGCATTTTCCGTGGGTCTTTGCAGCTCGTGACCTTGCGAGACATTCCCAGAGAATTCTTGCCTTGCAGACTGACTGTAGATATTTGTTTATATGGATAGTGAACCATCGCTTCTGGCTTAAAATACCCCAAGTCAGCAGGGTACGGGGCAGGTCAGACTGCCTGCAACAGGATGGCCATCCAGGCATTGAGCCTGCACACTCACTTACTGTGTCCTCATCCCTCTACCCAGGTGACACTGGACTGTCCAGGCAATGACGAGATCCCCAGGGTTGACAAGCTGGTGGAGAAGATACTTCACTGTAGCTGCCAGGCTTGCGGGAAGGAGCCAAGCCACGAGGGAGCCCTGTTCAACGTCTACCTGAACGCGGAGGAGAACATGCCCGCTGAAGGTCCCAGCCCCCATCACTATGCCCACCACCAACAGGAGGTGGAAGAACCTCCTGCCTCCAGCCACCACCATCACGAGGAGGAGGGCGACGAGTGACCTGGCCCTTATGGACTGTCCTTGCAGCCAGCGGCGCGGGCAGGGGGTGTGTGCGAGGGAGAGGGCCGGGGTTTGGGGAGGGAGGGGGGTGGTGGAGTCTTTCCTGTCTAATAGCTACCCTCATGCTTTGCTCTCCACGACACCCCGGGGCCGGAGGAAGATTTTGAGGTACAAGCAGGGCTGAGAGGCGGACGTGAGGCTGGAGCTGCAGGGTGAGAGAGGAGGGCTCGGTGTTTTCTGTTGCAAAACTACTTGCACATAATAGTAATAATATATTGAGAGGAGCGGGAACCCAGACAAGGGGGGTTTCGGCTGAGAGCAAGAGCTGAGCTGGGCTCCCCAGGGGCTGTCTGCAGGCTCCTGAACCTGCTGTGGAGCCCTTGCTGAGTCCTTCTGGGTTTTTCTCTTGTAAACGGCTTATGCTCGGATTGGAGGAAGAAGGGGTGCAGCCTCTCCACAGTCCCACAAGAGATGCACATCTTTCCTGGGGTGTGCGGGACCAGCAGCATCCCTTCTTCCTCCTGTCTACCCTGCCTGCCTAAGGACATGTGGGCTCAGCGTGGACATACAGTTCCTCCTGGCACCCGCTGGATCTTAATTCAACCCCACCCTGCTCGTATTAGGTAGCTCTTGGGGAGTATTTTGCCCCAGGATGTGCCTCTGGGGGCCGCGTGTGTGAGGTTGCTGGGAACCACAGGAGTGAGAGCCCTTTCCTTGCTGGTCCTCAGGGCCACCAAGTAGCTCCCTGGGGACGAGGGAGCTGGATCATGCCATGGGCGCTGGGGCTTCACATTTCATGGCCCACAGGGGAAAGCCAAGAGCAGGCTTGTGCTGGGGTGGTCTGGGTAGGAGCCAGCCCCTCTCCCCCCTCTCCCTGCTGCACTTTAATGGTGGTGGAGGGAGAAGGGGGACGAGTGCCGGGGTGCCCATGTACCTTCGCGGGGGATTGCTCATGCAGGGCTGGGGAGGCTCGGGGTGGGGGGACGGCCCCGGGCCCCTCCTGCTACCCCTTTCTCTCTGTTGTATAAAGCTGATTTCTTTGGCGCTGTCCTGACAAGAGCTTCCAGAGCTTGTAATCGATGCCTCCCCCTCCTTTTTACAAGTTGGTTGTTTTTTTTTTTTTCTTAAATAAATTAGTTCTGACTTCCATTTCTCAGTGCTCTGATGCCTGTCTGGTTTTTGGCAGTAGGCTCCTCGGTGCTGATGGGGGAGAGGCCGTTTACACCAGGACACCAGACGGGACAGCAGCGCAGGAGGGTACAGGGCATGGGAGAGCGATGGTTCCCTTGAGTTTTCTGCTGCATTCAATTTGGGAGGAGGAGGAGGGAGAGCCGCTAAAAGGAAAACCGACCCTAAATACTCAGCAGATGGACTGCATGTGGACACAGGGAGCCTGCACATCAGCTGTCGCCCAGGCGTGGTTGTACTCTAGGGCCCTTAACACTGCAGCCTGGAGGTTTAAGGGCTGTCTGGTCCCACTTATGTGGGAAGTGCGTGGGGTCTCTGCGGGATCATGCAAGCTTTATCAGCTCTGTTGCCACTAGGTGACACTCTTGATCCAGCGTGTTTGGTGGCATCCAGATGTTCATGGCCTCCAGGAGTGCCTCTGGACTGGAGGAAGGCGAACTTGGACGTGGACATGGACATCCCTTCGTGGGTGAGGAGAGGACCCAAGCGCCTTGGCTGAAAACCAGTGGGCTGTTTCCAAGGGCGTTTGGATCAAGCATTCCCTGGACAGGGCAGAGCGTGTCCTTGCAAACCTCTGCTCCCACTGATGGCTGGCTGCCCAGCGTGGTTGTGCCCTCAGAAGCGATCAGATGATGCTCCCTTGTCTGAGCCTAACCCTGAGGAAGGTCCGGTCTGCTCCTGGAGGGGCAGGAGGCTGTGCTGTGCAAGCAGCCAGCTCTTATTGCCCCTCTCTTTGAGTCCCAGGCTCTGGGGGCTCTGCACAAGTTTGGAGAGCAGTCCTCCGGGTGGTGAAGCGGGAGAGGGTTTGTGTTAAGGCAGCAATTGCTACGACGAAGGGCATGGGCTGAAAAGGAAGGACCCTGGCAGGGGTGGTGGTGTCCTGTGCATTAAGATAATTTTTTTAGGCTGTGAAGTGTCTTAAGGATGGGAGCTTTACTGGAGAGCCAGGAGGCAGGAAAAGGTTGAGAAATCCATGCTGTCACCAACCACCATCATGTGGCCCTTTTATTGGTGTATGGTGAAAACAGGAGCTGGATTTAGCAGGGGGACTGTTCCTATAAACTCCCGGAGCTGCAGTTCAGGGTGTTGGGAGCAGGATATCTCCACCTCCTTTCGACACAACCTCAGCTTCAGTGGAGGCAGGCAGTGGAGGGCTGTTCTGCAGATGAAAACACAAATCTTTTAAAGATAGCTAGCCAGGCTCTGCCCAAAACAGGCCCTAAGGAGCCATCCCAGTTAAAAGATGGAATGAGATCCTGAGAGTAGATTGCACTATTGGAGTCCGCTGTGTTAAGCACTGAACTGCCTGGATGTCCTCACCGAGGTCTCTCAGCCTTCCAGTTTTACTCACTGTGGCTCACCAGCCCTTTCTTTGCCATGTTGACATTTGGGTGGCTGTTGACAACCTGGTTTTGCTTTCCCTGCTAGTGGTACTGGAGAGCAGAGCTGGTGGAAACCATGATCCCCTGCAGATGTGTCCAGAAACGCAGCGCAGGGGAGAGAGCACAGAGGCCAGCAGAGCTGCCGGAGCAGAGAAGCTTTTGCAGGGGCAACGGTAGGATTTGGACCTCATTTTAAGGCAGGTGTTTTTTAAACACATTTTGCTTCGATCGATTCAGATTTACTTCCCCAGCAAACACATCCAAACCAAGCGTGCAAAACCTCCCACATACCTAGTTGTGGAGGACACACTCCTGAACCAATCTCCTTCTCTGAAGCAAAAGCTCTGGAGATAAACTGAGATGCTCCTAAGGTTGGGGTGCAGCAGGGCCGAGAAGGAAGCATGGCTTTGCACTGCGGCATGACTTCCTTGCTGAGCACTAGTGTGGACCCAGCTGGGATAAATCTGTGCTGCTGCATTGATTTATCCTAGCTGGGGAGGCTGCCGCAGTGTGGGCTTGGGGTGGGTTTTCTTGCTTGTTCCCAGCACAGATGGGACGAGGAAGTGAGGGTTTCCTGGTACAAGCGCTTTTCTAAAGAAACCTCCTGCTGCGATCAGAGCCTCGCGTGTGTGTGCTCTGCCCTGGGATGCCTGCCAGGACAGAGTGATGCAGAGGTGGCTGGGGAGGTTTGGCTGGGAGCATCCAAGGAGAGGGTCCTGGGGAAGCAGAGGGAGGGCAGATGCCACACACAAGCTCCCAGGAGAGCTTGTCCGGGTATGAGTGACAGCAGCCATTTCCCAGTGAACAGCTTTCAAGTGGCACGGAGATCCTGGGGGGGCAGTGGGGTGCGTATGGGCTGTGTCCATGCACAGAGGTAAACCCTGCTTTGCATCTCCCCTGTCCCTTGCTCAGAGACCTGAATTGCCCATTCGGCCACTGAGAAAAGCACGACAAAGTTGTTGAAAAGGTGATTAGAAAAGTAGATCTTGGTAAAGAGACAAATTTCTGTTCCCAGGTGGGCGGCTGGGCAGCACAGCCAGTGCTGGGGGTGCAGCGGGACAGGGCTGGTGGAGCATGCGGTATGCACAGCTGGCGTTCGCCCACACATCTGCAGCAGCATCTTCCCAGGGGAAGCGTGTTAACGAAAGCTTTGGCGGCAATGCAGGAAGGAAAGGACAGCAGCTGGCAGTGTCTGGCCCTCTGACCGCAGGGGTAGGTGCCAGGGGCAAAACAGAGACACACACAACGGCTCCAGTTTGTGCTGGAGTCAGTGCCCTTTGCTCTGGTCTCCCCCCAACAGAAATTGCAGCCATTTGTTTGAAGAAAAAAACCCTTTCGGCAGCTGGCTAATTAAAAAAACCACATCAGTCCCTGCCAAGTACCCTGAGGTACTGGCCCTGAAGCGCAGAGGTGGTAGCATGGGATACCAAACAGCACTTAAATATTCAGAAGCGTCTTCTGAACTAGAGGGGATGAAGCAGGACCGGCTGGGTTCTCTGACATGTTGCCTCCCACTTGCCAAAGGGCAAGTTGCCTTGGGTCCATCCGGGGTTGCCCCTGCAAAAGCAGGGTCTTTGGCTGCGAGGCCAGCCCAAATAACCCCGGAGCAGAGGAGCAAGACTCCTGGCTGTCCTGGCGTGAGTGCAGCCATTTCCCTTGGCTTCTGCTTGCACCCTCCATCCCTGGCTGCAGACTGCTGGAAAATCAGCCAGCAAGTCCTTTCCGTGCCTCTGGCTGCTTTCTGAGCAGGCAACTGTGGGCTGTTGCATGCAGGGTTTGTTGCTTTTTATTTGGATTTGCAAAATCTTGCTTCTTCTCAGCTGGCACAGAGGATAGAGCCTGGTGCTCGGTGCTGCCGGCTGGGCTTAGCTGCAGACCTGCTGGCCTGTGGGTCGCTGCCCACCTGCCAGGTGAATGCAGGGGTCTCCCGTGTTGGCAGAGGTGGCAGGCGCAGGGGAGGCAGAGCACGGTGCTGGCTGTTTCTTTAAGGCGGAAAAGGGAACTCTCTGGCTGCCACTTTGTGGAGTTTTGACCAGATCCCTGTTTTCATTAGCATTTCATTTCATCTCCTCCTCTCCCCCTCTCCAGCCCCACCTCCTCCGAATCGGCATCTCTGCATCTTTTTCTGTGCATCACAGATCGGCAGGTAAAAGTCTGGCTGGCACCTGCACGCACACACACACTCACGCTCACACACACACCCTTGCATGCTGGACGCACCTCTGCTGGGGGAGAGACACCTTCCCACGCTCCTGCGTGTTGCATCTTCCTCCTCATGGGCGAGCTTGGCTGGGAGCATCCCTGTACTCGCCTCAGGGCTGCTCTGCCTCTCCCTGCTGTCTCTGGCTGCAGCAGCAGCAGAAGTCAGGCACCGAGCTGCTCCGTGGAGCCCCGCTGCCCCAGGGAACAGAGCTCTGCAGGTAGCCAAGCCTGGCTGGAGGGGTGAGAGCTAAGCCTCGGAGCTCCAGAGCATCCTCAGCATCTGAAACGTCCTGGGATCCAGAGCATCCCCAGCATCCAAAGTATCCTGGGGTCCAGAGCATCCCAGCATCTAGAGCATCCAGAGCATCCTGGGGTCCAGATTATTCCCTGGTCCAGCACATCCAGAGCATCAGAGCACCCCTGGCATCTCGAGCATCCCAGCATCCAGAGCATCCCAAGCCTCCCTGGTGTCCCGAGCATCCCCAACATCCAGAAGCAGTGTCCAGGGACATCCCAGCACCAGAGGATTTGCAGGGATGAGGAAATGCCTGGCTGTGAGTAACGGGGAGGGGAACCTGGCTACAGCTGATCGGCTCCTGGGAATGTCACTCTGCCCTGATTGCCAGTGAAGAGAGGGAGTGGGGGAAGAAAGGGAGAGGAGGAGGAGAGGAGAAAGGAGGACGGACACAGACCAGGGAGAGAGAGATGGTACTTCTTCCCCTGGAGCTGGCTCTGGCGATGATCACCTAGCACAGGTCACAGCCAGAGAAGGTCCCCCCAGCTCCAGAGCCAGCCCTGCCGCCTGGCTCCTCATGGAGGGCGATTTGGGGGCCCCCAACGCCAGTGTGCTGGGCGAGCGCTCGCTGCTGGTGGGGAGCAGCTGGGTGGCTGCTTTCCTCTGCTTCATCATCCTGCTGACCACGGCAGGGAACTTCCTCCTCATCCTCCTCATCGTCACCCAGCGCTCCCTCCGCAACACCTCCAACTACTTCCTGGTGTCCCTCTTTATGTCCGACCTGATGGTGGGGCTGGTGGTCATGCCGCCAGCCATGCTCAACCAGCTCTACGGCCGCTGGGTGCTGCGGGGTGACTTCTGCTCCCTCTGGTACTCCTTCGACGTCATGTGCTGCAGCGCTTCCATCCTCAACCTCTGCGTCATCAGCTTGGACCGCTACCTGCTCATCATCTCCCCCCTCAAATACAAGCTGCGAATGACCTCCTGCAGAGCCCTCTGGCTCATCCTGGCCACCTGGACCTTGGCTGCGCTGGCCTCCTTCCTGCCCATCAAGATGGGCTGGCACGAGCTGGAGTTCGAGGTCCGGTCCCCGAACATCACCTCCCAGGGGGACGAGGACCAGTGCCGGCTGCTGGTCAGCTTGCCCTACGCCTTGGTGGCCTCCTGCCTGACTTTCTTCCTTCCGTCTGCCGCCATCTCCTTCACCTACTGCCGCATCCTCCTGGCAGCCCGCAAGCAAGCGGTGCAGGTGGCTTCCCTCGCCTCCAACGTGGCCACCGCCACCACCGATGAGACCGTGCCCCAGGTAAGGTGGCCACAGGGACGTTGCTCCTTGCAGACCCCCGTGATTTGGGTGCCTGGGGTGTTTCTGCCTTCCAGATGGCCTCGGGGCCACAGCCGGCAAAGGGCTTTGGCAACCAAACTGCAGGGAGGGAGATTTTGGGCAACATCCACCTCCCCGATGTCCCCCGAGGTGCCCCATGTCTTGTCCCACCAATGGTGGGCTTCTAAGCTGCTCAGGAGCACAGAAACAGCATGAGCAGAAGCAGAGAAATACATTAAGATACAGGTGAAAACGCTCAGCAGCGCAAAATAAATGCAGTTTCGACCCCCTCTTGGCTAGCATTATCCCAAAGGGTTTTAATCTTATCTGACTTTCCACTCATAAATCTTGGCCATGGTGGGTGCGAGACATATGGGGGAGAAGGAGTTTAAATAATAGCAAATACCAAATTCTGGAGAGCACCTTATTTTGAACAGCCAGCTTCTATTTTTGTTACCTGGTCTATAATGGGAACTGCAAAATACCTCCTTACTCGATTGCTGGTTAAACTTGTGTGTGTGTTTTTTATAAGCAAAACGTGGCTGCACTTGTTTGCATTTCTCTGGGAGAAGGTAATTGCCACTAAATCTAACAGCTTTAATTCCCTATAATAGGCTTTATTGACCTCGTATCCTACAGGGAAAAAGACAAACTTAATTGCCTTTAAATACCTTCATTTAGTTTGTTGTTCTCTCTCTGTTAAGAAAGGAGCCAGGACTCTCTGACCTGGGCAGCTGTCCCACACGTGATAAGATGTACCAGACTTTCAAAAGGAAAATGAGAATCAAAGAATAAACAGACAATATCATAAAATGTTTATTTTCTCCCCGGATGCCAGGTTTTTGGACTCTACAAACACAAACCGCCACAGCCCTATGGCCCCAGTGCTGCCCCACTCAGGGGACTGGGGGATGCTCAGGTGCTTTGCTCGGCCATGGAAAACCAGCATCCACTCCCCGTATTTCAGCAGAGGCAAGTGTCCCAGCAGATTCCTAGGACGCCCAAATCAGCTCAGGCAGAGGGTGAGCTGAAAAGAAGGTGTTGGTCAGGGAACCCTCGAGTTTCATCTTTTTAACTGGATTTTTGTTCTTTTTTTGGACAGGAAGCTGCGTGGCAACAGGGCCTCGTTTAATTACGGCGGAGGGCTGAGATAATAACTTAATTTTAGATTGCAAGAGTGGATAGAGGACTGAGTTAGTTACGGTGTTTGCAGGCTGAAATGTTTGACGTCCTGCTTTTAAAAATATAGTTTGCTGCTCTAATCAGCAGCTAGTGCTGCCTCTTTAGGGCACGCTTTATCCTTACCAAAACATTGACCGAGTTGAATTTTTCTATAAAAGAACCAGCCTAATGATAAACCCCCTATTTTACAGTAAAAAAAATAAAAATACTCTCAGCGTTGAGGGTTTCTATTGCTTCCTCTTCCTGATTTATGGTTCGGGGACTGCAGTGTGTGCCATCCTCCTGCCCCTTGCAAGAAGGGAAACAACAGCAGGGTTTTTTTTGCAGGATTTGCAGCACCAAACGCCACTTTTCTTGGGTGGGAGGCTGGTGCCGGCGCTGGCGGCTCCGACCGAGGGAGAAGCGCTCACTCACCGCTCCATCTCCCACTGCAGGTTCCCTGCGCCCCGAGCCAGCCCGCGGCCAGCAGCGAGAGCAGAAGGTTCGCCAGCAAGCACAGCAAGAAGGCGCTGAAGGCCAGCCTGACGCTGGGCATCCTCCTGGGCATGTTCTTTGTGGCTTGGCTCCCCTTCTTCGTCACCAACGTGACACAGGTAAGCACGTGTGGGTTTTTTTATGTTGAGTATTCTAAAGCTTTTCACTTTGAATCCAGCTGGGTTGGATCTCAGATACCTGCAGGTCTTGCTGGAAAGCCTCTGGGACCAAAGATGCAATTTCCCCAGGGAGCAACAGCAAGGAAAAACCCTTCAAAGGGGTTTTGGAGGGTTCCTTCGAAAGGGAAACGTTGGCATGCCTGGGAAACTGCTCTGGATCGGGGCCGAGGTGGGAGATGCTGCTAATCCTTGCGGTGTCCCCCCGCCAGGCAGTCTGCAGCTGCGTCCCGGCCAGCTTCTTCGACGTGCTCACCTGGCTCGGGTACTGCAACAGCACCATGAACCCCATCATCTACCCGCTCTTCATGAGGGACTTCAAGAGGGCCATGGGCAAATACCTGCCCTGCTGCCGGCGTTTGGGGGAGCCCCGTCCCAGCGCCATCTCCCTCTCCATGAGGAACTCCAACAGCGGACCCCGTGCCGCCACGTCCCTCAAGAACGTCCTCACCTTGCAGGCTGAGACCGACTCGGTTGACTCCGGGGTGCTGGGGAACGAACCCAGCCTGCTGCCGGCTGGCAACGGTCCCACGGTTCTCCCGGCCCCCAGCGCCCGCTTGGTCAACCTTTTTGACATGGAGCACTCGGACACGGAGCTGCAGCCCAAGCAGCTCGGCACCCCCGTGGCCTGAGCGAGGGTGTCCCAACGGGGGGTTATGGACCTCTGTGTGCTGGGAAGGATCCCCCAGCCCAATGCAAACTGTCTGGAGGGCCAATTTGCTGCAAGACACCTCCTTGCCCACGCATTGCTGGTCGATACCCTCTTCAAACGCAACATGCGTCTCCTTGGAGAAGACGTCGTCGCCGAGCACTCCCGTGGGTAGGTTTAAACAGCGCAAAGCCACGTTTTACTGCTGAATTCATCTGCCTTGTTTCTCTCTCTTTCCATCCCTCCTTTGCTCACCGTCACCAATCCCTCACCCTTCTCCAAGAGCTGCTTCTCGTGGCCTTTTCATCTCCGGTTAGTCTGAACCTGGGACTCCAGACCCTTCCGCCAGCCTGTGTCTCCCTAAACTTAAACCAGGGCTTGGTTTTCAGCTTCCACTCACGCAGCTCGGCAGATCACCTCTATCATCTCACCAAGTGCACCGAGAGGACCAGTCGAAACCACATCCCGTGACTCACAGACAAGAGATTTGGGGCTGCTTCAGTCCACAGAACATCACGTCTTCTTGGAGTTTAATTTCCTTGCCTGATTTGGATTGTATCTGTCTTGGTTTCCTGTGAAAGCAGTGAGTTGCAACACAGTGAAACCATTGTGTTTAATCATGAACAGCCTGCGCTACGGGGGATTAAATTTGATGCAAAACGTTCAACGCTGCTTTTTGGATATTCAGCAAGGGTGTGGGTGTTCGACTTGTTTGTGGCTCTATGGGTATCCTGACAGTAGTAAGTAAGGAGATAAGCTTCCCTTTAGATTTCATCCTACAGGTTCCTATTTTTGGCATATGACCATCATACTTGGCTCTGACAATCCATCAATTTTTAGATGATGCAAATAGAAAATATACTATTTTTTCCCCCTCAAATAAGAATCTAAATGAATATTGCCTTTTAAATGACAATGCCAGCCTCCCCTTCCCCCCAGCCATAAGCAGAGAGAATAGTGAGTAATGTGGTAAGCGGGCACTTAAAAAAAAAAAAAACCAACAAATGCTTTTAGCAAATTCTTCCTCAAGTGCCTTTCAGATGCAGAGATGGGTTGGTAGTTGGTTGCTGTCCCCTCCCTGGACTTGTACCCTCCAAGCTTTGCTGCCTGTTTCTGAGCTCACACTAATGAGTCTGACTGTGCTCCTGAAGCTCACGATTATACAAACAAGTACAAAGCATCCGTAGGATATGGGATGCTGGAAGAAGCAGCCACATGCCAAGCAAGTCTCATTAGGTTTCTTTCCACGTTGCCCACATACGTTCCAGAACTGAACAACAAGTGTTTTTATGACTAACTTGTCATTTATTTGGTACAAATCCCCTTGCAACCGACGGCTGGCCCAGCGATCAATGATAAGTGGCCGTGACAAATGGAGGACTGAGCATAGGTTCAAACATCAAACTGTTTAATACATTTTTGCCACATATCTGTGGACAGATAGCTTGGGTTTGGTATCAAGCACAAAGATAAATATGTACATCCTTCCACAAATGGCTTTATATAAAACCATACTTTGACTACAACTCCAGTTAAAAAGGAGTAGAAAAATACACGATGAACTCTGAAAGTCTGTTAGGTAACCAAATCAGCAGACACAGGCTTCAGGAGATGAACAGAGAGAGACCACTTCTTCAAGCCACATGTTCAAAAGCAATAACACGTTACTCTCTCATTGAGCTAATTCTTGGTAAGAAGGTGTTTGCTTGTGGACAAATCCTCTGATGCGGTGGAGAACTCGTATCCCTTTCCTGCAGCCAACGGCATCAACACCGACCGGCAAAACAGGCCCGTCACTGTGGGATCCCATAGCCTGTCCTGGAGACGGCTCCCATCGCTCGGCAGCGAGGCACCGCTTGAGAATCAGAGCGGAGCAGGTCTGAGCCTCCCTCAGCGGCAGGACTTGGGGAGAGGAAAAGCTGGGCACCGTACCCAAAGCTGCCGTGCATTGCCAGGTAACGCTGCCACCCCCAGAAACAGCCACATTTTTGACTTCGTGAGACATAAGCTACAGGTAAGGTTTTAGAAAGCTGGGGAAAGAAAGGAGAGATGGTTATTAAACTAGCTGCTGGAACGGGGAGGGAGGAGGAGGACACCGTGTGAACCAAAATCGGAAGCTGCAGTCGCGGTATTTCCCCTCTCGTGAGTCAATGAGACCTTCCAGATCTGGATGTGGGAAGGTATTTATACCATCCGGCACTTGTTTTAAAACAGAAGAAACACAGAGGTGTTCTCAGAAGGGGGTTTATCCTCCTGCTAGATGCGTTTTCTTGGGCTTAGCAGCAAAATAGGCCAGAAAAGGACCTTTTATGGAAAACGTGGATCAGTCCCATACGGTTTTGGAAGACTCTGCATAGCAGGGGATGTAAAGCACGGTCCCTCCCTCCAGTTTGAGACTGGGGGAGAAGAGAGTGGATGCCAATTTGCTTTTATGGAAGGAGGTAGAAATCAAACAGACTGATGTTTATCCTATGCCAAGTATTGGTTTTATTCTAAGCCAATTAATAATATGTCTAGAGGGGGCTTTTAAGGCTGGAGATGTGTGTGGGACACAAAACGAAAGTCTCTGTGGGTTGCTGGCTTGCAAAGCCTGGAAGGAAGTTTCACAAAGTAATAAATCATAAAAAGCCCACTCTGTTTCTTCTGCTGTCTTTCACCTAGGGACTCAAAGCATGTTTCTAATAGTAATGAGGCCTCGAACACTCATCGCCCTCAGCTTGCAGATAGGGAAATGGTCTTGTTGATTGGGAAGTGCCCAAGCCCTGGCAGCAAACCTGCAGCAGACTGGGGAAGGAAGCCAGGTAGCCTGAGCCTTTCGCCTCCCCAGTTAGCAGAGCTGAAGCGCGAACGCTGAGACGTACATAGCTGGGCAGCCAGAGCCTGCAACATACCTGCTCACGTGAAAACCAAAAATCAAATTGACCACTGGTGGAAAAAGGTTTTTAATTTCCTAGTGCCAAGCCCCTCTCCACGATATGCTTAAAAATACCCACAAAGCCACCTGCTTTCCCAAGAGTTACATAGCAGAGACACAGTCCCTAATGGTGACAGCTGCTTCCCTCAAGAATAAACCCAGTTTCTGCAAGGAGGGAAGTGCCACCGCTTCTGGAGGAGCAATGCTGATTCAGGCAGGAATCAGCCCTTTCTCATCCGTGGGAGATGCCGTGGGCTGCTGTTCCGAAAGCTTTGATCCAGTGCCATGCCAGTGCCATGCTCCAGGCTCGCAGGATGGTCTGAAAACTGCAGCTACAGCTCTGCTGGCTCTACCGATACTCCTTTGGGAATCCCAGTGCAATGGACGGTGCTTTGAAAGCAGTTTTACTGCTGGCTGAGCATCTCTGCCCAACATGAAGAGCTCTAATTTGTTCCTTCACCTGCTGCCTGTTTCTTGCTGTCCCCGCTGTTTGAACAGTCCAGGTAGGGGAGTGAGGTTTCTCCCAAGAGATAGCTGGGGGAATCATGCTGGTGAGCATGGCCAGCTGGGAGAGCTTCACTGTCAGCCGCGTCTTCCTCTCGCACAGTATTTTCCTCTTTCCGAGTCTCACTGCCTGCTGCCCGCTGCGATTTCTTGGCTAGAGGGGAGAAAAGACTGCCGCTGCCCTTCTCTTCCAGCTGACACTCCCTGGTTTTAATGCCCACAGCTTTTAGGATCGTGTCCATTTGCTTCATGTAGTCCAGATGGCCATTTACCTGCAAGCAACAACGAGAGTCCTGTTAGAAGGGAAGCTGTGGGGAACCCAGCTCAGTCAAGTCCTTCATTTCAAAAGCCACCACTGCCGTGAGACTTGGGTTTAGCTCTGAAAGGCTGGAAGAATGAGGTCTGAAAAAAGCAGTTGTCCACTGAATAACCTGAACTGGCTGCACCCTTCGTGGCACACGCTGCTGCCAGATTACTTTTCCTCTAAGATGTGTATGTTTAAATGCTTAGAAATTGCTGAGTTACAAAACCCCTGATTCTGGGTGCCACGAGGGTAAGAGAGGAGGTGATCTGCCATGGTGAGAGACACCCAGGTAGGAGACAAGTCGTCTTAGCTCAACTCCCTGTTCTCTGCTAAATCACGTGTCCTCCCTGTGCCTTAGCTCCCTTGTAAAAGCAAAGCAAATATTATCTTATTTAAATTAGGATATAGTCATTAAATCTCACAACAACTACCAAGCGTGTTAAGGTTCTTGGCTGGAAGGTGCACTGATCTGTCCCACACCATATAAAACTGAGAGCCTGAGAGTTATGGGTTCATAAACCAAATTAAAGTCAACAATACGTGCAAAACCCCACACATTTTCATTGTAAGATGATTTCCATGATAAGATAAACCCTTCTGAGATGGATATTGGAATGCACCCTTCCAGTCAGGGCACAGGAGGGAGAGAAAACCTCCTCTGCAGGTTATTATTGTCATATGCTGAAGGCTACCTGGCTGGAAAGGCAGAAACTGCCTTCTCTCTTTCAGGTGTCCTGTGCAAGCCAAGCATTTGAAGTAACGATAGCCAAGATCCTACTAGAGACCAGCCTTCAGATCTCCTTTGCTGTTGTACTCACAGCCAAAATGGGAGGAAGCCCTTGTGAGCGCAAGGTGGATTTATAGTGGGTTTTTCTGTGGAGAGGAAAAGTGCTGTCAGGCTGAATTGAGGCTATTTCCATGGTACACTCACCAGCTAGCCTGTAGATTTCAGCAAAGATTAAGGGGTATGATTTGCATCCCAAGATATTTTAGCATCTTTGATAAATTCAATTTCTAACAGTTAAAATCCCTCCTGACCCAGCCAGAAAGCTGTCTCAGGCAACACTGCCTCGTATTTTCCCAAATCTTGCTAGGAATACCCAACACCACAGTCCCAGGTTTCCTGCTTCCCAGCCGCGTGTACAAGTGCTCCAGGAAGGGGCTGTCTGCTCGTACAAGACGGTAAGAGCTCTTTGCAGAGGTCTGCAGAGAAACCCAGCCGTGGACGCTCTGCTCACCTCCCTGCCAGCTCAGTCTGGGAGGCTGGCTGATGCCTGAGCAGTCCTTCCTTGCTATGCCAGCAATCAGGGTTACCAGCACACCTCTACCCAAACCTAAAGCAAACCTCCTTTCCTGCACAGGCAAAATTCAAACCTCCTAGCTGTTTGCGTGAAGCAACTTTTGAGTGGTAACATTTGGATGCACTTAGGACTTGGAGCAAAATGAAGGATTTAATCAGCACGTTAGTAATGCAATATGTGACTTTAATCAGTCCAGATGGCTCAACAGGCTCTTGATGTTTACAACAGATTAGTTAATTAAAATAACCATTGAAGGACTAACGGACTGGCTGTTAAGATGTGTACATTGTTCTCTGAAAAAGTATGAACCTTTTACTACTCAGTAGGGGGCTTGGGGTTAAAGAAAGGAATGAGCACAGCGTGGGACAAGGTGGAGAGAAACAAGAAGGAAATGGACTTGCTGGGAGGGGTTGCTGAAGTCTCTTGGTTTGCTGTATTCTGAAACCTCTACAGTCATCACAATCTACCTGCCCCGGTCAGCGCCTGGGGATTTCTCAGCCTGTTATGTTACCTAGTCATTAGTCAGAGAGAACAAATTTCCTCTGTCACCCTAAGGACAAGAGTCTCCTAACTCCTCAGTATCCAGCAGCTTCCACTGGAACAATGGGGAATTCCTCTTCCTTGAGCACCACCATCACTGAGAGACGCTAGGTATGAGCAATTCTGAAGAGCTGAGCCTTTTCTCATGCAGCTAAAAGAGAAGCTGAGACCTCCTGAAAGTCTCTCCCTTACTGCAGGTCTGCTAATACCTCTAAATCTCTTCAAAGGAAACTCACTTCTGTTTTCAGGATAGCCCCGGAGAGGATTCCATAAAGCCAGACCAATGCAAGCCCTGAGAAGCATAAGAGGAGGTCGTACTCTTCCTCTGCTATACTGTGACATTAAGTACTAAGCCATCAGCAAAAGAACAGCGAACAAATTGCCTTGCCACTTGAAAGCTATGAAGCCATCCTGGTGGAAAAATTCAGTGATTCCATCTCTCAAAAAGCCTGTTTTCATCTGCTGAATTCTTCTGCTGGGTAGGCTGTGCTGGAGAAGAGATGGGAACATCTATAACATTGTAAAGGACAATAAAAACTTTAAAGGGAAATAAACAATAGTTTGAATATTTGTCAGAACAAAGTGCAGGATGAATATCAGAATAAAAGGAATAGGAAATTGTTCTTGTAACCACAGCAAATAATATTTATGCTTGTTATAAGGAAATGAAAGCAGTAGGGTAAGTTTATCAGTGTGCTTAGGTGACTTCTTCTCTGTTATATCTGATTTTATGGTTCCTTTGACTCATTGGAAAACACAAGCCAACTGCCTATATCACTAATTCTGCTGCAGGACTACAGCACCACACCAAAAGATCTCCAAAGGACTACAGATGATAGCGTTGCTCAGGTGGATCAATCAGTCAGCTGAAAGGAGCTGTAAGTTCAGTAAATTCAGAAAGGTTTTCAAGTTCAAATCCACCCAAAAGTATAAAAAATGTCATTAAGCATAATCAGCTGCATCTATTAAATTCAAATGGAAGTCTTTTTATTTGGTACAATAAATGCCTCTGGTTACGGTGTCATAAAAACACAGTTCAATTTACGGGAGCTTTGAAAACAAATAATGCCACCCCTGGGCCTGCAACCAACCCACTGGTGGCCACTGTACCAAGGCGAGCTGTGAGCTCTGCAGCACAGATGCTGCTCTCCGTGTTAACGATATCAGTTCTAGATGGAGAGAGACGGGGGACAGAGATCAGCGTGTCTGAGAAGAGATGGTAATGGAATCAATTTGCAGTTACTGTGCAGCTCTCTCCATTAGCAGTAAGCCGGTGCCATCTCCACGGCTCCACTCAATTGCCTTTGCGGTTGGTTTTCCCCAGCATTGCGAAAGAACAGATAAAGCACCAACCCAGGATGCATCCAGCTCTTTAGGACAGAGGAAGAATCAGGACTTCTCTCAGGTTTTGAGCTATAGGAACGCAGAGTGTACCCCATAGCCCAGGGGGGATGCCTGGGGAGCCTGCCAAGTGGTGGACGGAGAAGGGACCTGGGAGAAAGGAGATACTATGTACAATCCTGACTCTGCCACGGACTCGCATGAGCACAGGCAAAGCTCTTACTCCATCACAACACTGGGTATCACAATGACATTACTCCATTTGATATGGCAGAAGTCTTTGCTCGCTCCAGAGCCAACTGTTTTAAGATCCTGTCCGCTTTCCTTCAAAAAGACCTCCTCCACCGATTCCAAGCGGCCAATGCAAAGAGCACACACCGGCTCCGAAGCCTGGCCCAGATCGCAAAGCTGTTTGCTTTGCAGGGCTGTGTAATTTGCAAGAGCTCAGCTGAAAGTCCCTTGGCCTCTCTGCTACCTGCAGGGAGAGATAAAGGACAGAGCTCCTAGGCTGTGCCTTCCTCCCGTTCTCCTTCACTGAACGTCCTATGGATTCACAGAGAATTACTGAGGAGCACGGGAGGCATGCAGCATGAGCAGAGGATGCACAGTTACCCTCTGCGACTCCACAGGAGCACAGGCCATTAATATGGCTGAGAATTTCACCTCTTGGATTTGTTTTGAGCCCATCACATCCAAAGAGCAACTTTATCATGCAGGAAAAAGATACCCTCAAGTTAAAACGTCTCTCCAGAGCTTTGTTATTTCAGCAGGAGCAGTAATGACAACCTTGGAGGGCATCACAGTTGCAGGATTCCCTTTTGACAAATACTGTCTGCTTTAATAGAAAATGGTATTTTGTGGGGGGTGAAAAGAGTTAATAGGGTGAGCTGCAGTTTCCGAAGCTCAGATAATAATCACACCTCACTTTTCAGCAGCCCTTTCTTCCCGCTGGTGTGTCAGACACTTCCGTGTACACACATAATGAAATGCAAACTGCCTCCGGGTGGCATATCTCAGCAGACCCAGCTCAGCAACTTCTGTTATTGCCAGTTCAGCTCTTGGGTTTACTCTCCGTTTCCAAAAGTGGCAGTGAATTTGTCGTTCAGGAAGAGAACCGGAGTGCAACCCTGTGCTCTGAAATAAACTGCCAGCCAGTTTTGGGGTAGCACTGGTAATGAAGGGAAGAAACTCAAATGCCACTATTGCTTTCCAAAAAATCCTCAGTTCTGGATACTCCCTCCAAACCCATGCAGCCCTCCTCTTCCAGATGGTAGCAAAGACTGATTGATTATAGGACTCCCAAGCTATGCCAGATTATCACTCAAAATGCAGTCATCTCTGCCAAGCTGGCAGGCTCCTCTGGTCAGAGTTATTCCCACATGTCAGCCTAAACCTTAATTCAGAGTGCTGGGTATGTCTTGCATGATAGAGAGCATTCAGCCTGGCAGAAAATGTCCTATCTGTTTTCCACAGTTTTCTGGAAGCTTAGAGCAAAGACCTGACATTGCCCAGGCAGGGGGATACGGTTGGACCTGGCAAAGGCCAGTGGCAGAGCAGATTCCTGTCATGAGAACCAGAAGAACATTAAACGAACCTTGAAAGATGCTGTGGCTGAATGAAATTAAAATAGAAATAAAATTCTTCTGTTTGGGTTCTTAGAAAACAATGTCTTCCAAAAGTGAGGACAGTGAACACGTCCACTAATTCGGAAGCTGTAATTTAAATGGATTTATTAAAAAATGTGAATTTGGCACCTGTGGCAAGGCTTCCGTTGCACTATACGTATATCCTGAGCATCAGCGGCTGTGGCTTCCAGCAGAAGAGAAGCTAATAAAAATATATTTGAGGAAAACTTTATAGAGCTGAATTTATTTTGAAAATACTGTCAATGTCATTTGCATTATTCCTCTTTAATGTTTCTATTTCTGCTCTGAAAACTGATGGAATAAAGGTTGGAGCATGATTCAGCTGAAGCTAATAAGCTTTGCTTCTAAATCATCCCTTCGCACAATTACAATTCTCGTGCATAGAATAAGTCATTCAATTCTTATTTTTCTTCTCGTTTAAAAACTAACTTGACCAGTAAAAGTTCTCCTTTAATTACAGCGATATTTCTTGAGCAAGATTAATTTTTACATGCAGTCATCTTCCAGCCATAACTTCATGATAAGTCATTGTCACCTCTGGGACAATAATTGAGGGACATTACCCTCAGACAGCACTAGGGCCAATTTCACACCAATGCAATAACTTTTTCCAAGGACTTCTTCCATCAAACTTTGATATGTTTTGTGGGAATATGTTGATGTTGAAAATTCTGAGTAAATACTGGGGGTTTTGCTGGATTCATCCACTGCTGAAAAACTCTGCCAGCTTTACTCTCAATTTACCTTCACCAATTCCAAGAGGACTGTATGATGGAAAGGAGTAAAATACAGAATATAACAAGAAAACAGAGGAAGTAAATGGAGGAAATCAGTTTTGGAAGCCTGAAGCTCTAAGGAGGTGAGATGGAGAGCAGCTGTACATCAGTGATGATGGGCAGGACAAAGTTAGGATGAGGGAGCTTCATAAATTCTGAATTAATAAGAGAGCCCTCGAAGGAGTTTCAAGGGAAAGGAGCCTTCACAAATGTCCTTCTGCTGACAGGTAATGCACTCCACACACCAAGCTAGCCAGCTGAAGGCAACAGCTGCTTCCATGAATTTTTCAGCTGTTTGCAGAGCTGCTGTTGACTATTTCTTTGCTGATGCTCTCACTGATGACTGCCAGAAGTGGAATCAGTTCTTTTCTTTTTAGCTATTAGGTTGGTGTCTGAACACTCAAGAGTCTTTCCAGCTATATCAAAGTTGCAAAACATGCCACTCACTTTTAAGGTGGCTATAATCAAATACTTATTTTTCAGTGCTAAACCAAGTGGAAATTATTTAAATTGGATGGTATAAAGAATGTTTTAAAAGGCCCAGCATAAACTGTGCATATAATTGTCACTGGGGAATAATTTAAACATAATCTCTTGGGCCTCGGAGGAAGAGAGATCCCCAAAAATAAAGACTGGATTGATATATCAAACTGGACTGTTCGTAAAAATAGCAGATATCTGACATGATAAACTACAGCAGCCGACTAGTGACCCAAAATATCTGCTATATTGATCAAGTCAGGATTATGGAGAATTTTTCAAGAGTCCAGATGAAAACACTGAGATAAGATTCAGTCTCCGTAATCAGGATGATGTAATAGGACCTGCCTGCGGCAGAGGATGACTCCTCTGTAACACCAAAAGGGACTGATCACCGTTCCTCTCCCCATCTTGCTCTGGGAATACACAAGATTTGGCAACGTTACCATCTTTGCGGCTTTCAAACCAGCTTCTCACCTCAACTCCACGAAACAAAATCACTTTTGGTTAACTAAGGGAATTTTTGCCATCTCTGGGGACAATGACCTGTTCTCAGCTTACTCATCGGGGACAATGACCTGTTCTCAGCTTACTCATCCCTTAATCTCCTTTATGAGTTGATGGTAATAATGTCTGGGCAAGAAGTCCTGGGCATTTGGGAAATTTCAACAGCTATGGAGTAGTGCAATCTCTCTCCTTAGCAATGCCATCTCCTACAAATCCATCACACCAGGATCTGCAGCAAGTTTAAGACCTTACCTTACGCTGGTGTCACGGGGGCAGCAGGCAGTGGTAAGCTTCATGGTATTTCAGCTACATTCAGCTAATATCAATAATACATGCTGTTGTAATTGCAAGATCTCAAACACATTAGCTGAAACTGTGCTACGGGAGAAAATCTCACGTACACAATGTGTCAGCTAAGTCAGCCTTCCCCTTGATTAACGCTTTTAATTGGATGTTGCAACTGAATTTTCTTTCCATGTCAGCTGAAGAGGTTAGAAACAAAGATCAAAACTGAACACAAAAAATTATACAGAATTAGCATTTGTGTTCCAACAAAAGACAGGAAATAGAAAGCTAAATTTTCTATCTTTAATTCACCTTACTGTGCTTTGTGTAGCCACTCTTGCAGAATCAAACATTATTAACACTACTCAGGGAGAACTCCCACTGCTTCTGCTGGCAGTTTTGCTCAAGTAAGGTCTGCATGATCGGGATAGCTGCTTGCAAAGTCAACAGCTACAAACCTGTTCACTGCAAACCTGTCAAGAATGGAGTCTGCACCGTCTGGCTTTGCAAGAACAGTCCTATTTTCAAATGCAAGGTGCTCTGATGTGTAAAGTGTAAGAGAAAAATCTATAAAAGGTGGCAAGTGATGCAAATTGTTACGCTCCATGGGAGAAAGATGTAATGGTATCAAAACTTTGCTGCTTACTCAAGTAGAATAGCAAATTTCCTATGTTGAATTGTATTAGATGTAAACATAAACCACCTGTGAATCTTTCTAAAATGTGGCACTTGGTAATCTCAGCTTTTCTGAAGGAGGGGCGCAGTCCCAGAAATTCAGTTTTGCTCAGGCTAGTTGGTATGTCCAAACACTGTATGCACTTGAACAGATGTTGTGGAAACCCACCGTGAAACAATACACACATGTTCCAGGCACAATGGAGGAAAAGGGAAAATTACTTCTATAAATCTGCAGGAAGGCCACACTGTTACAGCACCACGCTGCTTCTGAGTGGCAGCGTGTATGTGAATTTTGGCACCAGCCTTACAAAAAAAAAGCTCAAGGAGCACTATAAAATGGTTCTCTGCCTTTTAGAAGCAGCTAAATATCCCCAGCCTCCCAAAGAGTACATCAAGATCGAGCAATACATCTGTGTTGAAGCAAGGAGGGACACCAGCCTTTGAGTTTTTGTCTGCCACTAAGCAAAAACAAACTGCAAGTTATTAATGGCTCCATTTGCACTTTTTTGGAAAAGCTTTTTCAGTTTCTTCTTCTGTTCTAAGATACTGACATTGCCAGCACCCTCCGCTTGCATCCCAAAGGGAAAAATGGATTTAATATGTATTTAACGTGTGATTCTCAGAGATCCCAAATCAACAGCAAGAAGGATCATAGAAAACTAAGCCACTGATGACTCCACGGTTGTAGGGACATATGAAGAGGAAGAAATCATCCCTGTGACCTTATAGCCTAGCAGACAAATAGACGTGTTTTCACAGAGACTTGCATGTCCCCCAGGTGTGAGAGAAGGGTCTCCAGGCTCTTTCGAGCCGCTGCCTGAAGCTGAGTTCTGCTCCTAGCTCTTGCTGTTCTGATCCTGTTAATGCCTGTCACCTTGGGAGGTGGCACTGCTCGTTTGAAACAAGTGAAACAAAGGTGTAATGAGGCACAGGCAACCTTTTGCCTTTTGAACTCCCTGGGGTTCTTAATTAATTCACATCTTGTAATCACAATTAATTCTTTGCTGCAAGTCTTGGGAATACAGAGGAAAAACCCACAGTTTAATGCATTTGGGGGAAAAAACCTGACTCTCAGAAGTGCCAAATCAGTTGGATTTCACAAAATTCAGACTTTACATCTGCTTATGGTATTTATGTACACTGTGTACCTGCCTGGCTGAAGGCCAGACTGCCTTGAACCTGTTTGCCTTCCCTCATAATGGGAATACTATGACCCTCTTCTGAGAGAGCTTTTGGAAAGACAAATCAGTTATTCTTGGGTTTTAATCATTGTCATAAAGAAAGCTTTCCCACTGCTCAGTTACAGCAGCAAAGAAAAGCAGAGGTAAAAAGCTTTTGAGGTATCTCGGAGGGAAAAGCAAAGGTGTGTTGATGTGCGATAACAGATCATTCTAAAAAGAAGCTCTGTTGTTTTGCCTTCCATTGTGCAGAGATGCTGCAGAAGAACATGGCTGTGAAATGCATCAGCGTGTTTTCTCTATGTACCATTGCAATGACTGCTCTAGAGATTAAAAAGTACCTTGTATCTTTAGTCTGTGGGCTGTACAGAACATGGCTCTGGCACTCCCCATGTTTGCGTAAGGAGGGGTTTACTGTCAGTTGGTGTTGCCGCATGTTATGTTTACAGGAATTTGTGAGCGCCAGCAGCAGGTAGGCATCTGCCATCCGGACAACGTGTTAATGAAGAATAAGAAAAGGAGAATTTAGCTGCCACCGAAAGCATGGGAAAAGAAGGCATTTTAAAGTCAATGCAAAACTTAATCATAGCCTAAAGCTCTTTGAGAAAATTTTCACATTGGACTAATGAGAGAACAGTACTGCCTTCTGCAATAATTGTCACGATCCGTCCATGCTCTCTACTAGACTTCTAGCCAGGCATTCCTACTGTCCCCAGGCTTGCAAGTTCATCCCTGGTTTCTGCTGCAGTAAAACTGCCCAAAGAAACTTAAGCACCTGTTCTTGACTTGTGAGCCCCGATGAAAATGCTCTGCCTACATTCTGACTCTGAGCATTTCTGCAATATTCAAATGTTAATGCAAAATGTAATCTACAATATCCCATTTGAACAAACAGCAATCAATCTAATACACTACAGCTCAATTACTTCCTTGGTCTCTGTAACAGGTGCTGTCAAATAAATCTACTGAATAAATCAGTCCCATTGTAACCATTAGGAAGGCTTTTATAACTGCATTTGCTGAGTGGGAGGACATTTTTCTCTCAGTTTTTTTACTGACAGTCAGATAAAAAACATACTAATCAAGAGAGACATGCAATAAATGCCTTGGAGGTGAATTCCTGTTTATACTGAGGTCTCTTAGTCCTCCACTCATTTGAGGATTCTAATGCTACCTCAGCAAAGAGAACCAAGCCCTTTGGATCCAGTTCAGTTTTCATCATGGATGGGCTGGGAGGTGGCTAAAATACTGAGGCTGCCTGCATAATATTTTCACGCTGAGCACCTTTGCATCATATATGCTTTATTCTTCTATCACAACTTGTGCTTTCTTATTCCTGGCAGTAGACTCATGGGACCTCCAGCAAGAGCATCTGCAGGGATGGAGCTGGTCCCCATTATAGAAAATATAGTACTGTATTTGCAGCAAAATCCATCTTTTCTTTCTTGCCGCTTTAAAAAATATTGTCCCTGAATATTTCCTTCCCCATTCTTGCTCCTTTTACTTTTAAAATGTTCATCAGAATGCACCGTATTTCTTTTCATAAAGCTCCATGGTCTGGAAAATGGATCAAGAGAACGACACCTACTTAATATAGGTTTTTCCCCCTGTGAGGGTTGTTCTTTTTTCCCCAAATGCTTTGCAGTAAGATTAAGCAAGTGAAAGTGTCAGCTCTTTCTGAAATGAGAACATCGCTGGGATTGTCTGTTGGCATCAGGCAGCACGGATACAGATGCACAACAATAGAAGATTAGCAGATAGCAGCTCTGCAACCATTATTCATTTAGCTGAAATGTAAATACTGCTCCTCTGGGGGAAAAATGGAGAGGCTGCTGTGAGCCAGGCAGGATAAAGCCTGCAGGACTCCAGGGGGTTTCAAAGTTCAGGAAGCAGAAGGTCAACAGAAAGAGGGTCTCTGAAGACAAGTCAAAAAGAGGAGAGTAAAGACGGACTGAACTAACAGGAAAAGTCACCCCAGTGCCAACACTGCTTGACATCTTTGGCCATTTTTCTTTTCATGCCAGTACAGATGTCATTGCTCACAAGCAACTAATGGCAACTCTGGGGATGGTGAAAAAATGGATGCGGGAGCATGTGAAAATGCTAACCAAGACAACCCAGTAAGATGCAAGATACAAGAACAGCTACAGTGCTGGACCGTGTTTAAAAGCCTCTACTACACCACTTCCTTCTGGGAAGCCTATATTTTGTTCTGCAAAGTCTCTATTTTATCTGTACAGCATTAAGCGCTGTGTTTTTTGGCAAGGGCTGTACATAGCTCAGTTATAATGAATGAAATGAGCTGGTAACAGCTGGGTATTTATAGGCCTAGCGGGCTTGTGCTCCAAAAAATCTGAAAGCACTTAAAAGTGCCTTTGGCTCCAGAGCAACATTGACGGCCCATACCTGCTCATGGGGACAAGTCAAGGCAGCAACAATGACCACGGAAGTATCCTAAGCTTTGTGCTGAGCATCTTCCAGTCCAGTTTGCAGAGAGTGAAAAATGAGTTAAAACATTAAGATATGGAAAAACAGGATTGCATGTCCAAGATTACTGTGAATATGAATACACAAGCTAAGTTCTGCATGATTTTCTGTGGAAGAGCTCACTCATGAGTAAAGACAAGGTAATGACATCATTAGTTTGCTTAAGGTAATTGATTTGAATATTGCTAGACATATAATACAGTGGCTTATCATTAATGACACCAGATAGCTTTGAGGAAACTAAATATCTACCAGATACAGAGGTGAATCTCTTCTGCTTCCTGGAGACCTACACTCCAAAAAGGCAGCAGCCCAGGTCTGGACCTAGCAAACCAGCCATTAGTATCACGGAGTTTCTGTAATTACAAACTGGTTCCTGCACCACTGCGTCAATGCAGCCCAGGGGACCAAGGTACAAGGCCTATGAACTTGCCCTTGTATGAACCAGAACAGTCTTGAAGGCTCCACCAAGATAAGATTGCAGGTTGTATCTGCTCCACAGTCGTGTGTTTGAGCTTCGAGTTTCCCAGCTGCTGATCCTACCTACCTGCTGATCCAGGGCTTGCAAGACAGCAAGTTCTTTCTTGGAGAATAATGGCATTTTCTATCTCCAGTATGAGAAGTTTCAGAACCAAAATACCCGAAACATATCCAACAAGAGAGGCAAATTCTCATTGTTTTGCTCAATACTGAGTGCTGGCTGGGCCAGCAAAATCTATAGGGAAGTCTGAGGTGAGATTTATCTCAAAGAAAGGAAAGAGGGACAATGTACATAGAGATGCTCTCTTCAGTATTCTGTCTTCCCCTAATCAATGAGTGTCAGGTTACAATGCTGCAAGAAAAGGACAGATGGAAAAAACTGAGAATATAAGAAGTATTACTTACGACAGATGAAAGGTCCATGTTTACCATCCTCCTGTCATCCAAGTCGACTGGCTGGAGCCCTGCAACGTTGATCTGGACAGAAGAGGTTCTGTATACAAACCCCAGCAGCCAGTCCCCCCTAGCAGCAGAGCAGAAGAAGAGCGTGAATAAATCCTGTTGCCAAACCGATGCAATAAGTGACTACTCAGACCATGAGGAGAGTAGAAGTGCTGGGAAGCACAGTGATGTCTGGACCAAGACCTGCTGCGGCTTTGTCTGATGTAGGAATCACAGCAGTTGCCAAATTCAGGGCAGGTTCCTGGGACACAGTAGTGTAAGTCTGAATTTAATCCTGATTCATGGGTGTAGTCTCATTACATGCAGCAGGTTTAAAAATCTGACCCTTCTATTTATTTCTGTATTTGCTCAGAGACTGCAACACATTCACATGTTTAATCTTTTTAATGTACAAATAGGTAGAAGTTCTCCAGCCTGTAGACAGCAGTAAATGTGATGAGGCCTACAATACCAATGTTGCTGACATAAAGATCAACTGTGAAGCTCCTCAGAGTGCTCCTGATTTATAGGTACTGTATAAATACATGGTTTCAATGACAGAACTAGGAAGAGTTTGTTCCCACTGTAAAGTATTGCCATAAGTCACTGAGACAGTTTCAGGGTAGCTGCGTCCTTTGGAAATACATAACCTCTTCTCCTGTGCTGAGCAACAGCATAAAATCTGGGCACCTAAACGCCACTACACTCTGTAGAATAGATTTAAGTTGGATGCGAGTGATATTTGTACTCTGTGATGGCAGCAGGTGAAATGCACCTGCACGGGTGGCCATTTCTGGCTGCTCCTGTCCACTCCAAAATGGCCCATGCTAGAAGGTCTAAGTCTACACAGAGCTCTGCAAAATCTTTGCAACGCATCCACGCTACTCAGGCATGGGTTCTTTCAAAAGCTGAGCAAGTCTAACTAATTTGGTTAAGGTTTCCCAGTAGGAATTTGTAACCCTGCTGTTAAATTGGATGGGACAGCTCTGACAGCTGGCTTTCACTCTCCATGTCCTTTCAGACTTCAAAGCTAAAGGAGACAAGCTACACTGGACTGAAGCTCAACAAATTGGGCCCAAATCTGATCTTGCAGGAATTCTATTCAATGTAATTCATCTGACCTAAATAGAGTTACTCCTGAAGTGACAGAACGAGGCCACAATTTGTGTAAGTGAGACACCAGAGAAATCAGAATCAGGTGAGGTCTTACCATGAAATGTTTGTGTCATCCTTCTCTCATATCTAATATCCTCACATAAATTTTCCATCTCTCTCAGTTACCCCCTCTAGCTGCTCATGCTAGCTGCCCTCATGCTAACTGAATAACCCTCAAATTCACCATCTGAGGGCAAAGTAGAGAACCAGCATAGTGGAATATTTCCTGACAGTCTCCTCACCTGCTTCTTCTTATTTGTGAGCAATAAGCTACAATTTCTACATCATTTTTCATTCAACATTCAAGACATGAGCTTGCCAAAGCGGAGACTAACCAACTTACTGCACACACAGCAGTACAAACACACATACTGTTTTATTCCAACAGCACATGCAGGCTTTGAAACTATAAGAAGATCCTTTTTTTGTGTGTGTGTGTTATAGGAAATGAATACACCGAGCTTTTTGCAGTGAAATTGATTTTTGTGTAACACAGGGAGGAACAATATTTGCCAGGGCAAATTCAGTTATATGCAACAATTGCTATCATTTATGGCTTCTTGGAAGAACACAGAAGCACTCCCAAGAGGCAGCAATTGCTTTTTCCTTATGTCACATGAAGAAATACTGTAATTGGTGTGCACATCCAGCATCCATAAAACCTCCTGTGATCCAAAAAGGACAAAAGCAACAATTTTCAGCCTGACAGATGGGATTGATAATTTACTGTTTTAATCTTGAATGTTTTTAATTCTTTCATTTAGTTCTTCTTTGTAAATTAATATACTATGTTAGATGCACGGTAATGCAATACTTCCTCATCTTATACATATGTACGTAGGTATACATATGCATGTGTGTATGGAAAGTACCGACAGCATTTTCAACTGTCCTTGACCTGCGGGCTCATGGCTTTAGAAGCTGCCTTGACTTGCAGTTACACGTTCTTTGCTAATCTTCTTGCCTGGTTATTTCTCAGTTTATTTTCCCATGCTCTTAGTCTTCCCTGCTTCATTCCTTCATTTTAATTTCTCCTCTTCTAATTGTGCTGGTAAGCAGTGTTCTTGTCACAATTATCTTCCAATACACAGTCATTAGATTTGATACTGTCACTTGAATTTTTAATAGCTTTTATAAGATTGACTTCAGCTGTTTTGTGCCTCTGATCTCCCTCTTCTCACCCAGCAGCTCTCACAACTCTGCATAGCAGTTGGCTGTGCAGTTTTAAAAGGCTGATATTTGGTTTCGAGGTAACCTATCTATTCTTTCACATCCTTAGTAAATTTGCTACAGCTACTCCAGCTATACCTCCTTTGTAAGTAAAATGTCTTGTTCACGTGGACTATCTTGACCAGAAACTGACTCCAGACATAAAAAATCTTCAATTTGCTGGAGCTCCTTCCCTTCCATTGCAATTTTCACATCTTGTTCCCCATAAGCAGCCCCTAGTGAATTGTATCTCAAAGCTTTTATAGATTTTAATTCACATTCTTTAATTGTCAGTGAACTTAATGGCCATATTTATAGTCCTTTACATAAAGCTGAGACTTAAAGGGCCCTTAGAATATGTCAAATTACGCACACAAACACACTGACCCAGCTTTAAGCTGCCAGGGTGATGTAACACTGCCACTGGATGAACAGGACCTACATTTTGAGCGCCTCAGGCTCCCAGCGTAACTATGCATCGCAAACAGCCAGGAGCCAGAGACAGAACAGCCTGCAAGTGTCTCCTGAAGACCGTCATCTCCAATTAATCTGAGGGAGAGACCTCCAGAAGGAAGAGGCTCTGGCACTGCTGTCTCTGGTGCTACTGAATCAACATACTCACCAGCTGAACAATTATTCACTTACAAAATGTTTAAAAGGGATAAATGTACAAAATCATTTCAAAGTGACGCTAGGATAATGAAGCAGGGAACTGAGCATGTACAGACCTGCAATAACCATTTATGATCCTGCCCGACACCACTTTCGTGATAGCTTTCCAGTACTTGGCTTCACCTTCCACTGGAGCTCCCAGTAAGACCACATCTTCAATGATCCCTTGAGAATCTATTCAGGTGAAAGCAGAACAGCTTAGATTTAGAAGACACATCAGAAAATATATCTTTGCATGTACATGAAGAAGGGGTACATTCAGATGTGCACCACAGAAAAATAATCATGTCTGTGATTTAAATTTTAAAGACAAAAATGATGAAAAGGAGGATCTTAAACATCATTTTGTGTAAATGTTAAGTGTCTGCAGTTCCAGCTGGAGTCAGTAAACATGAAAATTAGAGATCCTGAGAGAGTGAAAGGAACTAGGGTGAAGGCAAGAGGGAGAAGTGGCCTGGCCTCTGTCCGGAAAGATGCAGTTCAATCAAGCAGCAAACCTGTGGAAAGTTCTTTCCACAGACCTATTGATCTGGGTTTGCACAGAGCTGAACTATTACACTTTGAAACAGGTGAAGGGGACTGACATTCCATATAGTGAGTAAATGCTGTCATATAGTAAGCACAATAAAACTCTTCTGGAGTTCATGAAAAATATGCCCTGTACACGCAACAGAAACCCCCAAATTCTTAACATGGATTGGGAACTAGCAACAATGAATGCATTTACCAACATGAAGTGGTAAACCATCAACTGGTTTGATTTTCTTGAAGGGTACTTTAACCTGAATGCCCAGGGCACGATTTGCTGAAAAGGAATGTTGACTTCTAAGTGTAACAAATCTTCCTCTCTTATCAGACAGCTGCAGCTGGGTAACAGTAGAAATAATGACTGAATGAGAAATACTGGGCAGCTCTGCTACTTTCCTAAACTCCTAAACAATATATTAATATCTATTCATAAATCTCCTTTGTAAAGAGAGATCAAGCACCTGATGCCGTAGCAGTGAAATGAAATTCACAGCAGCGCATGTCTTGGGAGACTCCTGGACATAGCATGCCAAAGCCATACTCTCCACGTGTGGGAGACCAGCGTTCACAAGATTTGAGCTAAACCATTCTCAGGCTGGTGTTTGTGGTTCATAAAATAATATGCTGAAGTTTACGGGGAAGTGAAAGTGAGAATGACTGCATACCACATCAAGTTATGATGGAGAGGTGCTGCCTGGGTAGACTTTTTAAATGTAAATCAATTGGTTTCCTTTCCCTGATAGCAGTAAACGACTTGGAGCTGCCTGCAGCGCCTGCATCTTTCTCTGCAGTGTAAATCCCAGCGCCTGACAACAATCCAAAAGAGCTCTCATGGTATTATTTCTTATTGCAAAGCAAATTTTGCACCAATCAAGAGAACAGCAAAGAGCAATTCAATTTTGTTAGTGTAATCTGTGAGCAATAAAGTCCTGTTCCCATAATCATGGGCAATGAAAAAGAAACCCAGAGCCTTGCAAACGGGGAGCTCATTCCAACCAAGGTACTAAATTCCATGGCCGCAGTGTGAGCCAACTGAATAAACAAACAGCTAATTCATCAGGATCCCAAACATTTGGGCAAGGCATTGAAAGCTTTTGTTTCTTCAGTCCTTTGTACAGCTTATTTCTTGCTCAGAACAAAAATGTTTAGCCCTGGCTGAAAAATACTCATTTTCTTTGAATGTTGACAGAGGGCGACAGCAACCTGAGGACAGATCACTGGCCTACATAGTTGCTGACACTCTAGATAAATTAAATGTATTTCACAGTTTACAAATCTTTTATATGATGAACAATGAAGTCTGCACAAGCAGGAAAATAGAAAAAAAAGAACGGAATTACTGATGGGGAAAAATTAAAAACTGATAAGATGATTTGTCCAGAAAAAGTGTGGAAGATACAAGCTGACCCAGAGGCCATAACCAGTCCTTGGGAGCTGGGCTCTGCTATGCCTTTAGGGTACAACTCACTGGGCAAAGAGGAAAGCATCTCATCATGTTAGTCCTCACTGAAAAGAGAACAGGGGTGGAATTTAGCTCTCTCTGGGCAGATGCAGTGCCAAAGACAGTGTTTCATGGCAGAGTTTGGCAGCAGTATTCCTGATACCTAACCACAGCAGAGATGATAACCCAGTGGTGATACTGGTCACAGGAGCAATTCTGTAGGATGCTGTGATCAGTATTAGACAGCTATGTAATATGGGATACCTCACTCCCATCACACGCAGTTTGGTGTCAAGGTTCAGGTTCTGGTGGTAACAGCCATTATCAGTTTTCATTAGCTTACACTTTATATTTAACCAAAATGCATGGGAATCGTGATGAAGAAATCAGACCAATGATCTTCTCATGCAGTAACTTGTCTCTGATGGGTCATTACTACATCTTCTGCTATAATGTCATTTTCTGGAAACCTGCTAAGCTCTGGCTTCCAAAGTCATTTGTGATGATGTATCCCAAAGGTTGTTTAATTGCCTCACAGAAGAGTATTTTCTTTTAACAGAATTTGAGTTTCTGCCATGGTGTTTCACTGGATAATCCATGATTAGTTATTTGTCCTCAGAAATGCCACTGCCATCTGGATACAAAAGGCCTGCATGACTAGGCCTTGTATTTCTTTTCTGTGAGACATCCAAGTCCAAACCCAAATCAGTCTCAGATGTCCCAGGTCCCAGCTCCATTCCTTCTGTGGCTTGTGCTGGAATGTGCATGTGAAGAACGCCTTGGCAATCTGTGCTAAACATGCTGCTTTTCATCTCGCAAACAGCTCAGCTTTCATAATTCAATTAAGGAACTGAAAAATTAGTGTACAGTGGGGAGCTGCTATGATACATAATTACAATGCTTAGATTTCTTTAGAATGGCAGCCAACCTTAAAGACCCCTAATGATTTCCTTTCGCGTATTACTTAGCTACGGTCCCATGTTATTCCAGCAAGAGACTGCAGAGCATTAAATAAAAGCCTGAAAATATCTCAGCCCCTGGCATTCTTAGGACACAAAAAGAGTAGATCTAGGGCCAGATTAGGATCTGGGTTCTGGCTTCAGTATAACTCCATTACGATCATTCTGGATTTTATTAGATTTATTTTGAGAACAGAATTCCTGTATTTGAGGACTTCCATCTTAAACCAGAAGTGAAGTTCTGGTACACAGCTGTCAACAGAAAAAATGCTGACCTTCTCCATCCTCACTTGACTCTTTTCCCACCTTCTTGGACTTTATTGAACATTTTTCTTTATAAAGCTCCTTATTTATTAGCAACTCTTTGTGAGGCTAAATGGTTAATGAATTAAATTAGCTACGTAGCGGGGGGAAGGCAGGCTGCATGCACATACTCACTACTGACTCAACTCCAAGATGCAATTTACATCAACTGATCATAATTATTTTATTCTTTTTCTAAATTAAAAATAGAATCTATTAATAAACAGAACCACAATGGGTAATAAATTGACAGATGGTTTTATACTTGACTTTGGGGGAAAATTACCATGAAAATAGCAGATGACAGTGGCATTTCAGTGACTTAAATGGAAGGGAGGACTCAGGGAATCAGATACAATAGCTACAGAGAGCTTCCAATAAAGGCAAAGCATCCTCTGCCAAGATCACAGTGGCACGTGGGCAGCTCACAGACTGATCTAGCAGCCAAATGTCATAGAATGTCAAGTTGTTGTTTACAGACTGGAGACCAAACTGACACACTGGAGCACTTCAAGTGAAGACAGTGGATTTAATCCACTGAACAGGTGGAAATGACAGTAGAATTTGGCTCCAAATGCATTTCAAAACCATTTTTTAAAGTATTTGTCCTATCCTAAAAGACCCAAGCTCTGCTCCAGAAGAACTCTTCCTCTTGGAAGAAAAACTCTACCAGCAGTAAGGAAAATAAAGGAGAAAAAGGTTAGAAGGTGAATTTTACCTTTTTCTTGAGCCATTTCCTGCAGGCAGAAGTAAATGACTCTTGCACCCAGACTGAAGCCAATCAGTGTGACAGGTCGCTTGCCCTAAGAAAGATGGAAAGGAGAAAATGCCATCAAATACTGTTCTAGACCTAGAAAGAGAGACTGGCTGCAGGATCCCCAAGACCCTGATACACAAAGCAATTCTGCTTGTGCATGATCTTTTAAACATTTGAGCAATTTGGTTGATTTCAAAGGGATTATGTATCCTCAAAGTTATGCACAGTTCAATATTGAGAATTCTGCATATCTGAGTATTTTGTGGGTTTTGATATTCAGAAAATCAGTTGAAAGAATCTAATGATCAGAAGTTACAACAAAGCAGATGTTTCAAAGAGAAACAAAACAGATGCTGTCATTGTTTTGAAATTTCCAAATGAAAGCCTAATTCAAGGAGCAAAATTTTCCTCGAAATGTTTCAACAAACAGAAGAAGCTGTAATACAAAAATACTGACCACTCTGGATTTCAGACTGAATGACAGCAGCACTGTGTAGCTGTTACAAAAAATGATATGGGTTAAGCTTTTATTTTGAATAGCCTAATAAGATTTTCTGTAAGATCAATGGGAGCCAAATCTCAACAACAATGAAAAATGGTCTTTGTATTAACCAGTGAGCAGGTGTGCGATGGACTCCCTAGACATCATGCTAGCTAGTTTTAGATGCTCCAGCACATTGGAATGTGCGTTTTCACAATAGCGAATGCTTAAAAGGCAGTAACAAATGCCCCCAAGCAAAACAAAGGGCTTGTATGAAATAAAGTTTATTGCCTTTCCTGGGATTGTATTTTTATGAGAAATCAAGTTTGTTTCTACTCGGCTGTTTCACATTGTTACGACACGCAGCTCTGGGGCCATGGCTCCCATAGGGCTCCTCTATAATAGATACCGGACTAGCGTGCCTGTGAGACGAACACATGGCCAGCAGAAAAGAGCCTCCCTCCATGCCAGCGATAGCCCAGCAAATAATGGCAGGCTTTTGGGGGGCAGGAACATCTTTTGCAAGCCTTCTCAGGAAGGCTTAATAACTTCTGTCTCTTCTTTCAGGTACCAGCCCATTCCACTTCTCTGTAGGCAAAACATGGCTCACGGTGCATCTCCCGCTGCACAGTCTTCTCTTCCGTTGTTTTACTAGTGCCTCTTAATTATCAGTGAATATTTTTAACACTCTGTATTCTCTTTTTTCTTTCACCTGTCTTTACTTTCTGTTCTCAGATTTCCACTAGGTGAGCTGGCCTGGCTGGTGACATGGTCAAGCCACTTGTCATTTATGACCTGGATCACTTCTTCTTCATTTAGAAAAGCTTTAGGTTAAATGGAATGAATCTTAGCAGGATTTCTCTGACTCAGTTGGGACTTCCTATTTTTCCCCAGTGAACCAGATACATGCTGGTCACCTTCATGCAGCATTTTTTCCATTTTTCAGTTTATTATTAATTTTTGTCTGCCTGGAAGGATACCACTTGACAGTTAACTAGCATGACTACAAAACTTAACCTCCATGGGCCAAAACCCTTCCAGCTATTATTCCTGGATAATTTCTAGCCAATTACCTGCTGTCGACTGAGCAGGATATGTGCTAGGTGTTTGCCTACTTCAGCAGACCGATGGAGACACACTCCCCAGGGGTTGTCAATGACACTGGCAACAGTCAAGAGTGAAGCTGGCCAAGTCAAGGCTGTCACAATACCTGCAACACACAAAGCAAACAGCACCACATAGTCACAAATCTGGGCTGCTCTTAGGAAACATCAAAAGCAAGATGGTTCACTGAAGTTAAAAGCTAACCTAGGACCTTTTGTCATTTCCAGTTCTTCTTTCTCAAGTGCTGATCTGAGAAATATTTTGCTAGAGTAAAGATAAGAAAGAATCTGATGTTCTGATATGGAGGCAAACAGACGCTATGCATGAATGTAACCTGCATGTTTGAGAGGTTTATGTAAAGCAGTAAAACAGAGTGTAATAACATAGAGAAATAGTGTCACACACGAAGGGAGGTGTTTCCAGATGTAAATTTAAAAGAACAAGTCAATGACACAGAGGCAAAGCAATCCAGGAAAGCAAACGTAAATTACAGGTGTGGCAGAGAAGGTTCTCAGGCGACATCTGCAGGGTGGTGCCAATACTGCCAAGGAAGATGTCTTCTCAGAAATCTTCCTTGTTTAGGAAAGCTCCCTTAAACAGACACCAACAGTGAAACTGCACAAGAGCCACTTGAGCAGATCTGATAACATTTAGGTTCTTACCTGACAAGACAGTGAATTTTAGGGCTTCTTGAGCCATCATGTTCACAAAACCATTCAGCAGGGAATCTAAGGCGTTGCCAAGCTCCATCAAGTACTTGGATTCCCAGGCCAGACAATACTGCTCACTCGATTGCAACATGCTGCTCCATGGTGCTGTGAAGCTCCCTGAGAAAGGTTGCAAAGATGGAATTCATGTTCAGAGAAAATGCAACAACAGCTGACTCCTAGCAAGATGAGCCCAACAGAGAATCAGAAAAGAACCTGCACGACACTGGAATGTACTGATATACTGTGATAACAAGGAATCATATTTAAAAATACTGTTAGATTTAGACTCCATATTTCCACTGTTTTAAAATAAATTTGGGCTTTGTAAATAATTGTGCAGCTTTAGCTGCGTTGGCAAAGAGTCTTCAGCATGGACAGGCTCAGACTTCATGACCCATTCAGTTGCCTCGGAGACTGCCAAGACAGATGGACATTAACACTAATTATGTCAGGTATTGAGGACATTCCTCCTGTCATCAGACATCAGGCCAAGTCCTGCAGCTCCATCTTCTCATACAGACCAAAGGAGGGCCTGTCCTGAGAAAGATGAAGTGCTGAATGGCCGCACAGACTGAGTTCTATGGGACCAGAAGCATAGAAAATATGTAAGATCTTGTCAAAATCTATCACAGAGCATCTTCCCAGCACTTCAGTTAGGTGGGCAAGGACTGCAGTAATGGCCCTGTTTGAAAACAAGAAATCTGCATTTGCAGATCCAGACTGTAATTATTTTTACTTTCCCATCTAGCCTAGTTAGCCACTTGAGTTTAATTTTTTTCCCTCCAGGTGCTACTCAAAAGCAGTACCTGGATGTTTGAGAGACAATGGATAATTTCCACTGTGCAAGTCTAATTTTTGGCTGAAAGAACAATTTTTAAGCCATACTCTCTCCTGTTTGTAGTGTAGCTTGTACTAAGTGGCCAGGAGGGGCCTGGCAACGCTATTAATGGCAGATGAACTTCGAAGGGCAGAGCAGAATTTTCATTTTAATTAACTGAAACCCCTCCCACACTGTTCCCTCCCCAAATGACACAGGGCAGGATGAGGCAGCTGCTGACCAAAGTGGCATGAGAGAGCCCCATGCCAGATCACATCACAATGTACTGTCAAATTTGTGAATGTATAGCTACTGGGAGCTCAAAAATCACAAGGTAGCGAATTCTGTAAAAATTCTGTCCTCAGTCCCTCTGTTTTAAGGAGTCATGCAAGTGTGTGAATAGACAGACACAGCTGTAAGGAGGAAAATGGATGGCAATTCTAGTTTTGCTTTTTTAAACATTGTAGCAGATTGCTAGTTATGGAAGAAGAATGTGTGTCATTTGTAACTCCCTTTTAAGGGCAAACAGACACAAAAAGGTTCCTGAAGGGATGCACTTGTCTTTGTAACAGTGCCTGGGAGCCCTCCAACCCCAAGGATTTGGACCCCTGGCAAGCAGACAATGAGAAAAGCCAAAGCACAGTACTGCAAAGTGAAAATAACCTTGCTCTGACAACAAGCTGCAACCTAACAAGAAACAGGACAGACACATCCTTCTGCATTAATGATACCCAATGTTAATCATGATGCTTCTGAATAAATTGGCAGCTGTTCAGTCAGGTTGCTGAACACATCAGCAGACAGTTGACATATGTTGTATGACAAGCTATACTGGAAACTGAAACACTGCAGAATTTTCAAGGTTGTTGCCTCTAAGTTCACCTCCTCAGTGCTGTGCTTAACAGGATTTACTTGACAGAACTTTCTTGCCAATAAACCTCATTATCTGGCAGATAGCAAGAAAGAAAAAAGACACTATTTCTGTTAATTGCTGGAGGATAAGCATAAGGTCTCAGAGATAGGTGAGACACTTTGTACTAGTGCTGGATATCATCCACCCCAAACAGACCTTTCCTAGCAAAACCAGACAGCATTTATTAACAGAAACAATCCTGCTATGACTACTAGCAATCTGACTATCACTACCAATTTACTGTCCTCTCTCTTTCCTCTATTTTGATTGGGATTGCAGATTGGGTTACAAAGTCTTACGTTGAGAGTTGATCTCTTTTAGTCAGCAGGCGATGCAAGTGTGGGGCAGACATGGTGCAATGAGAGCACTAACAGTGCCTGGAGTGGAACACAGATGTGGCTCTCCAGGCTCCTCTCAGTTTCCTCATCTTGTTCTTACCATACTTGCCAGTGCACAGCCATCCAGTAATTGCTATGGTGATATGAAGCTGCTTTCCTTCAGTAAGTGGGAGGAATTCAAACTCTTCTATGGCTCCCACACGCTTCTTCATCTTGTATCCTACACACAGAAAGGCAGAAACAGGAGTCTCAGAAATAGCGCAGCAAGGACAGACTCTGCTAACAGTAGAAGTTCGTAAAAGATTACTTGGGTAATTTGGATAAGGCTTTTTTCCTTCCCAAAACCCTCAGCAAGTCCATGCATTACTTAGAGCTTGGTATGGGGCCAACACGATCCTTCCAAGCTTGTATGATCTGAGGGAATCCCAGCAGAAGGCTTTTTTGCTGCAGACCAGACATCGGCTGTAACAGCTGCTGCTCTCCATGGCAGCATCTTTATAATCCAAAGCAGCAAGCTCTCATTTCCTTCATTAGCCACATACCAAATATTATTTTCCTACTTGGTCATCAGGGGCTACACAGTATCTTAATCAGCATTGAAATAAAAATTTCATAGTTGTAAGATTATTCCTCAAGTTGCTTTCCTTGCTCTGCAGAGATGAGTGAAGTCATTAGCTCTGCATTTGCAGACATGATCCTGTCCCTCAGTAGCTGAGAAATGTGCAGTGACTCTCTTACCAGTAAGGCCAGCTCCAGCTGCTCCAAAAAGAGATGCCATGACAGCAATTCCAGCAGTCGAACCTAAAGCAGCTGCTCCAGCACTTCCGATGATAGTAGCAGCTCCCGCAGCAACCAGAGGGGCAGCAAGACCCCCCGTCAAGCCTGAAGATGCAACAAGTAATATCACCAAACTATTATCACTTACAAAAACCAGGCAGTCATTTCCCTGTGCTGTGTGACTACTGCTAATGCTACTGAAAGAGCACAAATGATGGTCTTTTTTGCATCACCAATAAAGGGGCTTTCTGAGACCTGCCCCAGGCCCTGAATCTCAGCACAGATTCTTTGACTGACTTCAGTAAAAATGAAGAATAACTTAAAAGTCAAAGGAAGAATGTGTGGTAGATTGTGGTGAGCTATGCCCTATTTGCTTAGGAAATGATCTAGTCTCGTGCTATTTTGAATTGAGAGTTGAAGATCTGATCCTCTTACAACACAAGAGCAAAAGAGGTGAAAACATTTTTTAAGGGTGATGACCTCGGTTTAATACTTCCCCCAGCCAGTGAAGCTACACTGGAATAACTTTTCCAGCTAATTCTTTCAGTTTCATTTTCATGTGGCTGAAAATACTTTTCTTGGATTTGGGGTTTCTTTCGTTGGGTTTTTTGTGTTGGTTTTTTTTGTTTGGGGTGGTTTTTTGGTATCCGAAGTGACACACTACCTTCAGCCTGGCAAAGAAAAGCAGTGAAAATTTTAAAATTAGAGCTTGGGCTAAAAGGTATGATATGATGGCTTCTGTTACTGAATGTGTAATTCAGCCCCCGCCCCGACTCCACCCCTAGTGCTGTGCATGCAATTCAGGAGCAAGTCTCCAAAATGCCTAGGGCAGCCTTACCGATCACTGTTCCGCCCCCAAAGGTTGCCAAACCAATCAGCAGGTATCTCTTCAGCTTTTTTCTTCTTTCCTTCTTTTTTCTTGATACTTCTGCAGTTCTGTGGGGGGATTAGAAGCACAAAAACTGATGGAAAAGCCTGATGGATAGGAGTGCTGCATCAGAATCTGCTTTTATTCTCTTCAGTGTAATTTCCCTACCAGGAACAGTAAAAACTAACATGCAGGTGTGGACTGTGACAACACACTCAGATTTATAAGCATGGACATAAACCCACAGATTTAAATTGAAACGATTTAATTGCTGACAAAAGCCAACAGATGTTACTTACTTGGAAAACCCTTCCTAATAGGGCTGAAGCTTGTAAAAAAAAAAGAAACAAAAAGTCAAAAGCATTTCAGTAACTGTATACTGCCTTTGTGTCTTAAAAAAAACACAAGAAAGCTAAGTGGAAACAGGGCAAAGTGTTTGAAACAAAAGGGAATGGGGTAATTTGTGCTAACAAACAAAGAGATGGAATTAAACTGTGTTCCAACAACTGTTTATATTGAGCCGCTTTATAATTGCACATCACAATATAATAATATAATAGGTATTAAACACAGTCATTAGTTCATTTGTCTGTGTGCATTTAAGCTACACTTTAACAAGCTTATCACAAACAGGTAAATAAACCTAAAAGGAACAAATATCACTTATTAGGCACTACTTCTGGCTTCTTTCCACTGTCTTTGGTTTCTCTCTTTCAAGAAATACTTCCCACTTCAGAGTCAAGTGCAAAAACCAGAGGATACTGGAATAAGTTGTTTACAGAGGAAGGTTCCTTCTAGCCTGCTTATGCAGTGGTTAATCTGGGCCTTGAAACACAAGAATTTATCTTGCTTCCAAACTTGGATATTTTCCCTCTTAATCCTAGCCTAATTGTGGATTTTCATTATCCATATAATTGCTTAATCCTTCCTGGACCCCCCTAAGCGCACTGTAATTTTGATAAAGACAATTTTCGATGAGTCCCAAACAATATGCAGCTTTGTAAAACACAGCAGGAGGACAATGGAGCACAGTGGGCGAAATCCCTGCGTCGCTGAAGTCAATGGCAGAACTCCCGCTGACTTGCATGGCACAGAGACTTTGTTTCCACAGAGATCCTCCGAAAAAACACAGTGTGTTACCTTCTGCAGCTGCAAATGTAACTGTCTGCAGAGAACAAGAGTGCAAGCCTGCAATGGCTACCTCTTCAGCAATTTCTGTATAACCAAGTTCACTTTCTACAACCCCATGGTCAAAGCAGTATTTGGATGTGCCCTAGTTTGTGCATGCAGTCACCAATCTGAATGCCTGGCTTTGGAAAAAATGCTCCTGGAGTTCTTTAAACAAGTGCTGCAGTCTGATTGTTAATACCCCAGTTGGCAATATCCAGCAATTGCTGTTCTACATAGTGGTTCACCAGCTTTTACAGTCAATGTGCTATTGTCTCAGGCTGAAAATAATGACATTGAGAGAGCTGAAATACGGCTAACCTGGCTTTAGTTGCAATAACGAGCAATTTGAGTTATGTGGGTAGATAGTTTGCAGCTAAATCCTGCCTGAAGATGCAGTAAGTAAAACTACTGTCATGAGAAGTTTTATCTGTCATTGCTTTCCTTCCATAGCTGCTAGCAACTGCTTTTGACAGTTGCTTTCCTAATAGCTTCTGCATTACAATTATCACTTGATTACCAGACTGCTTTTTATCCACTATGGTAATTAACTGCTTCTTCTGGTACTTCTCTACCCTCGGTGATCTTGGATGTGCAGCTTCTTGCCTGAACCACAAATTAAGTTCAGAGAGATTTTATAGGTGGAATTTCAGGTCATTTTCCAGTGATGAAAAGTGGCAAGAGTACACGTTAGCGAGCAACTGATGTCATGTTTTCCAGTTTCACACAGAACCATGTACAAAAGAGAGGTTCACACCTGCAAGTCAGAACATGTTCGGTGCTAGTAATAGGGATTTAAGTGTTTGGAACATTGTTCTACAGATGATTGAACATTTAACCTTGCAGGTTCTGGGCCACAGTTCAACACATCTACAGCAGCAAAGGCAGGAGCAAAACCTTCTGTTAACAAGTATCAATAAAAAATGCCTGTGCAGAAGCTGCCAAAACCCTGTTTGGTTGCTACTGTTCCAAAACCTCTTGCAGTGGATGGTCAAAGCTGGAAGCATCCTAAGCAGATGTTAATGTATTCCCTGCCCCCAAAAGTCTGCGAGGTCAAAGTGGTGACAGGTTTATATTCTGCTTCCGTCCCCTGTTGACTCCTAACTTTCAAACAAACAAAGGGTCACTGATTCCCCACAAATCTCAGCCTTGTGCTTGTTTTAGCACTGTACTAACGAATGTGTTCCCAGTGCAGTCTTGCATCACTCTCACTACAAAGACTTTTCTCCTTATTATCTTATAGGTATTTACTTCCATGGCTGCAACTTGGGCAAAGAACAAGATTGAAATCCATGGCTTTTGCCACACCAGCTATGCACAAAACCCACTGGGTTAGCTGCAATGTTTGAAAGCCATGCTTGTAAGTATGCGGCGTAATTCTCCAGTTGCTCTTGCCATTATCAGACACACCACTATCTTTTTGGGTTGTGCTACAGGAGCCACAGTCCATTTGATACAGATGGAGCATCATCTTTGCAAGCGACGCCCCACCCTCGGCATCAGTGTTTTCCTGTGCTTAAAGGCCCAGCATTGAGGTTGTTTCCACAAGCCACAGCAAAACAGTCCCCATTAATACCAACCTTTGCTCCTGCATGCCAAATGGTGTCCTGTTTAGCAGTCCATGATCTTTGAGATTATTTTGACTTTCCCTTTTTACAGCACCCCATAAAGTTAAGCTTAATTTAAATAAAGCTATAACTGAAAGATACCCGTCACATGCTGGACCCCATGGCGATGTCTGAACTGTTGATTAAAGGGATGTTGATTAAAGACTTCATTAGCACTCAGGTTAATCTCATAACCTGTTTGCTGAGTTGACAGATAAAAATATTCAGCAGTCCCTTCAAAGTCCACTACGGACACATTTACTGCCTTACATATCGCTAAACGTTCCCACAATTCCTGCTGATAAGTGGAATATAAAAATACTACATTTCTTATAGATACCAAATTTTTGGCTGTTTCACATCTGAGAAGTGGTGATTAAGAGAATTAATCTTATATTAATAACACAGAATTAGGAGTCAAGTCCATAAGTATCTAAAGACGCAGACTGTTGCCCTCAGAAATCTACCTTCAATAGGAGTTAGACAGCTGTTTCTTAAACAGGCACAGAGAAGGACAGATCCGTAGAAAATGAGCAGCTGAGGATCTAATGCTGAAATTTATAGAAACTTCATTCTGCAAGAGGCAGTTCTATCTGAAGAATATTGGGCCAAGAGATAAGAGACACAAGATGTTTGTGATGTATTTAAGCACAATCTGCAGTCTAGGAGAGGCAACTGGAACAAGGAAATGAGGCAGTTCAGTGTGGAGCCTTTACCAGCTTGCAAGGTTGGGTCTTGGCTCTGATTTTAAGAATGCTGAGCTTTCCTGCTTCTCAGTGCAGCTGAAGTGCTGTGAGGGCTCTGCAACCCTAATCAAGCCATAAATGATTACGCTAAGAGCCATGGGGGGAATGATCAGAGACTGGGCTTAGGCACAAGTAATTACTGCTAAGCTTTCAAGTACCAGCAGTGTTTTTTCATCCCATAGTCAACCCAAATATTCTTACTCTGACTCTTCCTCTTTTTGTTCCTTCAGGCTCTCAAGCAGAGATTCCTCCAGGACTTCCAGCTCCTCCAACGGGATTCTCAGCAGCCAGGTGATATGGCAGATCAACACCCTCGCTCGAGCATCATAGTACCCTTAAACAGAGGGAAGGCCAAGAAATCAATCAGTCTTCATCACACCAGATTAAACAGCGAGTGGTGCACTTGGCTGTCCTAGAGGACCATGTTACATACAAGCATAGGTCCTTCTCTCAGGCCCTCTTTGTCTTCCATGTATTTGAAGACAACCCCTACTATCTAGAGAAGAGAGTGATAAATGTAAAATCCTCCCTCCCTGCAAACCTCACTACACAAGGTAATTGCCTCTATGGCAGAAAAAGGATATCAAATCCTTTGGTCTTATCCTCTGTGACAGAGGCCTTTTGGCTCTGGATAGGCTGCATCTTTCTTCTCAACAGAGAAATGCTGCAGCAAGACCAGTCTTAACTGGAAATATCAAATATATATATATATATGCATAACATGACACAGTACACCTCAACGATGCACCAATGCAAGATATGGTATTTTGTAAAAATGCACCTCCATGCAAAAGCTTTATATTCAATTCATCTTGTTGGCAACAAGAGGCACTCTGGAGTTTTAAAGCTACACACCGGCTCACCTAGCAGCATCACTGATAATTGTTTGCATTTATACTTCACTGCTGGATGTGCAGGAGTGGACAGTGTACTCAGACAATGTGCGAAAGGAGAAACGATTGATCCTGGGCTTATATGCAGCTGTTCTTAAAGAAAAGACATTTTAAATGTAATGGATTTTAAATTATTTGTGCCAACTCTTGCTTTTTTAATGTGTTTCTCTCAGTAGCACCTGCTGCTTCCTGATGGTGGGCTTTTGTAAAGGGTTCTTGGTGCACTCTGGGATGAAAAATGCAATTGCTTTTCTAGGGGTGGGTGAAGATACCAGCAAGACCCAACTACAAAGTATGTTTCTGATACCTGCTGCACGTAGATCAAATATGGCATTTGGCGATCTATTAAGTTTATTTATTTATTACCATCATTACCAAATACCAAACTACTTCGGTAGGCTTTAATGACGGCACTTTTAAGATTTGTGCTTGGTTGAGAAATACGGATAGTATTTATCTTCACTTCATCACCAATACGTGCCACATCTTGCAAGCCCAAGCAGGTGTTTTAACGAGTAGCCTTCTTCCTTCCTGTCTGCTAACACATAACTTAGCTTTTTATTTAGCCAGCCTGGCAGTAAGTCAGCAAGGCTTGAAAATATATTTCTTTTAAATTCCAGCTTAGCAAAATAAGCAGTTTTGCAATAACTGACTTGTCAATTTTCCATTAAAAACAAAGCAAGAACAAAAGTGGTACTTTGTTCTGCACTGAAACACGCTAATTGGCAACCAGTGAGTTCTCTCCTGTAAGAACATGTTAAAACACAGAGATTTAAAAAAACACAAGTAGTGATATAAAACAGGCTTCTTTTAGAAATGAACATTTTGTTCAGTAGACAATCTTTATTTCATGAATTTTATCAGACTAATCCATGTTATGGATTGTAAACCAGAAAATTGTTTTATGCATAATATAATATATGAGTAAAATCACATTTATTTGTAATAGGCTTCACAGGACACTCTGGAATTTATTCCCTGAATATTTTTTTTTTCTTTTTAGGCAACAAGTGATCTGCAGAAAATTTGTTAGGCTGAGGTTTTTGTAACAGCTTTACTGCCTTCCTAAAGGAAGAGGTCGCCAGCTCCCCTGGAAACACTGGAGAAAAACCACCCCACTCTAGGTATTTCAGTTCAGAACTTTTCTACCATCACAGACTTTTGCATGCCAATGTAGGGCATGTGAAGGTAAGGAGGTGAACAGTTGTTCAATTTTTAACAGGTATTATTAATCATTCCTAATAAAATAGTTGCCTTTCCCTGTAGGGAAAGAGTGTGCTGCTTTTCCTATAAAGGAAGCAAAGATAAAATAGGACGGTACTTTGAGCTTTCTGAGCATTTTAAAGTATCAGATGTAAACTCATCTACATTATTCTTACAAAAAACAAATGCTAGATAAACTTACCATCTCTAAGAGAGAAGGATAGAAGGTCCTAAAAAGAAAAAAAAAAGAATATTCAAGTTAAAACTGATGACGTATGCCTGGAGGTATCAAAATGGAGGCATGAAAACCCACTGGACTGATTTAATTACTGCAGCATGTCAGTTCATAAACATGGGAAGCCAGCAAGCCTACAATTCAGCAAGGCAGCACAGAGCAAAGCCAGATGCTTCCAGCACAAAAGTCTCCATAGGCAGGTACAAATGGCTGGACAGAAGTAGACAATGCTTGGTATGGCCTGGAGCATCCCATGTTTTTTGTTATTAGCAATCCTGTTGCAACTGAAATCACCATAATTACACTGGACTTCAAAGTTTAGAGAAAGAGGGCTCTAATATTCCTACAACTCTAATGCCTTCTGCTTGCTATGTAGTCATATATACTCAGATTTTCAACATGAGTAACAGGTTTGAATGCTACTCTAATGGACCAGTGGCCCCTATTTTCTTTGGCATTCTGGGAATTCATAGCTCTAGGCGGTAAGGCTGAACTGGCATGAAGTTCTTTTGGATTAAGTGCTCAAAAATAGAAAACTCGGAATTTATGGCCATCTGTCAAGACTGAGGGACTTGACTTCTGTGTTGGCTCTTCACCATAAAAAAAATCAGAGAAACAAATCAATCCAATAGATGGTTTCTATGGAGAAAGAGGTCAGTGTTTTTACTACTGTGTTCTCCTCTTTTATTGTCACTGGACAAATTTTAAGTTCTTTATGTAACTACAACACTAAGCACTAGCTCAGTCTAGCTATTTCCCTCTCCTACACATAAATAAAGCACAGCTGAATTTTACAGGGAATCCTTCAGCCCTTTGGGAACACAAAAAATGCAGCCAAAGATGTAGGAGGTTGCCAAAGAGTTGATGATTATTAGTCCCATAAGCTCCTAAGCAAAATTTGTATCGTAAAAATGTCTCTAATCTTTCCCCTACTGCATGAGAAGTGTAGAACGGAGAACAAGCCATCCTTAACCAACTCCTACTAGAAGAAGGGCAAACTGTAGATACTATCCAAGGAAAAGTAAGTGCCTGGACTCCAAATATCATTTTAACTTGAGAAGAGTCTGCTATTTCATAATGGAGAAGAGAGCTTTTGCATAGGACTGGGGAAACCAAGCGATTAGGACAGCTGAACTCCCACCTATGGGTGCTTTTTGACCAGGTACAGCCCCAAAACCTTTGCTCCACTGCTGCCTAATGTTTTCACACACACCCCTCTGCTGCTGAATATCTGGGTGGCTGCTCCCATCCACAGAGATGCCTTCTTTTGCTTGCCTGTCCTGCAAATCCTAATGGGATAAGGATTTCCAGAAGGTATCTGTCAGGCTGGGCTCTGCACAAAGCAGTCATTACTGCTCCTTTATCCTGCATCCCAATGGCCAGAGTGCTCACCCAAGAAAAGGAAGGTCCTGGTTTGCTATCTCCAGTGTGTGAATAACCCTTTTAATTTAAGTTAGTCACTGAATCAGGTCTCCTCTGTTCCCCTAATCACCACAGTGCAGAAAAAATGTCTTCTTTTTAGGTCTGGCCATGATTAGTATTCTGTGCATGCACACACACTGCTGACTGTTCCCCAGACTCGTTGGTGGGATGTGGGAATTGGAGACATTCATCCCCATAGGCAGAGGGAGGAATGTAACCCTGGTTTCCCAAAGCCCGACTACTGTAACTACCCAGGTATTAGATACATGGGCACCATCACCTCCTCCCTGGCTGCAGTTTTGTGGGGAAGGGTTGGCATAGAAGCATCAAAGCCCAGCAGAAGGTCCAGGGCTGGGATTCCCAAGCAGAAAGTTGACCAAGCAAAGAGCCTGAAGTCTAGAATAAGGTGAAGCTTGCGACCTTGTTGCCATCATTTTCCATGGACTAATATAGGCAGCCTCTTGAACAGGGTTACTGGTTTGTGCAGAGCCCATTTGTAGGCAATAAATTCTCCCTGTGTGTTGCAAAGGGAGCTGTGGGTGTTGACTCAGGTCCTGTAAGATATGCTCAGTATTGTCTGTCGCACCTAGTATCAAATAACTTCTTTTAAAAATCTGGCCTCAGCATTTACATACCTGCATTTCAGAAGGTGAGGGACGGATACGGGTAATCAGGTGATAAACTGGAACTACTGTTTTTATTGCATCTGTGCCAATTAGCATTCTCAGCTATTTCTAATTGGTTTAGGCTTTGCACGTACTGCTGTGCAGTCATCTGGAATCCAATCAGCATTGATTGATTAGATTAGTTCACAAGTAGTTTATTTTCCTCCTCTAAACAGCAGTTATTATATTTCAGTCTTATTTTGAAGTTGGTGTTTTGAATCTCCCTGTGAACTCTGTGCGCAAGATTACCACCCATATGACTGAGAAGCCTTACAAAGAAAGGGAAGCAATCTTTATTCAGAATCTTTGCTAGCTTTTTATGAATTGCTGCAAGTTCAAAACCCATTTCCTCAACAACAGAGCGCATCCAATCCACATCATGGTGGATGCATGTAGAAAAACACAGGAAAATGGGCATTGTAAAGTATGTTCGCAGAAAAAAAATTATTCATAGTAACAACTTTCAACATTTTCTCACCTATCATCAATTCTTCACCTCTTTTTGTTGCACTGCCTTCTCATACCGCACCCACAGCCTGTGTGTTATGACTACGATCCTTAAAGGATTCAGTTAACCAACATTTGCCTGTATTAGTCATCTGCAATGAAGGCAAACAAAGATAAAAATCCATAATCCTCAAATTTTCATTGAATCAATGGTGAGCTCACCTCTAATCTCCTGACCTCATGTATCATCCCTTCAGCATCGCTAAGATGGAGGGCATTCAAAAATGCAGGCTTTAGTGCCAACAGGACTCTGCCACTGAACACACTGAGCAATTAAAGCATGTACTTGTTAAATAAACAGTAAATGTTGCATCAGGAGCAGCTGAATACAAAGAAGCAAGAGCACCATAAAGCAACATATCAAGAATTCACAAAGCTTTGACCTGTAGCTTATTTATTTTCAGGTAAGAAGGAAAAAGCTGATCTCAGCCTTGATACACTGAAGTTTCCCACATGCCAGTATGCTTTCCCAAAGACACGTTGCAAGCCTCTGCTGCCTTGCTCTACAAAAGTCTTTAATTCTATCCTTCCTTTGACAAAATCAATTACCTTACCCATATACATGACTGCATAAGGTACTGATGTTGTGGCATTAGGCTGATAGCTATTCCTGATCTTTGCTTTCAACTAATCCAAGAATTGTTATCTACAGCTTCTGTCACCTGAATCCAGGTGATAAGTGCCTCAGTTCTCTGGCTCAGAGCAAAATACCTTTGTAAAAGCACATGGAGCCCTTATGCAACATAAGCTCGGAGCAAGCACAAGCTAAATTTCTCCCTTAATAAACTCAGCAGCAACGCAGGAAGATGTGTCTAAATCTAGAGAATCCATTCTGAAGCAGCAAGAACAAGGGAAACAACCTGGGAAGTACCACGCAGAAAAAAACAAGTGTGGATTTATTATTTTGAGCAAACAACATCGAAATAGCTGCTCTTATTTTAGAAGATCTGTCCTAACTTGTTAATTAAGCTTAAGATTCTCTGTCGCTATACTCATACCATTACAGGGCTTTGGGCACTGCAACATTCAGATGTTTGGAGCAGATCCTCTGAGGCCTTTTATGGACTGACTAGGAGACACAAAAGATGGCTGAGATAATGGGAGCTGTTCATGATGACCAAGAAAGTTCACTGCTATCATATCTTTACTTACACAGCCATGTTCTCACATCTGCTATTCTGTCAGGCCTAATTGCCTGACATTGCTAAAGGTGAGTGTATGATAACTATTACTCAATACCAGAGTACTGTCTGCATGCAGGATATCTCACTATTTCCTTGTGTGCAGCGCACAGCGCAGGGTGCAAGGTGACAGCGGCCACATTATGCGTGGTGGCAGCAGCAGCCTACCATGCTCTTCACCCCACACAGCATAACGTGAGGCTGGATGAGGAGGTATCTTCCCCAGCTGAGACTCTGCAGCAAAGATAAACACCACGGAAATGCTTCGCCTTTTTTATCTTTACATCAGCTTTTACATCAGAACATTAGGGAGTAGTCCCAATCTCACTAATACTTCCTCAGTGAAAGAAAATAAAGTCACAATAACTTATTTCCTTCTGGCCAAAGCTGACTCTGGAAGAACGACTCTGGAAATTGTGCTATTTGGAGCATGCATGTAGAAGTGTTTTGTATTACAGGTATGGTGAGGGGGCTTTTAAACAAATGAAAATCCTGTCTATCATGTTCAGTATTTCACCAAAATCTGTAGAACGCACATATGAATCAAAAACCACTGCAAAAATACAGTCAAAGTAAAAAGTTTGACAGTTCTCTCTTCTGTAGAGCAGAAGTGTCAAAGACATAAACCATTAATTCAACAGATAGTAACTGTGCCTCATGTTCATCACTTCCATGAGCTGTTTATGGATAGAGAGACTGCCAGTCACCCACAAAGCTGCTGAGAAATATATGCATATCAGAAATATTGATTTTACTTCCTTGACTGTACAAATAGAGCTTCAGGTGCAAACACACACATATGACAAATCTCTTTTGCAAAAGCAAACAAGGGCGAGGGGAACATATGAACTTACTTGGGTAACAACAACTGGATTTTCTTTCAAGATAGGATCCTTCAGCAAAATCTGGGCAAAAGTTTCTGTGCCCTCACCTCCTAAGCCACTAGCAAATGCTGTCATGGCAGGTAAGACGGCATCGGGCAGGTCCAGCCATTTCACAAAGCCCTCAATGAATTCCATCCTGAAAGAGCTGTAAGGCAACAGTAGCGGTTAAGGCTCTGTAGCTGGGTATTTTTGCAAAGTTTGAGTGGTCCCTGCTTTCAGATGTTGATCTGCTGCTGTTCACACAAAAATCAAAGCATCATTAAGAAGCCAGCAGAAGTTGAGTTGCTACGCAAGCTGGCTAAACAAACAAGCAAGCAGTCTGAACGGAGCTATACCTTTCAATACATGCTCTGAAGTCTGCAATATTAAGGGATACAATTTGTGCTGAAGTATAAAAGTCTTAAAGGTGTAAGAGAGGAAGTTAATACAATTAAGAAAACACCTTATGTCAAAAGGATCTTCCACTATCCTAACCTCAGAAGACCCCACACAGAGTCTGATACCAGCCCCATCTGAGCTGCTACCCAAAAGCCACCTCCTTTGCTCACCCCTTGCTACCCCGTGTAGTACCTTTGCTCTTTTTCAGGGAACAGCCATGCTAGGGATATCCCACAAAGCGCCGCATAAGCAAATCTTCCCGGTTCGCCCAGCCGCTGGCCCAGAAGCACACACGGTTCCTTTTCACCTGCCTGTTCAGCGCTGCTATGCTCTTTCGAAGCCCAACCTTTCCACTTCTCTTCTGCAGCCATTTTTACCTGCAAGTTCAAAGAGGAAAAAGCAGAAGAAAAAAACCCAAACAAACACTTGAAAACCAGGAAGCAAGGAGACGAATTGCCTTTGCTTTTTCACTCTCACACTTGCTGTCGGTGTTAAGTCTATCAAAGTCCAGCTTGCGTATCCCCCCACAACATGGTGCTGCGACCAAAGAAGATGACGGGAGACTTTCTGTTCACCAATTCTCAACAGTTTTGGAGAAAATGAGCCAACAATACTTCATACAGCAAAAGAAGAAGTCCCCTTCAAGATGCAAAGAGACTGGGTTCTGCTCAGGCACATCACTCATATGTTTACTGCAAAAATAACATGTAAAATAAAAGCTCTGTACCTGGTGCTTGGACTGGGAAATAACTTGCCTGTCTCCTCCTCAACACAAATTGCTCCTCTGTTTATTTTGCTGAAGGTGTTAAGAAAGTTGAGTCCAGCTGCAGCCTCTGATGTGATGGACTTTTAATGCGTCCCATGGACATTGCAATGCCTTGCTTGTAACATTCTCTCCTGTATACAACCTCTCACTGCTTTTTGCCTAAATATAAGATCCCTGCACCACACGGACCTGGAGCTGGGAAAAACTATTAATTTTTAGAGCGCAGACATGCATGCTTCCAACGGAAAGGCTTACAAGTGCTCCTCGGGAGCCCCCCTGATTATACAAGCAGCCATCAGAGATGACTGAAATTGGGCAGATGTGACAACAGTTCATTTCACAATTCAACATGGGTAACAATCTGCTCCAAAGCTCACTTACATCACGTGAAATTTCTATTGACTTCATCAAGATTGTTGGTTTCTAAGGGGTCAAATCACTTATTTCATTATATACTTCCTATTTAAATGTTTCCTTTCTTCTGAACCCTCTAGAAAGGAAAGAGCCTGAATAGGAATTAAGAGCCCATGACACTACAACTGAATCTCAGAGGATGCAGACACCATTTACGGGATAGTTTGAGAGTCCTAGAAGAAAGAAAGCAGCACAGGATCAGGTCTTTTAAAAGAGATTTTATTATCTGCATGCTGTCTGTCATGGTCTTTCAGGAAAGGTGTCTCTCTTGCCTTCCCACTCAGAAATTTATTCAAGGCGATTTGTATGTCTCAAGGCTTGCACTGTTTAACTGCTGATGTATAAATGCAAGGAAAATTCATCACTCAAGGGCCGATGGTTATCATAACTCGCACCTCTCTCCCTGGGAGAGCTCACCCCCTCACAACATGTACCCCCTAATGCTGTCCGTGGCTTGAGCACACGGGTCTAAGGCATCTCAGTGCGTTTCCATGGAAACGTCACATTCCAGCAATATGGGAGCACAAAGTCCGCAGGAATAAACTGTTATTTCTGTACCAACCAGAGAAGGGACGTGCCAGATGACGTTTCCCCAGGGAGAGCAGGTGCCTGGGATCAATCCTGGCCCCAGCAGGCCCGCTCCAGTACCAACCTCAACAGGCGGCAGCATTTAAGCTTGCTGAATTGCAGGTGATGCGAGACATGTCTCCATGCTGTCCAGGACTCTCTTACAAAATCCCAAGATTGTTTTATGACCTCAGGAGCTCCAAAGCCCTCATTTGGACACCCCAAATCCATTTCACATCACTCACTAGGCTCTGATCTTCCCAAAACATCCAGACTTACAGACCAACTTGCCCAGAAATAATCTAACACTTAAAGTTTCAATATCTTTATAATTACTTAGCAAGTCTACTCACCTCTGCACACAGATTTATTACCTTATTATGGGAGACAGCACTGAAAATAAAATCCCCTTCCCTGTTGTGATAGATTTATTGATTTGTTAACACAGGTTCATATGAAAAGTGAAACAGCTAAAAAGGACCCAGAAACAGTACAACTGTTTAACCTTGTTTCCCAGTAACATAAAAGATGTGACCAATTATGGAGCAACACCATAGCGGCTTCTTGCATGCAACTTTATTGTTGTTATGCAACAAATAATTCACGATGCTGAGCACCTAGAATACCTAGAGAAAGTTTTTGAAATACTTGGCTCTGAAGATGCTCTGACCAGTACACTCGATGTGCATCCCTCAACACAGGTATCTATTTCTTCATAAATACCTAGGAAAAAATGGGCTTTGATTTTCAGACGTGCAGCATATAAAAAAAAGGGCAACATGTAATTTAGTAAAGAAAACTTGGGCCAAGAAGTTTTGCCACTAAATCCAAGATGAGGGAATTGAGAGCTAGAAATATATCCCACAAGTTATCTACAGTTTGTGGCAGAATTTTTTTCTCACTTCCAGCGCTCAATTTTCACACAAAGCCCTTTGTTTTCTTGAGAGGTGGTGTATTTTATATAGCAGCTCCCACAATCTGGTTTGAAAAGCAGAAAGTTAATCTTTTGTGGATCTAAAGTTGTACAATACGCATGCGCTCCCTACTGCTAGAAGAAGAAATACAGAGATGCTGGCATCGTTTTCGTCCTAAACCATGACAAAAGTGATCAAACCACCAACACGTTAACCTCAGAGACCCTCAAAAGTCAATGAGGCATCTCATCAACTTCGCAGAAGTAGCTGTAGATAATTATTCACATGGGCTTGGCCAAAAAGTCCCTTACGAAGGCACACCACAGGATGGCACAGCCAAACTGTGGTTAAGCATCAGACACAACGCTGTGACTGCAGAAGCATTTGGGCAGGTGAGTTTTCCTGGGGACTTCCGCAGGGCTCCAGAGCCACACACGTGCTTACACGCCAGGAGCACCACAGCCTTTGCTTTTAATCCATAGATATGAAGTACAAATACAGAATGCAATTAATCCAGTCCCAGATAAAATCGCATCTTGCCCCAAAAACATGCAAATGCGATACAGACGGCCGCCGCAGTAATGCATGCTAAATGTAGAACAGAGATGAGAGACCAAGGGGAGGGGGGGACACATAGAAATGCTAAAAGCTTAAGTAGTTGCAAAACTGAGCATATTTGATCCGGTTAATCCAGACGTTTGTAGCAGCAGTGACTGAGAAGCGATGGCATTACACAGAAGGTGAGCAAAGCTGCAAAGAAGGACACGACCAGGAGAAAGAAATCGCTAGTGGGAAAAACATGAAGGAAACACTTCTGCTGGGAAAGCTGCGAGGACCGACATCTCCACGGCTGCCGACATTCACCTTTATCGCAAGTCCTTTGCGTCTGAAATCTCTGGTACTAGAATACAGGCGGTGTTTTTTTTACAGAAAGTAGCACTTTCGACAACCACTGAGGAGAGGAAACCAGCCCCCGACAGCAGGGCGGACGCCGCTACAGCCCTTCCCTCAGGGAGCGGCCTGAGGAGAGGGTCCCACCCGCTCGACCCCCTCAGCCCAAAGAGCTGTACCCAGCCCCTCTCCCCACCTCTCCCGGCCCGGACCCGACCTGCTACCGGCCCGGCCTCAACTAGGAGCCGCCGCGCTCCCTTCCGCCGCCTCCCGCCCGCCTCTTCCTGCCCTGCGCGCCCTTCCCGCCGCCACTACGCAATCTGCGTACGGCAGGCGGGCTGCGCTGGGAGGTCCTGTGGGCCGCTACGCGATCGGCGTAGCGAGGCGCGTAGTTTGCGGAGCGGAGGTGGGAGGCTCGCTGGACCGAGGTGATGGCGAGGACTGGCCGCGGGCCCCGGGCCGGCCCTTACTCGGCTCCTTCACATCTCCGTCTGCACCACGAGATGGCTATAGGTGCTCTTTTGTCGCTGCCCATCTTCATTTGCAGTCTTGGGCTTTGTCCACCCCGTTGGTGGCTCGCTTGGGGTTTAGGCCTAGCTGGGTACCAGCCCTTTTACTCCCTTTAAAGCCCTTCTTCCCCTGTGAGAACGCCTCTCTCTCTGAGGGAGGGTTACAGAGAGAGGTAGAGATGTGCATTTGGTGAAGCTGCTCGCAGGTTGCTGCCCCAAGACTTCTTTGCCACCTCCACACAGGACAGGTTGGTGTCTCTGAGGGGTTACCCTGAGGAAGATTAAAGCCTCAGAGGTGTTTCGTGCTTTGTGCTGTGTTACCAGGTGGGATTTCCAAAGCCATATGAACAGAAGCTGAAGTGTATGTGTGTGTATATATATGTGCTCATCAGGCAAATATGAGGGCCATGTATCTGTTGCTTCTGATAGCAGCAGGGTTACTGGCACAGTCAGCTCGGGAGGCTTTGCTCCATTGTAGTTAATTGGCCTTGCAGAAATCCTAAGGCTTTGGAGTTAGTTCAGCTATCTGAGCATAAGGCTTTTGCATTGCATTTTAAGAAATGCATTTGCCCTGAGAGCAGCCTCAGGCTGAAACCCCAAGTCCAGTGTGTAGGAATTTTTGGAGAAAGACCCTTTTTTTCAGGGGAAGGAGAGCAGTGTTTCTGTATGATTGCGTTTCATGAAAGCAAAACTAGTTTTGGTTGCTTGGTAGCTGGGGTAACCAATTTACACTTTAAAATGTGTTATGTGGGACTTGCTTATAAATAATTAAAAAAAAAAAAATCTGAGTACCTGTTCTGTTTAAAAGCCAATTTTGATTTGGCCAAATATCTTGTCCAGGTTGCTTGTAACTAATATTAGACTCCCTCAGGTTTACTCACACAAGTACTCATGTTACATATAGATATTTTCAGTATCATCATATAGTTGTTAAATGTGACACTGAAGTTCTGAAGGCAAGTTCCATTGATCCCAGTTCAGGTGCAGAAGGTATCTACTTTACCTGTGGCTTGGGTAACTGCACAACACAACAGACAAGTTGCAAATGGTTCACAACAAGCAGAGAATCACCTGGGCACGAATCTGTGCTCTCAGACCAAGATCTGCAAATTAGTTTCTTGTAGATTTGACAGTTCTGTGTTTGAGGACCTAAAGTTCTTGTTGTACAGAATCTGAGTGTTGTGGAAGTGTGAAATGTGTTCTTTATTCCATGTATATTTTTGTCTGTTTATGTGACAACACAGAAGAGCTGTTAAAACTGGACCAAAACATAAGTTGAGTGGAATGACAATTAGGAGTGAGTTTTACCAGATGTTGTAGACTTGGGATCTCATTATGTAGTTTAACAGTAATCAAAGCCAGCTCAATTATAGATAATTTAAAGTTCTGTAGATAAAGTGAGGCTTCTACATTTAACAGTAATTTAGAACACCTACACTCAAAATTTTTTAGGCACCTGTCTCCCTCTCTTATCTAACTAGTGACTGTGGTGGGCGATGATGGTGCTGTTTGTTGATGAGAAGCCTGAAAAGAGATTGGGATAGGGAAAGTTGGGGCTTTGGGAAGGGCCCTGTGGGCAGAGGGGCAGAGTGGGAGCACAGCATGACAAAAGGATAGCTATATTTTCGAATTAAAATTGGCTTGTGTATATGCATTGTTAAACAAGTCACGTTTGAAGTTTCTGGTCCAGGATTCTCTCTGTACAGACTATAATCCTTAAATACCACTGTTGGGTCTTATCATGCTCTTAATGTCTTGATGGGATTCTGTCTTTATAAATCATAGTTCTTGGATATTAATGCAGTTTGTAAGGTACAGCTGAATATTACTGCGTGGGCCCATTTCTCATTATGAACCTCTCCCTTTCAGGCTACAATGTGTTACCTCATCACTATGTGAAATTGTGAGCCAGCTAGGTAAGGTAAGCAGGGCAAGGTAATGTGGAGTTGAAAATTCCTTGCCAAAAAGACTGGCATGAATTAAAACTGGATACAAGCAATTCCTTTATGTTTTGGAATAGGAGTACAATTCTGTTGGCCTTTTCTCCATAAACTTAGTTGCTGCTTCAAAGATTTGCATCGTCATCGAGCCTTATCTTGTCAGATGAGAATCAACAGCTGTTATAAAGATACTGGGTTCTAGGGCCTAATGACTCCCACCAACATCCATGAACTCTGAATCAGCTGATTGTTAGTGGCTTTCAAAGGCTGAAGAAACATTTCAGTTGAACTGCTGAATGCAGGCTTGGAAGGTGCTGATGCAAAGCAGTGGGGGTGGAAACCTGGACTTCTACAGCTGATAATCTTACTGTATGGATCCACAGGGTTTTTTTGAGAGGGCCACTCTCTCACTGGTAATCGCAGAGCATGCATGCCTCCTTCCCACTGGTGTATACTGCCTTGAGGGAAGCCTTTTTCTGTTGGCCTTTTTTTTGGCACTGTAGAGATTAGTGAAATAAAATTGAATATGCCCTTTTGGAAGGGCAGGGTAATAGGTAACAAATGGATTTTTTCCTGTTCACATTCATTCTCTGATTTCATTTGTTCGCACCCATGTGCTGACAAGCCCACATGGGCTGGTGAGGCTCCATTGTGAGTGATAGGAAAGACAAGGGATGCTGACTCTAAAAATCTTCATTATGTTTCTTGACTGATGATGGCAAACCGATACTGGGTGTGACACACCCTTCTAGAGTAGGTGTTGTTTGGTATCTTGCTTGGTCTCTTCCCCTCTTAGGGAACATTCCCCAAGTTTTTTGTTTTTTTGTTGTTTTTTTTTTTTAAATTGGATTACTTTATGTTTCTAGTGTAGTTCATCTTTGTCATCTTATCTGTAGGACAATCTGTTTCTTCCTTGCTATCTGGTCCTTTGAATGAGATCAATGTTCTGTAGCAATTAGCACATGATTTTCCTTTAACCCTTCCAGCTTACTCTGATGCATTCATGCATGCTACTTTCAAGCCAATATTAATATATTTGTTACAAACCTTTACAGTACAGTCACCCACCAGTGTTGGTGAAGGGAACTCGACAGGAAAATTGTCTATGAGCTGAAAGACTTGGCAAGAGTTTCTGAAATTATTTTCAGTACAGGTGAATATCTGGTCCAGTCTTTGTATTTGGAATAATAGAGTTCAATAAAATATCTGGGTTTAAAACTACCTGCCTTTTCCCAATTGAAAAGCTTTTTTTCTGCTTGGTTATTAGCAAATGTTAATACATATGTGCTCTGCAACCAGCCAGTTGCTGTCCATTTCCCTTGAAGATTTGTGTTATTAGGCAGAAAATAGACCCGTTTTTTCCAAGACTCTAGGAGGACAACAGCTCCTTACCTCTTAGTCTAATCTGTTTTATCTGCTGGTGAGACACTATGTATATTTATATACTGAGCAACTGGAGTACATCAGTTTCCATTCTTATCGAACACAAATATTTACCACAGGCCTGATCCAAGGTCTACTGAGATCCATGGTACTCTTGAAAATGTAACTTAACTAAGAGCAAACTTCTAATTTTTTTCCAATTTAATTTTAGTTGGGTTACAGGATATCTTATTAGCAACTAAGTATTTTTTTAAATAAAGGAAAAAACCTATGCATTACTACTTTGCTTTGCTCACTAACTCAGTTGTGCAGACTCCCTAATAAGCTTTCTCAGCTGTAGTTTCTGTCAGTGAGGAAACTGTGAAATGTTTCGACATTAATTGTCAGTGAGGAATGGAAACACAGAAGTCAATGAGCAATTAAACTTTAATGGACGCATTCCATATAAAAATATCACATGTGGCGTGGCATGGCATAGCAATTGACAGATTTCTGTTTAGAAGGAGAATTGTGGGCATCTCCAAGGGCAGTGTCATACTTCATGTAAAGAGGGCAAGAAGAGGGGCGGTGCAAGTAGCCAGAAAAAGGAGTTCAGGTGCGAGGAACTATTTCTGTGCTAAATAACACGCAGAATTTGGAGTGTCATGAGCTTTTGAGAGCCTAGCCCTTTGTAAACCACAGACTGAAGATTAGGAGTGTTGATAGTGCCTCTCCCTCTCTAGTTTGGTGTGCATCAACCGACATCCCCTTTTCCCAGTCCCTTTCCCATCCCTGCCAACAACCACGTGGGTAGTGATTGGGATTAAAGCAATAACCTGGGTTAAAACTACTATCTTCCATTGAGAGTAGGCACCCAGTCCCTGCTTTAGCAGTCTTATTTCCCCACATTGTCACAAGAAGAAGTGTATGTGTGTAAGAAGAGTGGGAAAACGCAACCACAGCTGGGGATTTTCACAGGACACCATCTCTCAGGTGTTTCAGATAATGTTCTGCAGTGCTAATCAGATGATGACATGAACAAGAATAAAATAACAAAAGCAAAACAACAAAATTATTGTGTGGAAAACCTATAATTTTTATCTCATAAATATTTGACTATGTTTCCAGTAGTGAAATTTAACAACACTGTGCATTGCCATTGAGCAAGCTTAGCCACCTGTTGAATTTATTACCTGAATGATTGCTTTCAAAGTCCAGTAACTGACTAGCATGCCTAACATGCAGCTTTGCAGGCAGGACCAGTCCATGATCTCTAGGCAGCACACATTGCTTGTTTCAGGCAATAGTAGTGATGTGGGTCTCCTTGTGGGAGGGGGCGAGCGAGTCCCTGTTACACCTCCAGTAGAATTTAGGAGTGCAGCAAAGCACTATAGACATGACCAACCCCAAAGTAAGCAGGAGACAAATTACCCATTTTATCAGACCTGAGTATATAAACGGAAGGATGACGATAGTGAGAATCACCACAAGAAGCAGGAGCAGCACAAGTCTCTGTATAGCCAGTCTGTTGTCTGCTGGAACGTTTTCATCTCTGTATAAAGCATCTTGGCTGGTCTGAGTCCAGCTATTGCTGTCTAGCCCTATGGCAGAGACATGTACCTCAGGATTAGAATCGGGATTTTCCAAGTGCTCCATGATGTCTTCTTTATTTTGAAGTGTGCGGATGAGTCCTCCTGACACAGAAGTGGCTTTTCTGCACAGGGGGCAGGTGATTATCCAGGTACTCTCCTCTTTCCTGAGGATAAGCTTGAGGCAGACTGCGCAGAAGGCATGCTGGCAGTCCAGGAGCTTTGGTACTCTGTAGATGTTGTACTTGTTGAAGCAGACTAGGCAGTCCATATCAGTAGATGTTGTGGTTGAACACTGGTGGTTCACTTCCAAACTGTGTACTTTGGGAGAGTTTGAGTTCATTAGCATAATGAGAGGCTTTGACTTTGGACAGTCTCTTTCTGAAATCGATGGTTTAAAGGCATCAGGACTGCCTCGCTCTGTGCCTGAAGGTGTCTCAATTTCTTTATTACGTTCTTCAGTGAATCCCAGTCTCTTCACATCTGCAGTGTTTTCTGTTAGGGGTCCTGCTCTGCTCATTTCTGCAGCACCTTCTGCAGTGGGCGCAGGACTGTCCTTTTCAGCCTGTGGTACTCCAGGAGCTGTCGATCCATTTTCATGGTTGAGCTTGTCAGTGGATTTCTCCATGGAGATAAACCTCGGTGCAGTTTGTCTTCCCTTAGCTGAAGGTTTTGCTGAGTTTCTGGCTCCTTTTATGTGTTGCTTTATTGCTGTTGTATGCATGATTGATTAGTGACAGTTAGCTTTAAGCGTGTTGTGCTCTTACAATATGATGTTTTTATGAGATGGTGACCTGAATTAATGATTAACTTCGTGACCAAGACATTTTACAACAGCTGATAATATCACTGAGCAATTTCTGTCCGGAAGCAGACCCCGTGGCATTAGCAGACTGCAGCTTTGCTCACTGTGAGAGCCAGACACTACCATGATGACTAAATTAGTACTTTATTCGTTGAGAGCAATTTCATTGGTCTCTAAACACTGCTTTGCTGAACAGTGACAGATTCAGAGGTATTTGTTGAATCTTAACATTGGTGTACTGAATGCAGTGCTTTGATTAGAGAGAGTGTTAAGTATCACTAATTTTGAGTGCCCTGGGTAGGAAGTCTGCTCTTGCTTTAGCAATACTTGCTACCCTAGAGCTGTTACCCTACAGCACAAAGCGAGGAATGAGATTGAGATTATTAATGTTGAGTGTTGAATGTCCAATTATTACCAACTCTTTTATCCTAGGAGCATCCCTGTTGTTTTCAGTCATCAGAGGGCTTCAGGTGTGAACTGAAGCATGACTTAGGGTCACAGAGGTTCTCACAGAGCCCATGGGAGAGATCTAGAAATTAAAAGCAAGGTTAGTGTCTTGGTGGGACCATCTTCTTTTTCGTGGCATTCACAGGACAACCTCATGCACTCAGGAATGCCCTTCTGTTAAGTGGTTTTGTGAATATTTGCCTTGTCTGAAAAAAATGGCTGAACAAAATCCCTCAGTCTCTTATTTCTTTCTACCTTTTTATTTGAGGGGTAAAATAGAGATGGTTTCTCAGTAAGAATCCTGTGGAAGGAAGGAAAGTAGAAAGGGAAGGATCACTAATCCCAGAAAACTGGACTAGGTCAGCATTACTGGCAGAAGACACAGAGTACCAAGTCAGTAGCCTCAAGTGCACCTGAATGCTCAAGCTGTCTGTGCTACCTTGTACCAGCCTGTCCCTCCCAACAGAGGAGCAGCAGAAAGAAATGAAACAACTGCAATTTAGGAGGGCAAGGAGTTCAGGAAGACTCTAATCTCGTGAACTTGCTGATGGGGGGGATGAAGCAAGAAGAGCTTGTTCTTTGCTGAGAAATAGTAGAAGGTTTGTTGTAAGGAAACTTTGTAAACGTGTCTAGGCATTCCTGCTGTATATCTGCTGATGTGGCATATAGCAGTGTTTGCTGGACTTTGGGGTGACCTGAAATTTCAGGAGCTTGAAGATCTTTCAGTTGCAGAAGTGGGACACACAGTTGAAGTGCAAGAACATCTGGAAGTGGGCTGGTGAACTGCAAGGCTCATTTATGTTTAAAAATAGGAGAATTTTCTATTGGATTTTACATACCTCTTTATTAGTAAGTTAACGCTGTTAGAAAGAAAAGATCTGGGAAAACAGAAGACAGAGCTGCCATTTTTACAATGCTTTAGAATTTTCAAATTTAGTCTGTCAGTTCCCATGCCCAAAATGGAAATGTCTTAAAATTTACAGATTCTTACTCATTAGAACTGTATGAAACTGGCTTGCAGGTGTTGGGAAGCTGGAACAGACACCAACAGGGGCAACTACGCTTCTAACTTAAGTATTTCAGTTAAAAACTAGATGAGATGAATCCGTGCCTCCATGTCTGTTTGCTCTGTCTTCTAGTAAGGCGTGGGAGTGACTTTTGCCTGCCTGTCTATGCTAGAAACTCAGAGCTGGTGGAGAGCCGTGGTTGTTTTGCTACAGATGCACATCAGCAGCGAGGACGACTCGCTCGAGGGAAAGGGAAGCGGAGCACGTCATGGGTCGGAGAGGTCCTCATGCTTCCCCAGGGCTGCGGTTTACTGCCACGAGGATCACAGACCCCAGGAGAGGAAGCGTGACCTGGTGTAGGGGCTCAGGAGGCTGCAAGCATGCAATTCCTGAGCTGTGTTTTAAGCACTGCAGGTCAGGCAGTGTGTGCTCTATTTGCCCAGTTTTTGTCGGTCGTATCGAGCTAAAAACGTCTGTCCATTGTTGTCCTCCATTGATGAAATTTTCTGCCAAGTGTCAAAGGATCTGTCCTAATTTTGACTCAGTTCTGTCCTTGGTGTCACGAGTGATGTTCGCTGGCTTGCATGCAGGTTGTACGTAACTGAATTGCCTATAGCCCTTTAACGCTACTGAGGCTAATGACTGTTTCCATTAATCATTTGCAGTCAGTTTATATACTCATCCTGTTTTCCTGCTTTTAGTATGTTTGCATACGAAAATGAGTTTCTATGGAATGCTTCTTACGTACTTGTTTATGCCAGGAAATGGATAATGCCAGCAGTTGTGTCATTTCAGGGTAAAATCCTCACTTGCCGTAGTGCTTTGAGCACAATAATATTCAAAACCTCTGAGAAGATACTGTTGATAGTCCCCTGAGCTTCTTCCTGTGCTCAAGCTGTGTTTCAGATTGCTGTCACTCTGGACACAAGGAACTTACTTAAAAAAAAACCCAAACAAACATGCCTTAAAAATTGTCTTGATGCGAAGCCTCTTACCATATCCCCCATTACCCAGCGTACGTATGAGCGAAGCAGAGAGCTGCCATGAACAGGCAGATGCCTTCAGATTTACACCGCGTTGTCCCATGGAATGAGGAATTTTTTTACCCTGAGGTCGAAAAGGAGGTTGGTGGTGGTGGTGAATAAAGCTCCAGTGGGTCGTGCTCGGAAGCAGCCTTATAGCTGGTACCAAAAAATGCCGATTTGCCCTAATAAATGGGACCTGAAACACCTGACAGGAGCATCCTATCTGGCGATTTTTATCTTGTCCTTAGTCTGTGATGTGCTTCTGTGGCACATCTGTAATTTTGATGCCAAGGGAGTCGAGTCACTCGTTATCTCGGTGTCTGTTCCCAAATCTGGAGTGTTTTCTTAGCGTTCATCACAAAGCCGTTTGGATGCGCCTTCTGAACAGAGTGAGCTAGGAATTGGACATGAACTCGACTGACGTGCGGCAGTTCTGGCAGCGCCAGGCCGGTTCTGTCGCGACGCCTGCAGAGCGAAGCAGGGCAAGGAAAACCGGAGTCCAGGGACAGGACAGGTGCGTTGATGGGGGCAGCCCAGGAGGGCGTTACTGGTGGATGCCACTTCTTTAACTGGTCGCTGTGGGAAGAGTGGGAGAGCGGGGCAGAGCGGGGGACAGCGGGAAACCTTTCCCAAGAGCCCAACTCGGGATGAGCCACCCTCTTCTCGCTGTGCCCACTTCTCCAGCCCCCTCCGCGGCTCCGAGCGGTTCCCCTCGGTGCCCGGGGAAGCAGGACGCGACGGTTCAGCCTCTGACACTTAATTGCGTTTAATTAATTGTCGCCGTTTCAGCTCTCCTCCTGGTCTGTCGCCGCTGCCAGCCACGTTCCCGTGGTGCCACCTCGCGGGTAGTCCCACGTTCTCCCCTCCTCCTCGATCTCCTGTTCGGTTCGGTTCGGTTCGGGGCGCCGATGCGGTACCGGACCGGCGCCGGCCGAGGTCACTCCGGCCGGTGGACGACGGGAGCGGGCTCCCGCGCCCACCCGTGGGAGGTCACGGCGCGAAGTGCGGTGGGGTGCTGGGGGGAGGCTGCCGCCGTGCCCCTGAGGAAAAGCTCCTGGACGGAGCAGCGCAATTAACAGTACAAGCTAATGAGGCGTCGAATCCGACAGTGTCGGTGACGGTGCTGCCCTTTGCGCCCTCCCCAGCCTTTTCCCCGCGGGTCACCCTTCTCCCAGCTGCTCCTGACACTTGGCTGTACCCTCCTTCCCTTCGCACTCCCGCTGCCTTTGATCCCTAAAGCCCTCCGCTTCCCCCTGCCTCAGTTTCCCTCCCGTCTTCTTCTTCTTCTTCTTCTTCTTCTTCTTCTTCTTCTTCTTCTTCTTCTTCTTCTTCTTCTTCTTCCTCCTCCTCCTCCTCCTGGAGGAATCCGCCGGGTGGGGGGGGAGTAGAGCGGCGGCGCTCTGGCCGCCCGTGCGCCGGTCTCGATGGTGGCGCGGTCACGTGAGGGGCGGCCGGCGGCGCAGGCGCAGTGGGCGCCCGGCGGGGATGTCCCGCAAGCAGGGGGGCAAGGCCCGGCCCGCCGCCGGAGCCAAGAAGGCACGGCGACCCCGGCAGCCCCCCGCCGGACCGGTTCCGAGCCGCGGCTCGGACGGCGGGGGCCTCGCCAGGCAGCTCCGGGCCCTCGGCCTCAAACTGCGGGAGGTGCCGGGCGATGGGTGAGCGCCGCGACGGGTCTCCCCGATATCCCTGGGGCTCCTGTCCCCGGGAGCTGAGGGCTTTCCCCTCGCGGTTGAGTGGGGCCAGTGCTCCGCAGAGATGAGGGCTTCCCCGCTGTACCCCACCAGCGTCGGGGGTTCCGCTTTGTGGTTGTGCGGGGCTGTGCCCCTGGGGCTGATGGCTCTCTTGGCCTGTCACCTGCTGGTCTGAGGGCTCTGCTAGTCCTAGGCCCGATCCCCAGGGGGGCTGAAGGTTCCAGTGGCCTGCTGGGCGGAGCATAGGAAGGTCCATAAGTATGGGGTGAAAGGGGCATTAGATGTGTCCGCTGAGAAGATGCGTAGTAGATCATTGGATTGTCCTTTGCTGCATTTGTCTTGGTGTCAGTTTAAGACAGTTTGGCCCAGCCCTTGATTTACCCTGTTGGAGTTGATGACATCTTTGCTCAAAACCTTCTGTTCTTACCAGCAATTCTTCTAATAGCAGCAGCCGTTCAAAGCACAGGGAATAGGTGCTACTTCACATTCATATCCTCGGTGAACTTCCTGGGCAGAAAGAGCACAGCTCTTTTTCTTTCCTGTTAACATAGTATTCTTTCCGCTGCTATGCCAGGGTCATTGATTTAATGGTGTATCTGTTAGGGGCCTTTCAGACACACTAACTTGCAGTTTCTCTTTCGGCAGCAATTGTTTGTTTCGGGCCCTCGGTGACCAGCTTGAGGGGCACTCGCGGAACCACCTCAGACATCGCCAGGAAACGGTGGATTACATGATAAAGCAACGGGAGGATTTTGAGCCTTTTGTGGAGGATGATGTACCCTTTGAGAAACACGGTATGGTCTCCATAGAACACTAATGGAAGAGGTTATTGTGTAATGTGATTACATCTCGTTTGAGCACCTTCTTACTAAACAGTTCCTCATCCCAGAACTATGTTAGGATTCCTCTCTAGTTTTTAGAAGCAGTGAGTTTACATTTCTCTCTGTTACGTTTCTGTAGAAAGGTGAGCTATTAAACTTGTATTACATTTGTCTTGGAAATTGTTTAAATTTAGAAGAGACTTGAAAAAAGAAAGAGAGGCAAAAAAAGGCAAGAAGTAAAAATTTGGTGTTTTCAAAAGGAACTTGCAAAAATTGTCTAGCTCTCCGTGAATACTGGTGGGTGTTGAGTGGCTTATTTCTTTGGGTTTCTTTTTCTCCTTGACACTTGATATTTCATAGTGGTAACCCAGGGGAAGATCCAAAGCAATGACGAATACAGCCTTTGTTCTAACAGCTTCAAAGATGTGCCAAGTACCATGCAGGTGACGCATGAAAGCGGTTTGGTTATTTAGTACATGGCACTCTTCCTTCTGAGCTAACACAGAGCTGATGGCCTTGCATAATCTAAGGGTGTACTGCATTTTTTAGAGGTTTCTGTGGTCGTTTAAGACACATTAACTTCTGTTGCTGCCAAATTCTTGCTGCAGCAGTCACTGTTTCACAGTTGGGATTTCCTTTCCAGAATTTCTTGGGCTTGTGTTGAAATTTTATTACTCGCTATCCCTCCAGTGCTTTTGGAAGTGTCAGAAACTAGGTTTCCAACTCTTCTGAATGTTTTTTCCTTTAGTTACCAATTTGGCAAAGCCTGGTACCTTTGCTGGCAACGATGCTATTGTGGCCTTTGCAAGGAACAATCAAATGAATGTGGTTATTCATCAGCTTAATGCTCCACTGTGGCAGGTGAGAAACAAAACTTCTATATTTTGGCCTAATTTTTAGCTGATGAATACAAATAGTGTTGAAACTTCCTGATCTAATAAAAGAGAGCAGCCGGTAGCCGTAGTTAGCTGGGCATAGCGTAAAGCTGTGCTCGCTTTTTCGGCCTTGAAGGAGAACACTCTAGATTGTGCTAGGAGGAGAGGGAATGAAAGAAAACAATGAATGCATGAAAGATAAGTATGTGGAGACAGAGCAGCATGTTTTAGTTTGGTTTTAAGCTACTAGCTTCATTGATAAGTTTCTCTCTCCTGAAGATCAGATTACATATGAGTTGACTTTTCTGAGAGGAATTTGAGCCAGCCTTAAGGAAACCTGTACGATAAGGTTCAGGCAGGAATATGGAAGTGAAGGTATAGTAGGGCAGTCCCTGCGGTGTGTTGGAATGAAGCTCCAGCAATTCTGCATGGGATTTGTGATGAGAAGGTTTCTGATAGTTGGAGAAATGAGGTTCTGGACCAGGCAGAAGAGGGAAGAAGTTTTAAAGCCTTAAGGTGGTGTTTAATCAGCTTCTGGAAAGGACTGCATGGTATGGTTTCCTCTGACAGTGGGGCACTGGAACAAGCAGTCCATCAGGTCCTTCCTACTCTCTTTTTTGTTATTCATGCTGGCAGGGGTCCACGCTCGATCTCTGCCTGTTCATTGAGCAAGTGAGAACCTCTATTCAAGTCAGGCCCCAATTTACAGACAGAACCAATGAAGTATATAGATTAAACAGGGCAATAAAGATAAAAGACCAGATGAAGGCTGTCAGTGGTGTCTTAAACACATTTGAAAAAGTGTCAGGTGGATTCCTGAACCCAAACAAGTTTAAACTCTTACTTATATGGCAGCCATGGGTGGTAAGCTAACTGAAATACTCAACTGCTTGACCTGCGAGAGTGTACAGAGGTAGTGACCCTGCAGGAGAGTTCATGGGGGTGCTGTTCATGTTTTGTTACTGTTTTGAACCAGGCACTCACCTCAGTGTACTTAACTCTTACCAACACTTTGTATATTCTCTTGAAAACCTTAAACTTTTTTTTTCCCCATTCATTGACATTTCCAGGGTTGTAAATACAGAGTTTGTGATGAGGTTCTGTGTTGCCTGAGCATAGTCTTGTTGGTAAGAGGTTGTCTTAGGCTCTTGAGAATGGCGTAAGTAGAGAGAGCTGTTAATAGTTGTAACATAAGGAGTCTCCTACCCGCACAGAGGATACATCAGGACATCAAAGTATGTAGGGCATCACAACATGGTGATAATGTTAGCAAGTTGCTAGACTTGAATAACCCAGGACACCCTTTTTTCTTAATTTTCTAAACTTCGACATACTGTCGTCCCCCCCGCCCACCTCTGCTTTGGAGCCCCAGCAAAATTTTAGAAAGTTTAGATTCCAAAGAGAGCGTTTCCAGAGAGGCAGATGAGCAAGATGCTTAAAGCAGATGGTGTGAATATCTCCTTTGGTCCCAACTCTGAAGCAGATGGTGAGTTACCCTTTAATTTTAAGAGAACCACTTGTATCCAGTACAGCTAAGCTGGAAAAATGTGAGCAGAAGTGTTCAGGACCTCCAGCTCTTTCTCAGGCTCCGGCCTAATCCAAAGCTCTTTGGAGGTGGGCATCTCTGCATGGACTTTTTAGGGCTTTAAACACCCTTTACCTTTTTTGATAGTGACTGTAAATGTAGAGCTTCAGGTTAGCTCAGATGTATAGGTTATTTTATTGGCTTTTTGGATAACTTCTTACCTTTTTTCACTGTTTTTGCCTTTTTTTATCTGCAGCTATCTTTTACTTACAGTTCCAGTGTATTGTGGAAAGAGCATGCAAAAAGAGGCTTCACTACTGAGAGCTAAATTGGCTAATTTTCAGAATAATCTTTCAAGAGATTTGGGAGTGCTTAGATACCTGTTTAGGCTCTGGCAGAGGAGAAATGTTGAAAATCAATCTTGCTGAGTTCCAACATGTTGAATAACTTAATAGGATAAAAGGCAGGAGTGAAGTATAACCAAGTGTTGAGTTGAAACTTAAAGGTGACCAAGTATAAAATAGATGAATGGAGAATATCTGTTGTGAAATCTGAAGTCCTTAGTGCAACATAAACCGCAGACGTAGCTCAAAGGTGACTTGGTGTGTATTCTGCAAGTTGGAATAAGTTGATTCAAAGACGCAAAAGGATTGGGAAATTCTGGAGCCCTAAAGCAAGCATTTCTTGTCATTTGCTTACTGACATCTTGTCCAGGAAAGCTGTCAGATCTTTGAAGTCTGGCTTGACAGGTAAGCAAAGGACATCTGCAAATGCAGTGTAATTGTCTACATTCCTTGCAAGAGTTGGAATGCTGTGTAGCTTTTAGCTATAGTTTGAGACACTGATGATTGGGGTAGCAATTACTCTTGCATCAGTACAGATAATACTCAGAGCAGGAATTTTCTATGGAAACTGCTGTACTTGGTGCTGACAAGCAAAGGAACATTCGGTTGTTAACAGTGCTCCTGAATGGAGTTAATACATTTTCATGGTTTGGCTTTATTTCTATTAGTCTTTCTTTCAAAAACAAAACATAGCCACTTCGAATGCTAACTGTTAAAACAGCATCTTGTCCCAGCTGCAGAACAAAACTTACTCTTGGGTGACTGTTTCCACTGTGGTCATAACTTGAATGGACTTTTTTCCTCACGTTTGAGGGGGAAAAAGCCATTGTACACTGAATGGGAGCTGTCACTGAAATCGGGTCTGGAAAGATGATCAGAAAACTAATAGCTCCTGTGGAAAGTTTAGAAAATAGTTGTGAGCTTTCCAGTGAAATATTTTCATACCATATTTTGTTTATTATGATGTAACTGACCCAATGTTGTGTACCTGGTTTTCAAACATTATCCTTGAGACAGAAGCTCTGTTGTTACTCTAGGCACATCTGGATTATTAGGTCAACACTTCCTGTTTAAAGATGCTTCGGTAGCTACGTACTTTGCTTCTGATCACAGTGGTTATCATTGCCTCAAAAAAATAATACTTTGAAAAATACAATGCTGAATTTGATTCCAAAATCTCATTTGCAATTTATTTGTTTCATTTAGATTCAGGGCACAGACAAAAACAATGTGAGGGAACTTCATATTGCGTATCGTTATGGAGAGCACTACGACAGCGTGAGGAGAATCAATGACGATTCTGAAGCTCCAGCGTATCTTCAGATGGAGGTTGGTTATGACAGGATGACCTGAGTCAGCTGTGGGTGATAAATAAAACAGATGAATGTTACCAGTTGATTTCCTTTCTCATTTGCATTGAGATTGAGAAAAGAGTTTGGTCCCTGTGTCATGCTGGGGATAGAAGAGCATCTAAGGTCATTGTAACTAGTGCTGCCTGCTCTCTTGAGACAGCGTTTAAATTACTGGGCTGAAAATCAATCCCAAATCTGATGCTGTGATGCAGGCTGTAGGTGCCTTGAAGCAACCCCATCTAAATTACATACTCATGCACCTTGAATGCAAAAACAAAGGGAAAGAAGGAAAGAGCTGTAAATGCAACAGCTGGATTCTGTAGTCCTCTTCATATCTCACTTTTTTGTGTTAAGGAGTAAGCTGTGCTGTCATCGAGCTTCTCTGCACATAACTGTATAACGTGTAGTATTGTAATAAAATTAATACTCCATTTAAAAAGCCAAGGATTGTTTATTGGTATGCATGATCTTGTAGTATGTGAGAACTTGCTCTCTAGTGTATGAGTCATGGGAAACAGTGTCAGTGGTGGTGGAAGTTACACAATTTCCAAGATGCTTTGACACAAGATACTTCTGAGAAAAGTGTGCCATAATAATTAAATTTATTATGATGTCAGATTGTTTTTACTGCATCTGATGAGATTGCTGCATGCTTGTGTGATCTGCTGGGCTTTGCTTTTCTTGCAGATGCTTTGCAAAAATGTTTCAAATAAGGAGGAGGAAGTGAAGCCACAGAAGGGTGACTCTGAAGATGAGATTGAAGTTGAAATGGAAGATGCTATACAAAAAGTGTGTAATGCAACTGGATGTTCAGTAAGTATTGAGTAGCCTTTTTGTGCTTAATGTCCAAACCTTCTTGATACATGAAAGTAGCTGTGAGGAAAAATGCAAAAAAACACTCATCGTGGACAATTTCAGTGTCACAGCCATAAATAAGGATGCATTTAATCCTAGACTTGTTCCTTAAATGCCCGTGAAATATGTACTCTGTGTGGACAGCTAATAATTTTGGAAGGTTTGTCTTGTGTTCTCTCAGAAAATTCACTTTGAAACAAATTCTGTAGGATTTGAAATCCTTTGAGGATGTCGGTAGTTAAACATCCCAAATGACTAGATAATCTGTGAATTTTAGCCATTGTCACTGGATAGCCTGTGTGGTTCCTGCAGATTGCTGCTTGCACTGTGCAAATGCATAGAATAGAAAGGGCCAAGAGTGAAACAGTTACGCTGAAACAACATATTCCTTTTTCCTGATATCTTCAGGATTTTAAGATTTTCTCCCTCACCTTTTTCAGAAATGGAATACAGGCTAATTGAAAGGTCATAAAAGCAGACAGCAGCCCCCTCTCAGTGGTTCAGATGGTTGTTAAATGAATGTATGTCAGTGATTTGAACTCTCTGCAGTGTTTTCTTTCTCCTCTTGTGGACAGGACATTGACTTAGTAAGCCAGATTCTTGAAGTGGAAGACTACAATGTAGAATCTGCAATATTTGCCATCTTTCAAATGAACGAAGTGGAAAGAATCAGTAAGTACACGGAGTTTGTCCCCTGGTGCTTCAGAATAACGCTGTCTGACATTGGTGTTCACTGTAAACAGTTCAACAGGGACAGTAGCAGTTGAAGCTTACTGTTGACTGTGCTGCCACCTCAGCCTTCCTGTGGTCAGGAAGGTTATTAGTGAGGGCGGGTTCAATCCAGCTTCCAAAAAAAAACAACCACTGTTCCAGAAATTCTGGAAGAAGGAATTGGCAAACAGCGAGACAGCTTCTGGGTAGAGTGTGTCTGAAAAACCTCTGTTGTTGGTAGGTACTGAGGAGCAGTGTGATCCCCAGAGCAAAGATCAGAAATCGTGTAGCAGAACTCTGCAGGAAGAAAATGGAAGTGGTTCAAGAATCTTTGAAAATCGGAACTTGCATCAAGGTGAAATAGAAAACAACAAAGGACAGGCTAGATCCGATGAAGAGAATCGAGCTATCAGAAACTCAAAGGTATGTGAAGGGTGGTTTGGCAGTGATTTGCACATCCTTTAACGATTAGGGGGATGTGTAGGATTGCTTAATCTGCAACTGTCTTCACCTTTGAATTAAAAAGAGCTTCTGCTTACTGGATTTTGTTGCTGCTATAGCTGTGACTTCCCTGATACAAACATTTAATAGCGACAGGTGGCACTCCTCCCAAAATGATACAAAATAAGGTCCTGATAAGTAGTTTGGAATAAACATTCTCTGGCAGCTGCTTTGATATCTGCTTGTCTCCTTTACAGTGTGTTATTTTTCCCCAACTAAGCAGAAAATGTGTGTTTTTAACTTTGTGTTTTCATCCTTTTCTTTCAGGTATCTAAAAAACAAAAGAAGGAACAGCAGCGGCTAGAGAAGAAGAAGCGGCAGGAAGAAAGGCACCGACAAAAGTTCTTGGCCAACAAGAGTAACTGTGTAGATAGCAGCAGGAGAGAGACAGACTCAAACAACCAGGTCACCTTGGTGAAGGCCATGGCAGCTCTAAACATATGACTGAATGTGTTCTGAGTGCGCTGGTGAGAAAAGCAAATAAACCCGATGAAGACAAAACTCCCCTTAAGCAAATCTCCAGGCACCCATTGTTACCTTCAAATCCGTTTCTGCGGAGATCTCTAAGCACACATGAATTTCCTGTTTCTTTGGCTGCAGGGCGAACAATTGTTCAGTAATTCTGCATCAGCCTGTGTGTGAGAAGAGTTGTTTGAACTTAACAAAAAGTAGAGACTTGTTTTTATAATTTTGGAGTTAGATGAAGGTGAGAACCTTTTCTTCACACAGCAGTGTCAGATTTTCTTTGACATCTCTTGATGTGCTTAGATTATTTTTTTTTATAGTGACTTTTTACTTGGTTATGCTTGGAGGAGCTTTATTTTTACCTTGCTGTCAGGGAAAGCTTAACAATTCTCAACTCAGGAACATGGTGGGTTTTTTTTTTCCTATTTAAATTTAAATAAAGTAAGGGAACAGATTCCCAGAATCCTTTCCAAAGCGAAGTGTGTCAGCCAACACTGTGTCAAACATGACATTCCTCTTTCTTTTCCCATGCAAGAATGCAGTGATCAGTTTTAATCTAACTAGAACTGCTTGTGTTGCACTAGGCTGTTTCAGAAGTGATTAATACATGAAGGGAGAATGGGATTGCTGCGTACATGCTTGTTGAGACCTGTAGAGACAAAGAAAAAGGAATACCAGTGGGCTCATGAGACAGCAGAGACGATTCATCTGATCTGGTGAAGTCTAATTGAGGTTGTAAAATGCAACACGAGCAGGTATGAGATTTCTGTTGAGTGTTGTTACTTGGACATCTGGAATCTCATCCTCTTTTGCCATACTCTGGAGCTTTTGGGCTGCTCCAGAGCTTTAGTCCAAGCCAGGAACTTGACGGTTGTTAGTCTCCAAATGAAATTAATACAGCCAAAGGATCAAGACTCCTGGGAACAAGGTTCCAAGTAGCAGTGATCACTGGGAACCCTGCCTACTTCACTCTTCATAAATCAAGCTTTTTCCAGGGTAGGATTTTTTCATCTTAAATTCCTCTTTGGTAAGGTCACCAAGTACTGTAGAAAGTACAGCTTGAATCCTGTGATGCTTTCCACTATAGGATTGTGAATTTGGACTCAAGTGTAAGGACTGTGGGACTTGGCCCTCGATTTATGGCTTGCAGTGTTTCAGCTTCACTCAGGTTTTTGGACTTGGATTAAGCACTAAGCTTGAAGAAAGCACATGTGCACTTACACGCACACTAGATAACAGGAGACACCTCATCAGCCAGGGCAGAGCTGAAATAGATTTTCTGAATGTAAGGAACGTTGCTTTTGAAAAAATTCTATGCATTCTTTGAAGTTTCCAAATCAGCATGGAAGTACAAATGCCTTTTTTGACTGAACTGCCGAGATCTGAGCTCGTACTTCTTCATATGCTCTGCAACTATTTATCAAGAGCATTTGAAGAATAAAAAGAAAGGAGTTCTACTTCTAAGTACCGGTGGTGTAGGAGATCAGGCTTTAATGCTGGTGAAGAAGTTCCTTTGGTTCCTGTAGTGAGCTTGGTGGAAATAAAAAGTAATAGAAAGCAGCTCTTGTGCTTTATGGTGGGACATAGTGTCCGGCAAGTGAAGCAGCGTATTAAGTGCTGCTCTAAGTGCCAGTGGTAGGTGTGACTAACAGCTGTAGAGGGAAGTCTGAGGAGAATTTAATAGGTAGGAAGGGCATGGATGAGCCTTGAATTCACAGGACTATTCTTAAAGTGAAAAACGACTTTGGTGAAATCCATTTTGTGTGAACCTTGGATAGCCTGTTGTTAGCACTGTTGCTTCCTGGAATTCTTTTTCTCCAAGACAGTCACTTTTACAGTAGTGGAAAGAATGGCAAATCGTAGCTTAACGGGGAGAAAGTGCAAGTCACTTCACCGGTGTAATGAGTTGAAGACAGTAGGTGTAGCAAGGTGGTTCAGGTAAATGTGTCACCTTTGCCTTGCCCAGCTGTATTTTGAATTGGAAGGCAGGTGGGTTCTGCAAGTTTGAAAAGATAATAAGAATTTGCAATTGTATGCTACAAATACAATGTTTGATCTTAAATTAATTGCTTTTTTGTCTTCCCGAGCCAGAGCTAAGAGGTTTGTTGTTGCTTTGGGCCTGGAGAGCTGTGAAGGGAGTTGTCCTGTAGCCAGCAGAGAGGAAGCTGAGCTTCTGTGGGTGTGAAGGGACCTGCAAAACCTCGCTTCGTCCATGTCCAGAATAAATGGGCAGGCTTGCAACAGCAACACGTCTTAAGTAGCAGAGAGAGGCTGACCTTCAGCTCATGGCCTCTGATACCTGTAGCCAAATATGTGGCTGAAAAAGCTTTCATTTCCACATGTAATATGATTAAAACACAAACTCTTGATGTGCTGGACTCATTAAGTCTTGTTAGGCCAGTCAAATACTCTTTATTTTTGCCAGGATAGCTTTGTACCTGCAAAAACACCTTGTATCCAAAGGTGTTAAAACTTTCATTTTTTCTGTTGTAGATTTTTACTTTAGCTGTTGACATTTCCACCTGCCCTTACAATGTGTATTTTTTTTCTAGGTAATCCTTATGCAGTGTTCCTCAGGAAACTCACTTTTATGCAGAAAATTTGCTTTGTAAACAGGTCATCGATTTTCCTTGCAGGAGGAAGGGAGGTGAGAAACAAGAGAAGAGAAACATCATGATTCACAGCTTGTGTTTGCTCTTTGGTGGAGCTAACTGTGCTTCATAATATTTGGTCATAGGACAACAAGCACTGCACGTTCCCGTGGTATTTGAGGAGGATTACTGTTTGTTAGTCACTGCTAGCTTACATTGTGGAGGGTCACCAGTGGGCAGAGGGCCAGGGGTGTGTTTGACTGCTGCTGGACCGGCAGGGTCACTGTCAGCCACTTGGACATGAGCACGCGGCAGGACAATGTAGAAAGCTGCTTTCCCTGCATCCTACCTACCACTGTCGTCTTCCCCAGACTTCTTTTTTCCAAATCCTTGCCCCTGCAGGTAAGGAGTTGAGTTGAACCGGAAGTTTTAAGCATTTAACCAGGTTCTGCGTGCTGTCCATAAGCATGTCTTGGCCTTTCAGTGTATAGGAGGGCTTTTGTGCTTGTGCTGCTCGGTTTCTGGTGTACCTCGTTCCTTCTTGGAGGGATGCCTTTCAGTTTATTTAACAGCTTCGCCTTATCTGCAGTGCCTGAACAGCAGCAGAAGTCACATCATCCGTGGTATCCACATCTGCAGTACTTTCGGATTCCTTTTCTGTTGGAGTCTGTTGAAACTACAAGATAGTTTTCTTCTCTTTTCCCCCTCGGGACTCAGCCGGGTGCCTGTTTCTGTTACCAAACCAAACCACCTCTGGTTTTTGGATGCTGAGTGCAATAAAGGTTGCAAAGACGTGCCAGCTGAACTGTGTGAGTGGAGCTGTGTGTACAGGGCGCGCTGTGGGTTAAAAGGCAAAACTTTCAGATTAATTTAACGAGTCTGCACAACCTGAACCCTTCTTGGGGATGCAATCTGGCTGCTGGGGCACACATTCACCTGCTGGCTTTCATGAGCTTCAGAAACTGCAGAAAGGGAGGGAAATTGCGCATGAAGAATGACCCGTGCTCCCGTCCCGTGTTCTCTAAAATGGAGATGGTTTATGCTCGTGTGGAGTCTGTTTGCAGGCACAAACCTTAGAGGGCAGCATCGGCTTCATCAGCTATGTCCCAGCTCTCTCCTCTCTCATCCCAAAGCCCTTGAGTGGCACCAGAAAATGAGTAAAAGGAGAAACAAGTGTTTCGAAGTTACAGAGGCACCACATTTACTGTGGGAAGTGTGAGGAAGGGGTAGGGACATTGCTTGCAATGAAATGCTTAACGGAGTCAGGCAGGAGCCCTCGATGCTGATGTGAAACTCAAAAGAAAATGCCCTTAAAGCACCTTTATTTTACGACCCCCTGCTCTGAAGGTGTGCAAAACATCTCTGGAGGTGGCATTTAAACTAGAGGTGCCTCCATCGAGGCCCAGGTGTGAGGAGCAGCTGGCCCTGGCTCGTTAAGGCTAATTGTGGATTGTGTGCAGCTGTGGTGAGGGAGGAGGTGGCTGCAGGGAGCTGCAGCCTGAGGAGACCTGTCCAGGCAGCTTCAGCCCTGTGAGGACTTGCTGCAGAGCCCAAACCCCTCAGATCACCACCACCATGCTCCCTCATGGCTTTAGTAAGTATTAATTGCTTAAATTGTCATTAGGAGCAGGTTGGGGCTGTGTTGTGGCCAAGCTCCTTGAGGGGAGCTGGGTTTGAAGCCTGGTTTGGGGTTGGGGCGCAGCAGCTCGTCACTGTTTCTGTTCATTTTTATTTTTCTTCTTTGAAGCTCTCAAGATTTACAGGTCAGCTGCTAAAATGTCATTTCTGGTAAATGTTTTTTAAGAAAAAGATACAAAACTGTGTGCATGTATAAATATTTACTTCAGAAAATCAGCTGTGAAGCTCCATGCTGTTTCCTACCCCTTCCACCATCAGTTCCTGAAACACGAATGTAACACTGGATGCGCTTTACAAATTGCATTTGAAAATTTATTTTTATCTGCAGGGATTTCCTTGTTTTTATGATTTATTTAATCGCAAGCAGTGGGTTTTCCCTGTGTGCCAGCACTGGGGAAAGGCACCGGATGCCTTTTCAGTGCTACGGGGCTGGGCTAGTCCCTGCCTGGCTGCAGGGAAGGCAAAACCCCCACAATTTAGATGGTTTCTGTCAGGTTTTAACCTGAGCCTGGCATGTCTAGCAGGAGGGAGTTGGGGTAATTCTTTTAAGAGTTGCGGTAGGTCCTGGCTGTCCTTTGGAAGCACTCTGCCCGCCCGTCTGTTGCAGTCGCAGCTCCATCTTTTGCACCGGGTTGTGGATTCTGGAAGAAAATTTGGGGAGATGGAGTCAGGCGAAGGGTGTGAGAGTCGGAGGATGTCTTTTGGGCTGTCCCTGCGACGTACGCAGTCCCCTGTGTTGAGTTTGGGATGTCTTGGGCAGTCCACCTCTTACCTCTGGTGCATGGAGCTACCTGGCTACAAACCACGCGTGGCCCTGGAGGGACCATTTAATTTACTTTATCTACCTGCGTACGTATAGATATTTGCTTTGATCATGGGGAAGTGCTTTTTTTTGATCTGCTTGCCATGAAACAACAGTGTTTGCTCTGGGGAAGTCGGGGTGGCAGTGCCAGGTCAAGATGGAAGGGTCACCTCAAACCCTCAGTATTTGGCCTCTACGGAAGGGCAAGCCCCCTCCTTCGGGAGGTCTCCAAGCTCTAAACTTCATTATAGTCCTAGCAAATAAATATTTGCCCTATTCCTGGCACTTTTCCCTCATTTCCACCCCCTTCCTAGCAAGTGGTTTCCAAGCCAGGATGGTCTAAAGGACAACTCAGAAGAGAGGTTCCCCGAGCGCGTGGATGGTTGTGCCTTCCTGCCCGGGGCTCCTGCGCTGTCTCTTACTGCATTATCTGGCTTCCCCAGATGGAGTATTTGTACGTGACCAGTTTGGAACTGGTCAGTGAGAGGAAGACAGCTTCTTGTAGCAGCAGTCGTGGGCATGGCAGCACCTGGGAGCACAAGAATTGCAGTCAGGGCAGGATGGGGAACGGTGGGGACGATATCACGGTAGTGAACATCTGGTGGCACACAGCCCCTGTGAGAAATGTCTTGCATTTGTGCCCCTGGTGGTGCAGCAGCCTTGTTCTCCTCGGCATTGCCCATGCTGTAGGGACAAGGGAGGGGGAGTCACACCTTTCTGGCCTCGTCAGCACAGCTCTCTAATTGCTTTCCCGTTGCTCTGCTGCAGCAACATTGCATGGTTGCTTTCAATTAGCCCAGGTGGTAGTTGGATCCTGACACATTTCTGCCTAATGCTACAAAGGCAGAAGAAACACCGATGCGTGCCGTTCCCATCAGCTACTGCTGCTAAGCAACTTTTAAAGAGGTGTTAAGGATGAGCAACGATTTTTGCATTGCTATCTCAGCTCCCAGGGGCAGGGGCAAGCATTCCCTCGCTGTACCCAGGGAGAGGGAGGTGAGGAGGTCTGGGGGCACCCGCTCTGCCTTCACCAGGTCCCGACTTACCAGTCGGTCGCATCCAGTGGCTGTTTGGATCCCCCCAAGCTACAGTAGCAGCCGTAAGCATTGTAGGACAGTGGTGATTTCCCTGTTTTGTGCTTAATCCTTGAACCGAACTGAATCACACTGCAGCCAGCGGGGGCCAGCCCTACGACTGGAGATGCGGGGTTAGGAGCACCGGGAAAAGTAACCTCCCGTCCCGCCCTTCCGTAGCAAAAATGAGCATTTTCACCCTCCCCGACTTAATTGTTTATGGATAGAAATTGCAAGCACCAGGCTTTCCCCACCGCCTCGTCTGGCGGGGTGAGAGCTGGTGCGGGGGGTACTCACAGCAGAGGAGCAGCAAGAAGAGCTTCATGTCTGGCGGTGGCAGCTCCTGTGTTTGGGCGAGCCCGAGGTGCCACCAGTCACGCTTTTTATGACCACCGTGTACCCACTCGGCAGGGCCTCTCCTTTGGAGAACCCAAAGTGGGCAAACATTGACAATCCTCACCAGATTGGTCCCGCTATGTGTGCGAGATTCTCTCGGTGCTGCTGGAGGCCCCAGCTGCGGGACGCCCTATGCTGGGAGAGCCCTTTGCAAGGGAGGTTTCAGTGGACTGGGGTGAGTGGGGCAGACTGGTGTCAAGTCCGTGCACAGCTCTGGGTATCTCAGCATCCCAGTGCCTCCCTGAGCAAAATGGGAGAACTCGAGGGAGAATGGGAACCACTTTGTTCCTGGATGACTATTAGTTTTTTGATGTCTTGATTAGAAAACGCCATTCCATATCTTGCTGTTTCCATCATGACTTACGTGGGCAGGGAGAAAATGCAGCCAGCGCAAAGCATCCTCTGCTTCTGACTTACCGAAGTGGGTAAGACACAGTGCCATGAGCAGAGGAAGGTCCAGTGGTCCTCCAGAACAGTCTGCGGCCAAAGATAGGGCTGAGCAAGGGCCCTGTACGCTGGTTTTCTTGTTAGCAGGAGCTTGTCAGTGCCTAGATGCTCCTTGTATATGGGGGTGCTCCATCGCTTTCTCCATGTGCACTGGGCACTGCGCATAGTCTTGCTCTCAAAACATCAGGCAATGCTTGCAGACCATTGCATGAGGTGTCTGGTTCGCCTTTATGTAGAAGCAAAATAAGGCAAGCAGCAGAGTAAGGAAAAAAAAATGCAAGTGGTGTATAATGGAAGGGTAAAAAAAGAGGATGGGTGTGTTGCTTGCTTGGAGAGAATCTCTAATTAAATAGGTGATGCCGAACTATCATTTTAGCACTTTTCTTCTGGCAGGCATTGCAGGTGCCTAGGGCTCTGCGCAGTTTTGTGGGGAACCCCGGCAAGGGCAAGCACCGAGCCAGGGGGAGGAAATCCCCCCCAGTCGCTGACAGGGAAACCGAGGCAGGGAACAAGGATGTGACTGGTGTGGAAATCGGAGAAAGGGTGAGAAAAGGGAACTTGGGTCAGGGCCTCAGCAAAATCTCTTCCCCTCTCTGGCATATGCCATTTGCCTTGTCAGCTCTCTGGGCCAATTTAAGTAGACCCCTGGGACAGCGGCGAGTTAATTAGCTGAACCAGAGCTTGCCATAATTCAAGATTTTCTGAGTCCGCAGCCAGTTTTTATCACTAGGGAATAAAGTATATTTTTGTGCATCAAACTGGCTGAGCTTCCAGGTGAAAGACTCTCTGCCCCAGCTCCTCTATGTATAGCAGGTTTGCAGTAACCCTTCTCCAAATGTGAAACAAGACCCCCTTGGAATGCCTCCTGGGAGGACGTGGAGTTTGTTTCTCTTTTGTAGTATGCAAAACATAACTTTTGCAGCCCCATTTATTGCAATGTTCTGAGGGGGTGCAGTATCTGAGCCAACACATCAGACTTGGAGCTCTGTATGAACGGATTTGTACAGCCAAGATGTCTGAGCTGAAAAATACATAGATAGTTAAAATTCACTCAGAATTTAAACAGGGAGAGTGTGTTACCAGCTCATCCTGGCCTGCAAGCTGTCTGTGTGATGGCCCCTCTCCCATCTCAGCAAGGATTTGATCCTTGATTTATGCCTTGCAAATAGCAGCTGTCGGGCGAAGGGCTGCCCGCTCCTTCCTCGTCTCCCCCAGGACTAAACGCTGCGGGACGAGGAGGGTGGTAGAGCTCAATGCCTGGGTTATAGCTGGCGGGAAGCATTTCTGGGATATTTCCTGGTGCTGTTGACTTCAGCTTTGGGGCAAGCCAGGGTGGGAATTTCAGCTGCCGATGCCCAGGGCATCAGCCCCTGGGGAAATAGCGTTTTGTTGCTGTTTCTGTGGCGGCATTTCATTGCTGAGCCCTCCCAAGGGGGTCAACCCTGCTGAACTGGGCAGAAAACCTGCACCGCGGGGATGCTACGGTGGTTAGGGGGGAAGCAGCCACTGCCTGAACCGCCTTTTCCTAGGGGACGCGCCCGGGGTTGTTGCAGAATTGGGCCAAAACATTCTTTTCTGGTGAGAAATATGTTTTGCTCCGCACTAGGCATGAGGCAAGCTCCGGGCCACCCCGTCGCAACAAAGGTTGCCAGCGCCCCGGCCTCCCACAGCATTGCGCCTGCCTGCAGCCCTTTGCACCAGCTTTGATGTCTCTGTCTCGGAGCAATGGCAAATTTTCAGAGCTTGAAGGCTCAGGGCTAAGTGGGGGGGAAATTCAGGGGGTGCAGATGCATGTCAGCGGGAGATGCATCACTTCTCAGGTGTCATTTTTTTTCTGGGTAATGGGAAACCTAGCTAAGAGGCTAGCTTCCCTCTGCTGCCTGCAAGGGGTGGTCGCTGAGCTCAGCTGAGTCACATCACACTGAGGACCGATGTTTTGTGCTCTCTGGTTTTATTTTGGAGCAACGGAAGAGAATCTGCGGTGAAGCAAAAAGCAGAGGGAGCTGACAGGCTGCACGGGGAGCTCGAGCCAAGGGGAAATGAGTGTCAGCACAGAGGCTCGCGCTGGTTTCCATCTCGCCCTTCGCAGCGACGAAGCGCAGGTGTCCACCCCTCCCTTGTTTTTCTGTGCTGAAACATTGCATCTGCGCTGCTCTCCCTCCTCGGATCCAGTGTATAATGACGCAACTTCACTAGAGCGTTGTTGTCCTCGTGTCAAAGCCAAAAAGCCCCGAGGAGGAGACCCGCCAGGGTTGGGAAAACGCTCCCGGCGCTGCACCGTCCCTTTACTTATCAGCCTGGAGGTGGTTTTGCAAAGAAGCTTTTTGCTTCAACACCGCCCGCCTCGTCCCCGGCACTTGCCGCGACGCCGGAGCAACCCCCGGCCACGCATTTGGCAGAGCCAGGCTGCCTGCTCGCATCTGCAGGCACCTCTCTGGCACCAAGTCCCGGAGCCTGCAGGGACCGGAGAGAAAGCATGTCTGAGACCTTCTTTTCGGGAAGATCCCCGGGGTGCTGCCCCAAAAAAGGGCACCACAAAGGAGGGAGATGGTCTGGAAAGAAGCATCCCGAACCGTGACTGTAGGGACTTACGGCAGGTGGGGGGGATTCTTGTCCGGGGCACCATGAGGGGCTGGATGGGTCCCACGCGGCACCGCCGTGCAGCCAGCTTGGCATAGCAGCAGGCACGGAGCAAGCAGCACCTGCAGGGAGAAGGAAGGAGAGCCCAGCCTCATCCAAAACGCAGTGATAGCTGCTTCTAACCTAGCTGAAACAGGCTCTGCAAGCTGGGTGGGAAGAGATACCAGCGTTTGCATCCTCCTGCTCTAAATCATCCAGGAGCTGCTCCTTCCACCTCGTTCCCACGCCAAGCCTCTTCTCCGCTTCCCTGTGCCAACCCATGCCCAGGTCCCAGAGCCCTTGTGCATCCCAGCTTTGGGACTGTCCCTCTCCCCTGGTGCCATCCCGTTGACTTCAGGCAGTTGTCGCTGGCACGACCCTACTGACTACGGGACTGGAATTAGGGGTGAACGCCGCCTTGCTTTCCCCCCTTCCCTAAAACTTGTTCCCCTCCTGCTGCTGCCCATTGCCTGGTCTGCATTTTGCAAAGCTTCACAGGGTGCTGCTGGGGTTGCTCACAAGCCTTGGGGTTACCCCGGGGCCAGCATTAGCCATCCTGGGGCCAGCGTTAGCCTTCCTGGGAAGCATTGCCTGTACCGGTCCACTGAAGCCCTCGATGTGCCGCTGCTGCCCCATCCCGAGTAACAGCCGTAGGCGGTCAGATTTCCTACGGTGCTTCCTTCAAGTCCTGGTGTGAACATGCGTGGGAGCTTCCCGTGAGCCGTGAACACACCTAGAGTAACCGGAAAATGGGATTTTTGCAAGTTATATGCAGAAATAAGGCCCGGGGAACCAGGGGAGAGAGGAGGGCTTTGCTGGGAGTCTCCCCGTGGAGTGCACAGGGGTTTGGGGATGCTCCCTGCATCAGCGCGGGGCTGCAGCCTGGCTCCCATCCGCGGATCGGGGAACGGCTGCACTTACTGCAGGCAAACAGCACCGCCAGCGTCAGCAGGACCTTCATCTTCCTCTCACTCAGGCCTGGGAGGAGAAAGGGGACAGAATTAGCCAGGCAGCGTGACCAGTTGACAGGCGCTGCTGTGCAAGCCTTGTCCCTCTGAAATCAGGCCAAACTACCCTGAAATTTGGAGGGAGGAAGGCAGCCGTGCCCCCTTGCATCTGTGTTGCTGCCTCTTGGGCGAAAGCAAACACTTTCTGAAGCTGTCCCACCACCCCAGCATCTCCCACCTCCCGTCCCACCACTTCTGGCACCCAGGGCATCACTTTGCAACCCCTGGGGCTGCAAATTCCCAGCTGAGTTTTTATCTGAAAGCAATGACACTTTATCTACAGGCATGGAAAACAGCAGAAGGCAGCGTGTCTGCTGCCTCCTCCCAACATCCCTCCCCTATTTTTGTTTCCGCAGCAGCAATCCACCCCATCGCAGCAGTGGGGCGAGGTTGGGAGTTGCTCACCGGGGGATTGCTCCGGCTCCGCTTCCTCGCTGCCAGCCCGTCTGCCCGGGGAGAGGCTGCCCTCCGTGTCCGGCCCGTGGGCTCTGAACTGGAAGTGCTGAAATGACTCGTCTGTCCCAAAAACGCTTTATGCTACGCCCCTTCCCTTGCTGGCCAACCCCCCCCCTCCCCGTGGGCTGCAGCCTGGAATGACGCAGGGGCCAAGACCGAGTTTTTGCAAAGTTTGGGGAGGATGATGTCGAGTATTTACAGGGATTTCTCTCTTTGCCCAGCAGCAGCTCATGGAGGTTTAAGCACATTGTTTATTTTCACATTGATTAAATTTACAGCAGCAATTACGTGGTCCGTGCAGGCAGGGACGTAGGGCAATCCAGATGCAGAACTCACACGCGTGCTCCGGCCCTGCATCCCGGCTCCCATCACTAGCACCGGCGCTTCCAGTAGAAGCGGTAGCGTGTGCTGTAGCTCCCGAGGCTTTGCTTCAGGCAGAGGACCAGGCTGCGGTCGCACTCGCAGGAGAGCTGGGCGCACCAGGAGCCCTGTCCTGCGGGCAGAGGGAAGCCCAGGGTCAGCCCCGGCTTGCGGGGTGGGGGGGGGGATGTGGGGACACCCACTTTTCCAGGGTCCTACTTACTGCAGAAGGGGCTGCCAGTGTGCCAGTCATAGCGGTAGCCTTGCATCTTGGCATTGCAGTGGTAGCTCAGGAGGTTGTTGTAGCAGGTATCATGCAGCTGGCAGCATCTGCATGGGAGCTTGAGGCTTTGGGCGTTGGGGTTTTTTTCCCAAATTTTCCCCCCTACCCCCCAAATTTGAAACTGTGTAAGGATGTGTTCGGGCATGGAGATTTTTAAGCGGGTGCTTACCTGTCTGTGGCATCCTTGGGCTGCCCTTTGCCCCCGAAGCCGCAGTAGCAACCGTAGGAGGAGTAATACAGCAAGGCGTTTTTCCCCGTCGCCTTTGTAATCATCTTCTGCAGCTCCCAGAGGCTCCCGTGAGCTGGGGACAAGCCTGGGGAGGAAAACCAGTGGGGCTCATGCTGACTCCAAACTCCCCAGCAGCATCCCCATCCCTCTGGCCCCCAAACTGGTACCAGACTGGTGATGTCTTAAAAACAAGTAGATGCAACGGAGAGGAAACTTATTCCCAGCTCAGTGCAGGAGAGTTGTTGCGTGTTTGGGAGAGGTGGTGATGGGGAAATGTTAAGAAATCACCAGCCTGGTCCCAATTTCCATGGATATAACTGGACAGGGAGCCGTGGGACCGGTGCGAGCGAGGACACTTACCCCAAGCAAACAGCACAGCAAAGGCGAGGAGAGAGTTCATCTTTTCAACAGCCCTGGGAGAGGAAACCAAACCATTTCCCCATTATATCAACCACTTTCTTTTATACTTCTCCCCTTGTCTGGGGGCAGAGATGCCCCCCACCTCCGGGGATTAGGGGAGACGAGGGGGGCAAGAATGGACCCGTCGCCATTGCTTCGGCACAAAGTGTTGCTGCGTCGGGGATGGGAAGCGATGGGAATCAGATGGCGGAGGGGTGAGAAAAAGCAAAATGAAGGGAAAGGAAGAAAAGTTGGAGGAACAATCAGCCCTCGAGGGCTGCACCCCACTGCTCTGCCTTCTGGGCTGGCACCTCAGGTAGCCTCTCCTTTGCTCCTGCTCTCCTTTGTTCCTGCTCTCCCGGCATGGACCTCACTCCCCACTTTCACCGTGGCTTTTGCTTAAAGTAGGAAAGGGAGGAAAAGCGTTCCTCTATCCTCACTTACCTTGGGAAAGCCACCGCTTGCTTGTAGGGCCCCGCAGCCCGCAGCGCTTTCTTTATACAGGGTTTGTTCCCCACTGTCGGATGCTCGTTTTGCCCAAATCTTGCTGACAGGACTTTTCTGCCAAGGACAAGGTGCCGTCCTTCCCATTCACAGGCAGGCAAGAAATCCCCCCCAATGCCCCAGCTCCGTACGCCATGCACAGGGCTGGGTGGGATGGGCTGCCAAAGCAGCATCATTTCCAGCCCAAGGAGGAAGCCAACACTCTGTCCCCCCGTGGGAGATGCCTGTGGGCCTTTTTCTCTGCCCTCCCCAGCACCACGGTGTTCTATCAGGGGGAAACAATAGCCCTGATTCAGCTTTTGCATCCCGGCAGCTGTGAACGAAGCGGGTTTGGGGTTTTTGAGGGGTTGTGTGGTTTGGGAACTGTCCCTCTGCCATGCTGCAAAGGTGATTCAGGGTGAGTTATCAGTTCTTTGGGAGAAGTATATGGGCAACAATAAAAGCATCTTTAAATGCGCAGTTCCCAGAAACAAGGCGTTACGCAGATACCGGATGATTAAACGCTCACCCACCATGAGAGGAGAATGAAGCAAAATGGATGTTTTGGGATGAGTGAATGCAACTTCCCTTTATCTCTCTCTGTATGGTTTTTCCACCTCCTCTTTGCAACCCCTATGCAGAACTCATCCCTTATGGAGAAACCATTTAGTCACCAACTTAACTGCCCTCCTAAATTAGCATCCACCTTAGGATGGGTGAGGCTTTGAAATTTTCCCTCCTCTGCAGATAACTATTCTTTAGCCTTAATTTTGGCCACCATTTTTAGTTAAGTGTCACAGGAAGGTCTAAATCATCTCCCACATTTTCCCACTTTCATTATTCCTGTAAAAACATCTTCTGGCCATATCTCACCTGCCCCTTAATGCACCATTTTGTTTTAGCTCCGCGAGTGAGTTCAGCTGGCAGGAAGGGGTGTTCAGAGAAACCAAAAAAAACCCAACTGCCATCAGGGCTCGCTGCTGGAGAATTATTTTGTTAACAAACCCCATGGAGTTTTACTTGGTGGCATTTACTTGTCCCCGTTTCTCACTGCAAAGTGCTCCTCTGTAGCTGGGGATCTGGCAGCAGCAATATTGCTCCGCAGTGGGATAGACCTGGTGCTAGACCTGCAAATTACAGCCGCTGTTGGACCTTTGGCTTTTTTCAGGCTGCTGTCAGGACCATGGAAATATTGGGGTGTCAGGCAGATGGTGTGCCTAAGGTGTGAGATGCAAAAATGCTCCCCAAACTCGGCAGCCCAGATGCCACTGTTGCAGTGCGTCAATTTCAGTGGCTCTTACAGAAAAACACCACGGAAAATCATTTTGAATACCTTTTATTTAATTATCTTTGCTGGGAAATGAAATTAAGAGAGAAAAGAGAGGAGGAAGGGACAAAAAATGGAAGCTGACATGATTTTCTGGGACTGGGGGATCTCCATCCGTAACGTGCGTGTGCCCTTCCTCACCCTGAGCATCACATTGTGGATGCTGGCTCTGGCTCCATTCAGCCCCCACATCAGGCTTTTCTTGCCATAGCTATGGGGAAACCCAGTCAAAATCTGCAACCTTACGTGCAGATTTCCCCTCCTCAGCACTGGAGCTTACTTCCTCGGCATTTCAGCCTGAAATAGAAGTGGTAGGATTTATTGTAGGAATGCAAAGCGCTTGAGAAGCACGAAGCCACCGCTTTGTCACAAAGGCAGGTCTCTCTCTTGCACCAGCTCTGCTCGTTACCTGCGGGGAGAAAACACCGTGCTCTGCAGTGGCTTTTCTGGCTGGCATCAGTAATGGGGTCCCCTCGGGGCACCCCCAATGCCTGGAGCTGCCCGGGGGAAGTGCATGAAGAAGCATGCCCTGCTGCTTGCCCTCTCCAACCTGCCCGCATCCCTCGCAATGCCCATTTATTTATCGTAAGCTGTGTCCTCCCGTACGCACCCGACTGGGCATCAGGCTGGTTTCATCCCTGGGGGGGATGCCCTCCTGTGTACCCTGCTCCGGGGCTGGGGTGTCGCAGGGAGCCATGCTGGTTCCCCACCTCCGTGGGACCCCTCCCCCCCATCTTGGCAGTACTCACTGCAGACGATGTCTCCATCGGCAACGTCGAAGTGGTACGGGGTTATCAGGGGTCTGCACTTGCCCTCTCTCAGCTTCCTGTAGCAGCAGTCATGGGCATGGCAGCACCTGTGGGGGACACCATGCCAAACCACTGCCCCTGAACCCTCCCTCACCACGCTTGGAAGGTAAAGGAAGCTCCAGCCTCAAATTTAAGGTGACTGGGAGGAGAGGATGACAAGGCAGCAGCAAGACGTGGCTGGGGAACGGCACAAAAACCCCTCTCAGAGCACACCGGCACCGGCAGGCTGCCAGCGAGGAGTTTTTTAGGGACCCCCAGCACACTTTTCCAGCCAGGGCAGCGAGGGGCGATTCTTTTCCAGGTACTCACTGGTCAGTGGAGTCCACCGGGGTCCCTCTGCCCCCGATTCCGCAGAAACACCCGTACCAGCTGTAGGAAAGCAGGGCGCTTTTCCCTGTGGCTGACCTGATCATCTGCTCCAGCTCCAAAACGCTGCCACGAGCCGGCAGCAGCCCTGTGGAAGGGCAGAGGGACAGGCTCACACCAGTGCAGGGTGAGGAGGCAGGTGGGATTCCCCACGGCTCGCACTGGGCAGAGGAATTAAATAGGTCTGGCGTTGCTGGAAGTACAGGCTTTCAGGCATGTGAGACATGAGAAGCCCCAAAAAAACCCTCAGGATTATGTCTGGTTTCTGCAGCTACCTGATTCCAGTCTGGCAGAAGATATTATTGCTCTCTGTACAGGCTGTGCCACGCTTGCATCCTGCAACTAGCAATGCCACGTTGCCAGGATCAGCCCTGGGCTTGGCACAGGCAGGAAAGCAGTTGACAACAGGCTCCAAGGCCTCTTAAAATAAATATGGATCTGAGCATCCCAAAGCCTCACCGTTATGAAGACCTCCAGGATTACAGCAGTGCTACATGAAGCATTAGAGAGAAACTGCAAAATTTAAACTAAAACCTGAATCGTGCACAAAGACTCTGGATTTGTACATCTTTTTTGCCAGGCAGATGAGATCCCAGCCTGGCCCGGTGAAACCGAGGCACTTACCGCAAGCCAAGAGCATGGCAAAGAGGAGATTCTTCATCCTCAGGCTGGCCCTGAAGGAGGAAACAGCAACGGCTGGCAATGAGCAGCACCCTGGGGGCAGGACAGATGCTGCCCCCGTCCCCGCACCAAGGGCACAGAGCTGATCGGGTGCACCCCGGCAGCACCGCACGGTGACATTAGTGTCACCGTGGATATACAGCATTGTGAAGATATCACCGTGCTCGAGTGCATGCAGCTGACTCCCAGTGGGGACTTTTGAGTCTGGTTTTGGGATGCAGCGCTTGGCAGGGATGTGTACAGGGACACACTGGTTGTCCTGCCTAGGGCTGATGGAGAAGCTCACCATCTGCAGCCTCCCTCCGCCACTCCCCAAAGCTGTCTGATGAAATAACGTGGCAATAAATCCCCCCTCTCCTTACCCCGCCTGGACCTCGCAGCTCCAAGACTGCTGGCTTAGTGGGTTTGCTTTATATAGATGGCGAGGTCCACCCCTTCCTCTATCTGCGCTGACAGTGCTATTCATCACAGAGCAGGTCTCGCCGAGTGGCCCCTCGGTAAAGGAGAAGGTTCCCATCCGTCCCCTTTACAAGAAACATGAGTTTCCCCGCAGCGGTGTGCCACCAGCATGGCCAGTGGCAATGCTCCCTCCGTCATCTCGCTCCTGCTTGTTGGCTGGGCACGAAGCTGTCTCCATCTTGGGCCGACGCAGCTTCTGGATGAGGCCAGTCAAGGTCTTGGCCATGGTTTTAAAAGCTGCAGGATTCGGTGGCTGGAGAGACAGGACAAAAGCGATTTATGCCCAGGAGGTGCAGAGCTGGCACTGCAGAATTCACTGCATCCTTGTTCCAGCTGCAGAGGTGGCACTTTGGCCTCGGTGTCATCTCAAGTGGCTGCTTGGTTTTGCCAACTCATGCCCTGCAACCTCGGAGACGGTTCCTCTTGGCTCTTTCCCTTGCAATTGCCTCCCCGCCCCCCAAATCCAAGTCTGCATCCAAATGCCACCACGCCAAATCACAAGGGGAGCCAAAGGGAGGACAGCGAAAGGTGCGGTCTCATTTTGTGGGTCTGCAGTTTTCCTGTCCTGCCCTCGGGGCATAAGAGACCCCAGCAGTGCATGGGAAGGGGTCTGCAAAATTAAATCAGCAGCAGCAAAGGCTGGAAATGCCATGGAAACCCGACTTGGAATGCTTTTTGAATACAGTTTATTTAATCACCATAACTGAGACATGATACGAAGACACAAGGGAGGCAGAAAACCAGAGGAGATAAGATCAAAAGCTGCTATCTTCCCTGTGAAACTGTGGGGCCGAGAGCAAATACACACAAATGCACGGTATCAGAGGTGTATGCGGGGCTCCACCCTCTGTAATTAACCACAGTTGGAGGGAAGGGAATTTGGCCAGGGGTTGAGAGGAGGGATTGTAAGAAAAAGGCTCTGGGGTCTGTATTCAAGAAGAAAACCTCTTGTTGAATTTCTTGAGAGCCACCAAAGCTGCTCACTGGAAAGGACGTCACCTCCCAGCTGTCCTCCAAGGCTAGCAGAGATGTCTGTCCTGGGGCTCTTCTTCCCTCTAACCTTTTATTTCCTGCTGCCAAGTGGAATAAAAAGCCATCCAAGCCTGATAAGGAAAGGATGGGGAGCAACAGCTCACCTGCTCCCCACTCAGGCGTGCCGAGTGGCTTACCCCTCACCACCTGCACAAGAAACTACCTCAAAATGCCACGATGTAAACTGATGGGCATCACACTGACACCCAATCCCCCTGCTTTCCCCACCTGACTTTTAAAACCATGGCATCCCTGATGATTAGGCATCCCCTTCCCACCTCATCCACAAAAAACTTCCATTATAGAAGATTTTCCCATTGTGGTGTTCATTATCTGCGCTGCTCGTGCTCGCGTGCTTTGGCGTTGCAGGTCCTTGCCCTTCGGGGTGCGTTTGCTGCTGTGTTGGCCCTGATTTCCTGGGTTTCTCCTGTAAAGTTTGGCTAAACCTTTGTGAAAGGCACCATTCAGGGGCCTAAACAGAGTCCGGAGGGCTGGGATCACGCAGGTTAGGGATCCACAGGTGGCTTTAACCAAATCCCCTCATTTTAAGTCCTCCCTCTCTGCGGAGGATCTCAGGAGAGCGAGCACACAAAGCTAAACCCCCTCTTTAATTGAGCCACAAACCCGAGGGCTTAAAAACCACCCATGGAAGTTATTATCCCATTGGAAATATGAAACTTCTCAGCCTTCCTATGGAGCAAACAAAGAGGGGTATCAACCCGCACATCTGTTTGTTCAGGGCTTTATTGAAATGTAAGTATGCCCGGTGCTTTGATCTACAGAGCCCGTGTCTTCCACGCGATACTGCGATACTGCTGAACGTCCTGTGGATGGAATGAGCTGATATGCAACCCTTTCTTACCTTTTTAGTGCACAGGTACGCCTTGATCTTTCCCCGCTCGCAGGGTAGATAAGTTATCTTAAGTTATTTATTGCTTGTTTCTTGCTGCCTTTGGTGGGCATCTGTTAGTGGGAGAAGCATCTGGTTAACTAGAAGTGGGTTTAAAAAGGGATTAATGGGGAGAGATGGAAATGTCAGCATTACGTGGTGTGTTCCCACAATGAAAACTGACTCAGGGATTGTTTATAGCCCGGGGGATCGGGAGGACTCCCCCTCCCTGCCAGCACACACCGGGATGCCAAGCTTGCAGGCTGTGGCTCTCCTGGCACAAAGAAAGCTTAGAAGTCCCCCAGAGAAGTTGGTTTAGGTCCCTGTATGATCTTGTGCGTAAAGCATCTTTTGTTTTTTGAAGGTGTTGTCATCAAAACTAAGGAGTTTGGTGTTTATTTGTCTGGTTTTATTCAGTGATTGCTTAGCTGAAGCTGTTCAATCACACTGTCGTGAAACTGATGTCATGGCAGGGTTAAAACCTAGTCACATTGCTCCAGTTCTGCTGCCTTTGCTCAGGAGAGAGTGTAACACCGTATTTTTTTCAGGGTTTAAAAAAAAAGGCTTTTGGTATTCAAGTGGGGTGACAACAGCATGGTTTTGCCTTGGGTGGGACGGGGGAAAGGAGAGCTCCTGCAGGAGGGATGGGGGCAACCTTGGTATCACACTCACAGGGTTTGGAGCAGTTGGTTTTGGGGCTGGTTTTGGTGCTGCCACCACCTCCATCTCCTTGTGCCCCTCAGGACAAAGGCTCCGGCCCCGCATGAGATGGGAGGGATGCCCCCATGCCGCCACCGAGGCCCCGACGCCCCATCCCACCACTGAGCCCGAAGGGGGGCACGGCGACTCAGGTATGTCCCTCTCCCGTCTCCACCAGCGCGTCGCGACCGTCCCCGGGCCTGGTTCCATGCCCTGAGCCCACACTGGGTGGCCACCACGGCCGTCCCCGGGCCTGGTTATGTCCTCCAGACAGCAGGTGGTCACGGCCATCCCTGAACCCATCCCGTAGGCCGCTGCTGGGCCGGGGCAGCCAGGCCGGGCAGTCCACCGCGGCCCCGGCCTCCCCGGGACCCGGCAGGATCCCGACCCTGTCAGCCCTCGGGCCGCGACATGGCGGCTGGAGGACCGTGACCGACGGCGCTCCGGCCAATTCGTCTCTGTGGTTGCGGGGGGGCGGGGCCTGTCGCGCGACCGGAAGTGGGGCCGTCGCCGTGGCAACGCGGCAGTGTTTGCCGGCGGGCGCGGGCGGCCCGAGGCGGCAGGTGAGGGGCGGCGGGGCCGGGGCCGGGGCCGGGTGGTGGGGCCCGGGTTCGGGTTGTAGGGCCCGGGGCCTGGCTTGTGGGGTCGGGGCTTGGCTGTGGAGTTGGGTTATAGGGTCGGGGCCTGGCCGTGGGGTTGGGCTTATGCGGTGGGGCCTGTGCTGTGGGGCCAGGACTAGGCTTAGTTGTGGGGTTAGGGCCAGGCTGTGTCACTGAGGGCTCTGCTGGGGAGCTGGGCTATGCTGTGGGGCTGGGGCTGTGCTGTAGGGCCAGGGATTTGGGGCTGCCTACCCTCCCAGGCCCTGGGGTCATAGTGGTTTGGGGCTGTCTGTGGGCACAGCCCTCCCTGACTGCCCTTCCTCATCCCAACCTCTCACCCAGCACGTGAACATAAAACCGGCTGTATTTAATACAGCTCCTCATGGTGAACCTCTAATATATACCGTGCTGAAGCGGCAGAGACCCTCGCTCAGGAAGGTCCCACCGTGGTTTCTGGCAAGTTGTTTGTTGTGGGGTTTTTATTCTTTGAACTGGCAGTGTAACTGGTGATATCTGCTAAGCACACCAATGCGCTTTGGAGTTCTTCAGAGGATGCCGAACTACAGCTTGTTGCCTTAGAGTTTGTTTGTTAGAGGCAGTATGTGAAAGGCACAAACACCTCCTTCCCCCCACAGGCTCCTAGGAAACTCCGATGAGTCGCTTGGGCGGCGTGCCCCTGTCTGTAGCTCTGCTCGAGGCTGACAGAGGGATAGGCATCTGTACCTCCAAGCAGCTTCGTACTGGCACTGGTCAGGGCACGTGTGTGTGCTGGGACTCTGCCTTGGCTTTGCTCAGAATTGGGTTGCTGAGCATTTCCATTTCACTGCGGTGGAGGAGAAATTGAGCATTAAATAGTGCATCACTGGCAAAAGGTTGTGGAACAACCACAGTGACTGTTCCCTTCTGTTTGTTTGGTTTGGGGTGATGAACAGTAGGCAAGTCTGACTTTATCATTACTGGAGAATGCCAAGTGATCAAAGTTGACATTTTCCACCTCCCCCCCCTTGATAAATCCTGCTACGCAAACCACAGAAAAGGAGTAGGAGGAGCGTGACCCTGTTGCACTCTCCAAAATGTTGTTGTGAGGTCGTGGCCCGGTTGTCTGGGCTTTTGGACTGCTTTGTCCTAGTAAAGCACAAGTGGTCTGAGTGCAGCTTGAGTTGGAGAACACACATCAGAACATGGTTTCATTTTTAATGGTGGTTAGTATCGATCTCTGTTAAGCAGCTTTTGGTCACAGGAGAAGTCAGAATGGGCTTCTCTGTATTGAGTCAGACTTACTCAATCTCAAAGGTCTTCAGAGATTTTTAAAAAGCAAAGTGTAGTCAGTCTTACCCAGGAGTCCACAACAGGAACTTAATCTGTCACTGCAGGAACAGTGAAAAGGCCAGATCTGTGATTTGAAGTTCACTCATGTCCCGTTTTCACTGAGTTTCTAGCTTGAGAAAAAAATGTTTCTGTTCTTTCCATCAAAAACTTTAAGTTGGGAAGGGCACAACTTCCCAATGCTCTGGGTCAATTTTAAACAATTCCTAACAAAGCCAGCACCTATAAATACACATATCCTGCTGTCTCTGACTCAGCCGTTACTGAACCGTAGGATTGCTGCCTGCCTACATGGTAATACACCAGATTTATTGCTATTATTAGCTGACATGCAGCACAGAAGTGGGAGCTGTAGGGAGATTAAGCTCTCCAGAAGCTTTCTGGCCAATTCCTGTAACTTTTCCCTCTGCTACCTCAACTGCAGGTGCCTTGAGAAGCAATGGCCACAGTGGCTCTCCTGAACTTAGCACCATCTCACCTCTGCTTCCCTTCAAGCACAGCAGCTGCTTTCTCGTGGACAAACGCTGCTGACATGCACGTCACCAGGCCAAAATCTGCCAAGGGACGCACAAGGCCAAACTTCAATTACTCTCAGAGCGTGGAAGCCTGTCCTTACCGAGTGCCATCTTCCCCACCACCAGCAGCTCCCCGTGAATTAGTGAACAGCCAGAGAGCATCGTTCACAAAACCAGCATTCCTGGCCAGCCAGGTGTCTCCTGAGGAAATCCCGGAGCTCCTGCGGCAAGTGCCTTTGAGGACCTCCTCTTCCCTGAACAAGTACAGGGTGCTCCCTTCCATCGGCTGGAAAGGCGCAGGGAGTGGTGCTGTGGAAGCAGTGGCTGAACAGACTGACCGGCTGAAAGTGAGCAGGGGGCGGGAGGACGCTCTGAAAATCAAAATCCTTTCTGGAGAACAAGACTCTGCCAGTGTGTTGTCAGAAAGTGATGTCCCTGATGAAGGGAGCTCACATGTGCGACTTCCTTCTGAGAAGCTGGGAAGGAAAATGAGGCAAGAGAGCCCTTCGACGTCAACGAGTCCTTTGACGTCAACTTTAAGTTTGGAAGAGCCGCCGAAAGAAGAGTCACACTTCCTGCTTGCTATTCGATCTCCCTGTGGTCAGAGATTTGAACATCATTTCAAGCCCACTGACAGTCTCCAGACAGTCCTTGCCGTGGCAGAACAGAAAATGTCGGCCAAATACAAACGCTGCAGCGTTGAAACAATGGAGGTGCCCCGAAGGAGTTTCTCTGACCTTACGAGGTCCCTCCACGAATGTGGGATTCTCCACAAGTCCGTGTTGTGCATCCGACAGAAAGAGCAGCACGACACCGGTCTTTAGGCGCACAGAGATGCTGCCACACCGCCTTGGGTCATTCTGCTGAGTGGGATGTGTTAATTCTTCTGAAAAACTGGGAATCTGATGTTTCTTGGGCCTACTTCTTCATCTTGCCATCTTCCCAAAATTCTCTGTGAAGCAGACTTGTGTATATGTGTTGAAATAGTATATTTCAAGCAAGATATACTTGCTACATAAATAGCATCTTTTTTCACAGGTGCCATCACAAATTGCTTCCTGAGTGCCACTGACGTTTGGCCTTTTTGGTTTTTTGAAATTGCCGATGTTCTTCTTTGAAAACTGAAGTTTCCGAGACCTCTCCCCTTGACCTTTTCTACATTTCAGGAAGGTACCACTTTGCAGAGTGGAGCCGGATGCAGAGGCACCTATTTGGGAAGGTAGAAACGGAACTGGTTTACTCTGGAGGACCATCTTCAGTAGGTTATCATCATCCTGAACATCTTCTCGAGAATGACTGAAAAGGAGATCAAACCCAAACCCCATCTGGAAATAACAGTAATAACCTGTTAATGGATTATTGTGAAGTATTAAATTGCAAGACCTGTGAAGGCTCAGCTCTTTCTGGATAACCTCAGTGCAGCTTTTAACAGTGTGACTATATCATCTTTTTAAGAACAGATAGTTATTATTTTGGCAGTATTGGTGAACAGCAGGATTTTCTACCTAGTTTTCCTTCTCTCATTCAACTTGTGTGACCCATAGGTAAGAGTAGATGGATAGTTACGATGAGATGTTATAAAATACTTCCATTTAACAACTTTACACTGAAATGAGTTATTCCAAGAAAGCAAGTGCTGCTTTGAGAATTTTTAAATAAAAATACATTAATTGGATTTGACTGAGGAATTGGTTCACGCACTAGACCAGTTTACTAAACCATCATTAAAAAAGGCTGGTAGGGCAACTTGGCAGGTTTTGGATAAATAAAACATGCTTGTGCTAAAAAAAAAGATCTTCCAGGTTTCTAATGGAAATTCTTATGGTTCAAAGGCAGTAATTCAATCTACTAAAAAAATGGGACACTTGCCACACAGATGAGCTAGTTTTAATAATTTGAGGTAAACCCAACTTTTTTTAACCTCGGTGTAATGGCCAAACCAACTTGAACAATAGTAGAAACAGAACAGTAGTAGAAAGCTGACCCTGGTGTTGACTGAGAGCGTAGCATCTCCTTCTAAAGTAAGTGTTCAGGGTCCAGCGGCTTTATGAAAATGGTGCCCAATGAAATAATAGTATTATCTACTGCTACGGGTGATGCTAGTTGAACAGTAGCAATCCTGGTGTCTTCAGGGAGACCAGGATATCGAAACATAGGGGTGCTTTTAATCAAACCTCAGTGGGAAGCAAAGTATTTCACTTAAGTTTCATGAACAGGAACAGTTTTCTGCATTTCATTCAGTGTTAGGTAGTTAATTCCCTTCTTCTGATTTTGTGTATACTATGTTACTTCCACATTTCAGAGTTTTCATACTGTGTGGTAGTACAGTCAATAAAACCTTTTAGGCTGAAACTTGAAGTGCTTTATGTGAACTGGAGGCTTAGCCATCACATCTCCTCTTAAAACAATGTGTGCCGTTAATTTGATGGCAAATACCTCGGGGACTGTCCCAATCAGACTTTGGACGGTCAGCTGCCATCTACACCATCTTGCACATGCCTTCCTGGAGTTTGTACCTCTGACCTTTATTAAAGACAAGATCGCAGCAAAGAAGGAAGCCCTTCGGATCAGTGACTACCCGCTGCTAACAACCACAGAGATGGTGACCACCACACAGCTTTGAGAGCGTACAGGGGGCTGCTGCTTTAACCAAGAGCAGAAGAATAAAAACAACTTGGATCATGGTGGACAGCACTTCTCATGCTGGAGGACATTCCTCCTGAATATCTCCATCTAAGATAAAGCCGAGTGAGTTTGGTCCTGTAACAAACTCACCGAGGCTACAGCATCTCCAAAGATGTGCATTTTAATTATTTCCTTTTCCACATCAAGTCTTGATCTAGGCAAGCGCAGTGCAGGGAAAACCCTTCTTCTCTCCCCCAGTTCTCCTCCTCTTCCCTTCAAAAGGCTTGTGGGGATGCAGGGGAGGTCAGGTCTTAGCAGCAACTCTGCCAAGTCCAGCGCAAGAAGCGCTAGCGGGGGGAAGAACAGTATTTATCTGACCTCATTTATTGCGTGGTTTCATTTAACAAGGTTCCTTGTGGGGAGCTTTTAAGAATTTCAGCATTAAATCAGGTGACGTTCAGTCTGTCACTGCTTTGGGAAGGTCATAAACAGAAAACTCATCAGGACTCCTTGCTGGGAACGTCCTTACCTAAGGCTTTTAGACAACAACAAAAGTAACCAAGCAAGAAATTAGCAGAGGCATCATTCAGTATGTGTTCTTTATTCCAATTAAAAGTACATTAGAAACAGCACACAGGACCAGCAGCAGCTTTCATGACAATTCAACCCAATACTCTGCTGTCACAAGGTCATTCAGCTGTACTATTAAAGTAGGTGATTGAAACAAGTCTTCCACTCGACACGCAAGCACTCACTCACCTGCCACTTTAAATAGGTTTCCAACAGAATAAAAATAGATACACCCCAGAATACAAAAAGTTTAATTTTAACAGTTGTTTTTTTTTTTTTCACTAAAGCCTTTATACAAATTGATAAAAGGGTGCACAATTTCCTAAAATTTTAGGTACATTTTAAATGAGCCTTTTTTTACTTGGTAAAAGGATCCATGTTCCTGTCTTTGAACAGAATATGATGGCCAAAATTGCAAAGAAAATTCCTAGTTAAATTTACAATTTATACATTTGTTTTGAAGTGATTCCTGCACCGAGTAGCAGGCTGATGGCTGCTCACGCATGTCCCATTTTCCCCAAAAAGAGCTGTGCACCCTAAGTTCTAGTTCAGGAGCCTCCTTCTCCTGGAAACCGGGCTGGGGGAACAACCCACAGGTTTTCAGCTGTGCGCACGAGAATGGTCCCGACTGAACTGAAAGCCCGAGCACAGGAGTTGCAAATCATTCCTTCTCCGGCAAGGATCACCCTGGGGCAAGGGACCAATGACCTGTTTTGCACTACGAGCACAATGAAAGTGGAGCGCTTCCCGTCTGCAATTTGGCTGAGCAATTTAACTCAAAATTCTGGTACCGAAACATACTGTAACAGCTAAATTTGGTGTTCTAAAGGTATTTTTTTTGGTCAATACAAGCTATCATGATTTTTTTCTTTTACTCCTATTACTGATCCATGAAGCCCAGCAGCTCTGTACATTATTCACGCAGAGCTTCACAGCAGCATCTTAGAACTGGCACCACCTGCCTAAAGGTGACCAAACCCCACTCCCAACAGTCATTAGCATTTTATGGAGGTGAGTTTATTCAGAAAATTAATTAGTACAGTTCCGTTCATACTGCCCCTCCCTCCCCACCCAAACCACCTACACCTTGGTGAGGTTAAACGCTTCAGATGAACTTCTAGAGTACATACTTAAGCACTGTCACCACTGCACCGCTTTACGTATTGTGGCCATTCTAACAAATCAAGGACAAATTAAAAGAAAATACTGCCCAGTAAAAGCAACACGGCACCTGTGTTTGCGAGCATGAGCTACTGGAGACATCCTTAGGACAATTTACGTAAGGAAAAGCAGGGCAAATCCATCAGGAAGCCAGAAATGAGTCTTAAATAGCTCAGGGGAGCGCCAAAGAAAATGACAGCCTATTTTGTACAAGTTGAGTATTTAGCCAAAAACCAGCTGCCTTGTTTGGGGTTCTTTTTGTGTTTTGGTTTTTGGTTGTTTTTTTTTTCTTATGTAAGTCCACTATATATTCGGCTGTTGAATTTTAACTGATTAGGTTAATGCTGAACTTTATTCCAATTAAAAGCAATAAAGCTTTTTTTTTTTAATTTGTTTTAAGATAATTACATATTGCCCATTTTTTGGCAAGTGTATTTCTTAGAATTCAAAAGATCTTCCTGTTTTAAGGCTAAAACCAAGAAATGTTAAAAGCTTCTGTAAACATTTCCTCTTCCTCCCCATAGTTGCACAATTTGAAGTCCAACTGCAATTTTTAAAATGAGGTAATTTTTGTGTACTCATATCTTAAAGAGTCCTTTTCGGGACTAGCTGAGAGGCGTGCCAATCTGAACACTGATCCAATTGTAGTGGGAGAACTTCCACAGCAGGGTACACACCAGTTCCAGCAGCTGTAATTCAGTTAGTTATCTTCTCAATTTCATCCAAGTCGTCAGTATCCAATTTGTTTATCTTTTTGTCTGGGAAAGATGAGAAATAAGTCAGATTTTGTAACACAAAGCAGAGAAAAGGGAAAGCTGCTTTCTTTAGCTGGTCTTGAGGAGTTCAGGTTTATCCATGAAATGTTCAGTCAGCTTTTAAAACTACAACATAAAACTGTTTTCTTTTATCAAAGGCCCATCTGGGTACTCCAATGTTACCAATCTCTGGAACATCCATTTTAAGGACTATCCAGGTAGCTGGCAAACAGACGACTTATTTCTGCTCCTATCATGCATGGCATTTCACAAGCCTAAGTGACATTACACAAAACACAATGATGTGCTCTTCTGTGGTCAGTTTAAGGCTCAATAAATACCTGCTCAGTATACAGCTAGTCAAATCCTGCAGAAATGACATCTAATTTTAGAGAAAGAAGAAAGTCTGAGGGTACGTACTGAAATGTTCCTGGATTCTGTTGAGAATATTCATGCTGTGCTTGCTGTCCACCATGTTAATAGCCAGTCCTCGCTTGCCGAAGCGACCTGTACGTCCAATCCGGTGCAGATAAGTCTCATTATCTGGATTTCCATCTTTATCCACAGGAAGGTCAAAATTGATAACAACTGAGACCTGCTCTACATCGATCCCTGATAAAAAGAAAGCATTAGATTACACAACTACATTTAAACCACTTTACAGCAGGAACAGCCTCCTCTGGCCTGACCTGCGTGCAGTTTGGTCACCATTTCCAGGTTACCCAACAGCCGCATTTCCAACAGCTTTCAGAGAGCTGCCACGTGGCTGCCTCCGCATTAAGTGAAGAGTTAAAAGCCAGTCTCAAAGTCCAAAATGCATCTTTTCCACAATATCCTTATGGGGTACTTTGAAATAAAAGCTATCTGGCTGTTACACCAGAGAACCCCACTGAAATGGCTAATGGAAAAGCAGTTGGAGATGCTTTAACCAGCACTTGGATATTCTGGAAACTCTCCTCCTCTCCAAAGCTGTAAAGGCCTATTGGTTTTTTCCAAGTACTATGTTGTCTTAACTGTTCTAGGATGTCAAATTGCAACACAAATTCCTACTGGAGTTCAGTACTCTTCACATTTCCGTATTTCAGAACATGTTTATTTTAAACACTGAGGGTCAGCAGTACAAGCCAGGCTTAGCGCCAGAAGCATAAAATTCTCACAGGATGGACTTTTTAATCTCGAGCTGCAGGAAGCCTGCAAGGAATCCTGTGTTTGCCCACAGGCATCTTTATATACGCAGACATGGTCAGCAGCCCAGAAATCCAGGAATTACTTTAAGGACCCTAATCTCTCCAGACTGGAACACTTGAGGATATGAATTCTGCGAGCCAGCCAGCAGTATCTTATCTTAGGAACTGCTGCTTCTGCCCCTCCCTGGCCCAGCTCTGTCATGCCCTACCTCTGGCACAGACGTTTGTGGTCACCAGCACCTTTTCTTTGCCCTCTCGGAAACGTTCGATCACTGCGGCTCTCTGTTCCACCATCATTTCCCCACTGAGTAATGCCACCTGATGGCCTTCCTTCGAGAGCTCTGCTGCCAGCCAGCCAGCTGTCTTCCGAGTCTGAAACACAAAGTGAGGCCCATCTTTGGCAGGAAGTTTTAATGCTGTAAAGCAGGAACAAACCTCTCTAGGGTCAGCTGGAAGCTCCACAGCTGTTCAGTTTTTGTATCTCGAAAGGAAACAGCTCCTAAGTGCTGTGCCCACCCTCTCCCCATTACAAACTGTGCTCCCAGCTCTCAGATCAGAAATAGGAAAGTGTGCATCCACCACCACAGGAACCCTTCTTTAGGAAAAGTATGCATTTTCTTTGTGCTCTGCTCCTCAGCTTTCACTCTATGAGGATTACATATGTATGCTAAAAACTCACAAGTGGTGTCAAGTAAACAAAACTACTCAGCTTGGAAAATGTCAGGGTTTCAGCTGAATGTAGTTGTGAAATCCAATAGAGGCTTTACGCAGTCTTGAATTAAACTGTTTCCAATTATGATGTTTTTTTGAGCTCTGATTACGACTGATATTATTACATCTCGAGACAGCCTAAAAGCAGACTGCTGCAGCAGGCTCCAAATACAGGTTTTATCCCGCCTGAGCTAGCTTTACATGGCTGTTCTGGTGCTGTCAGCACTGGTTTTTTCCTAAGAGTTATTATGGTGGCTTCCAGGAAAAAAAAAAAAAAAGTCTCAGTATGATTCACAGGGAGACCCCAGAGGTATATCACCAATTACCTGAGGGAAACGGACTCCCAGGAAAAGCTATGATCAGCTACAGAACTACAAGACGTCCCCATCCCTCAGTCTGCCCTATTTTTATCCGTTTTCCAACCTCAGGAGTTTGAGTTTTTTCAGTAGTTCTGAGTAATACTTTGTTTTGGAAAACTGTGCATTACTCTGATCTTTGCTTCAGTGGACTTCAAGAATAAAAATTACCTGGATGGACAAACCGAGGGAGCCAAACCAGCTAGTGCTATCATGGGTCTCCAGATTTCCCTCAAAAAGGAAGCCAGAAAGGCCAAAGAAAAGGTCAATTTGTGTTCTCAGTTTCTTTCTGAAAAGCGTGCCTGGCCAGGTTTTTAGCACTAGAAGACACTAACAGGGTCATTGGGACTAACGTTCCCCGAAAGGACTCACATGGCAGAAGATCATGGCCTGGGCAATGGTGATAGCGCCATAGATATTACAGAGAGCCTGGAACTTCTCATCTCTGTTATTGCACAGAACGTAATACTGCTTAATAGTGTCCAGTGTCTCCTCCTCTCGCTTTAGTTTGATAATGTTTGGGTCAGGAACAACTTTTTGAGCAAACTTCCACACAGAATCCTCAAAAGTGGCTGAAAACAGAAGCATCTGGCAGTCCTTGGGGAGCATTCTGCAAGAGAGAGCAAAATGGGCAGAGCTCCCACGCAACACTGTCACCCCCCTGAAATCCTAATGGGATTAATGCTACAGGCAAAGCAGAACAATAACCTCAGAACCAGTTATTTCAGTGGCTGGAAAGACTAATGCTAATCTTACCAACACCTGATCGTTCCCTCACAGACCAGTGGCATCCAGACTTGCATTCTTAAAAATGAATAAACCCTGCTCCAGGGACAGGCTTTTTATTCTGTAAGAAAATGAAACTGCTTGTCATGCCCTGACATTCTGCCTCTATTAACCATCTGGATTAGAGCTAAATATATCATTTTAATCTTGTTGCTTTATCGGTGAAGACACCAGCCAAGAATCTAGCCCTGCTGTCCCTACGTTACAGAATAGCTACAATTAAAAGAAACAAAAATCACCTCAGGCAACATACACCAAGTCCTTACCTCTGAATGCGGATGCTCTGGTCCTGATGGCCCTGGGTTGCTATCATCACGTCAGCCTCATCCAAGACGAACACTTTGATTTTCTTGGGATCTATGAATTTCAGTTTGGAACACCAGTCCAGCACAGTGCCGGGTGTGCCGATTACAATCTGCTCGGAGATCTTCTGACCTCTCTCCACTGCCGAGACAAAAAGGAAGGCTTTTATAAGATGGCTGCACAGACAGTGAAATGCTCTGCCCCTCTCTGAACCAGCCTATTTAACCATCTGACTGCTCTATTGTTCATTTACTGTATTGCACCTGACAATCATTTTCTCATTTACAGTCTGTTGGTAGCATTTCACCTTACTCACATTTATTGCCTCGGACAGCATATGCAAGTTTCAGCTCTGGATAAAATTTTCCCATCTGTTCAATCACTTTTCCTGTTTGAAGTGCCAGCTCGTATGTTGGGGAAAGGCACAAACACTGGAGGGACAGAAGGATAACGCGTTTGAGACGATCAAGGTCCTGGGCAACACTATCACACTTGCTTTTAAAAATCCTTATTATTGAAGTTTTCCTGAAAATGAACATGCAAGCAGCTGAACAGTTTGTGAAAGCCCATCGGTTCTACTTTCTGAAACAAAGGGAATGAGTTGATACAATACAGTCGCCTAGCTGCTGGCTTTCTGTGTTCAGTTCTGCTCCTCAGGCTTAAGAGTGCAGATACTCTGCTAGGAAATATATATGCACAGTAGTGACAAGGAACTCAACACCTACAGTTAGAGATAAGAATGGCATTTTTTAAGGAAGGAATTCTAGCCTTGATAACACTGCTCACCTATCTCATAAGGAAATTGGGTTTAAAAAGCCCCTTTCTTGGCATTTCTGCTCTGTTGTCACAGGTATCTTCTCTTCAATCCCAAATTCCACTTACTTAACCCCTTCTGCCTGCAGTATTTCTCTGATTTAATTTCTCCCAGAATGATATCCCCCTGATTTAACTCCTCACAGAGCAACGGCTTCCTGAGTGATGCAAGGGAGGGACTGAAAGGAACAAGCTGTGAGCAAAATCCACGTCTTTTGCGTTAAAGGCATTTTGATAGATCCCCAAATCACAAGCCCCTGCTAAGCACTTTTACATAAACGGCATTGCAGAGATGGGTTCATCAAGCTACAAATTTATTATCAAAGGTCTCAACAGAAGCCCAGCCTCTTCACTAGGTGGCACTGCACCACCACGAAACACCCCCAAAACAGCCACGTCCCAGAAACTTCACCTGTGGATACTTGTTCCCAGGTTCAACACGACTGAGCATGGCCAGGACAAAGGCAGCCGTCTTGCCAGTACCAGACTGAGATTGTGCGATCAAGTTCTGTGGGCTGCAGAACATACAGCAGATGTGAGCTCAACCAGATGAACCACCCAGACAACATATTCATGGGGTTGAATGACAAAGAAAATGCGGTGAGTGGTGTTTTAATACCTTTTAGATTTACCACTGCTCTGGACTGGTGGCTAACTTGACCAACTATGCTCCACAGGGCTGAAGTTACTTTCTGCCCTCTACCAAGTCTCTCTTTCAGCACCTCTTGATTATGGAGATTTGGAAGGAAAACTGCAATTATCTGTCAGTACTTTTCCATTTTGCACATCTCCCCCTACTGTCTTAATACTTCATACATTTCAGCGCAGGGGTGCGGAGAGGAAAACCAGCCATGCAGGCAACGCAGCATCTCAACTACTCCCACCCACCCAGGATTTCTGGAGCTATGTTCCATAGCAGCCTTATCATTTCTCCCCTATGCTGACTAGGAAAATTGGATTGACCTTGGCCAAACGTTGCGGCACTGCGTGTTCAGTACCAGCCCTAGGAAAAGGACAAATCCAGGGCTGCTGTCACATAGTTTGTGACCACAGAAACACCATGCCATGGGAACCCTCTCACCACAGCCTGGACAGCTCCCCCATCACCATCCTCCCCTCCAAAGCTCAGTAACAGTACACTAAATCTTTCAAATCCTTCCTGTACTGGAAGGGAGTAGAAAGTATGTGTACATACGGTTCAGCAAGCATCATGGGCAGGGCATTCTCTTGTATCTTAGATGGTCTGTTGAAGCCCATGGCATAGACTCCTTGCAGGAGCTGTGGTTTCCTGAAAACAAAGGAGTTTTTATACCGTGACCTATTAAAGTACATTTGGTTTTCATTTTTGTACAAAAAGGCAAGAAAAACCCTTGCAATTGGACCTAGAGCCGCTCCTTTCTGTGCACCTGCTATAATTGTACCGGTGAAGTGACTATGATCAGTGCCTAGAAGCTACAACAAGTGACAGCAGAAAGTTTGGAAAGGAAGCTTTGCAAAAACCCCTTGATATAGTAAGTCAGCCTGCATGCCTGCCTTTCGCACCTACACGGAAAACCTTGTGTCACAGCTCTAAGGCTAGCGCTGGGCTTCTTGTCCTAAAGCAGCTTTTCAGACAATCCCGGGAATCCCAGAGCAGAGAGCATTAATCCTGTCCTTTAGGCCAATCTCTCTTCCTCAGCCATGCCTAATCTCGGCGCCAAAATTATCACTCCTTGAAGACTTACAATACGGGACAAAGCAACCTCAGTACATGAGGAACAGAATGAAGCATAACATCATGAAATCATTGCAAGGACTTCAGTAAGTCGAGATGGATTCTGTAATACAAACTGATGTCTTAACACCAGAGTGATACTGGCTTAGTGCACAAAACCACTAAATGACCAATAAGCTTAGTTCACCATGACTACACCTAGCGATCCACTGTTATAACCCAGCAGTCAAACCTAAGTGTGCGGTGATACTGCTGGTCCTCAAATGCTCATCAGTTGCTTTTTCTCGAGGGAGCTTTCTAGTCTCAGCAGACACTTGTGTAGACAAGGAGATCCAAGAACAACCTAAAATTCAGGTTATGGTGCTAGCAAACTCTTTGCTGATGACCTCCAAGTGCTTACTGGAGTGCTGTTAGTGGTGCTCAGAAGTAAGCGCTTTCCTTTCAAAGCAGGCTACAGGTTTCCTGCCTACCATTTCCTGCTGTTAAGAACTTCCTATTCAGCACAACATGCTTTTTAAAAAATCGTATATTACTTTCAGACAATGTCTGGAACAAAAGCTCTTTGAAAACATAACCTTGTGCTGCTCAGAAGCAAGGACGTACAAAGCCCAACTCTGCAACAGTTGCCAAGGATACAGCAAGTCATAACAAAATGAAGACTCAATTAGTCTGGCTGCCCCCATCATTAACTCACTTGGATTGTTTGGCTTTTGAAAGATGGGAATTAGTCTAACAGCCACTACAGGACCTCAGCTTTTCCTGTAGACATTCAACCACTAACATTAACGAAGTGAAATGACATCCTGACATTTCACGATGGGAAGTCTCATCGGCTCCAATTTCCCCACAGAGCTTGCAAAAGAGCAACAAAACTGAGATCACCAATATAACCAACAACAATCCCAGCAGGACAGCCTCTTCAGCACATTAAAAAAATATATAAATCTATTGTGCCTTAAATACAGCTATCATTGCTTGAAAGCTCCACTGGTAAAGGTATTCAATAGGAAAGGTCAGAAAATACTAATGCTAGTAGTCTCTCCAGTACATAAATCCAGTTGGCAGAGAAAAGATAAGCTTTTCCCGTTGTGCTATTCACTGCGGCTGCTGGACCTTCACAAATAACTGTCAGAAAACAGGCACAGAAGATGGTTGTGTTCATTACTTCTGCCAATAAAACAAATCTCATGTTTTCCAAACCACTGCCGTGCTGCTGGAACACCTGCTCCGAGCATCCCCACATTTGCTGGAGAACTGGTGGCCAAACAACAATGCCTCTGACACAGAAAAGGTCTCACTTTGCAATTCATGCAACCCTGGTGACAGTGGCCATGGAAGGACAGCCTTCCCTCCTCTGTTCACCTCATCCAGCTTACCACACGCCAGCTCCACCATGCATTTGAAGACCAAAAACCATACATTAAAATTCAGAACAGTGTTGCTACAGCTGGTTATAGAAAGCAATGCTAGCTCTACACAGACTAGGAATTAAAACGAGCTTGCTTCAGATGGAAGCCTTCACAAGGCACCAAGATAAAATAATTCTCCTTGCATTGAAATAAAACAATAAATGATATGCTAATTTATTAACGACAAGTTTGCAGTAACTTGAAACAGAAACCCATGCACTTTTAAGTGGTATCTCCTACGCAGCCAGGGAATCTATGAGGACACGAGGGGAGACTCTTAACTACCTGATCAGCTCCAAACTCACATCTGCTCTTTCAGTCTAATCAGAAGTGAGTCGGCGCTGTTCTCCCTGAGTTCAAGAGCAAGGCTTCCTACAACTCAGTAGGCCAATCAACACGCTGAAAAATATAGTCATAAGGGAGCCTGTTTTATATTTCTGTTCCCAGGTTTTAACAGCTCAACACAGAGAAGGCTCTGGCTACCCTTCTAGCAGCTTTGAACCGACAGGCACTTACAGTCGCAGCTCCTCAAAAGACTTCACGGAGTAGAGAGGTGATGTGGGATCCCTCTGCAGCACCTCCACTTGATTTGTTGTGTCAACCAAATTGCTGCGAATTAGCTTGTTCAACAAGGACTGGGCAGCTCTGTCCTCTGTTGAAAAAGGAGGTAGAAAAAAAATAAATTGCAGCCTGTTTCAAGTGTCGCTCCCACTGAAATGCTGGCATCGCTGAACCAGTTAAAAAGGACAAGATGCATCCAAATACTGAAATTCTCTAATAGAGAGCAATGTCATAAAAGAGCCCAAATTTTCTGAATAAGACATCTATCAAAATATCCCAGAAATACACATTAAATCAAACAAGCACTGTTTTAAGAGGGACCTTAACAGGTACAGAACTCTGTTTATTTAAGGTATTATAGCTTCGCATCTAACTGGAAGGTGGGACAGGGCTAAAAGCCTCTTAAAGCCTCACTATTATCTGACATGTGGGCAGACACCTTTTAGGTTTTTTTTCGGAAAGTCTGAGGACAAACGGTACTTTGAAAAGATTCCAGGGCTGAAACGCAGCAAGGGTTGAGGTTAAGTGAGATCAAAACAGAAGGTTAAACTACTGCACTTTGGGGTTTTGCTAAAAAATCTGTTTTCTAAAGCCACCTTCTGAAAGATTTAGAGCCATTACCCACCTCTTAACCGCCATTTCATAAATGCAACATGTTGGTTGCTACAGCAATTCCAGCTCCAGGGTTATCCAACTGCTCCTGTATCCAGTCCTGCCTTTGAGGATACTGCTATCCCCTTATTTCTCTCCACTCTAATCCAGGAGTCTCCCAAGTTATTACAGGACCCAATGGCTTTAAAAGTATTATGGAAGAAGGACATGTCTTACAATTAAGTCCTTGGGGCAGGATACAAGATCATCCATCCTGAGACATAAGGCAGACTTACTTTAAGTATATACGAAATTAGTTTCTTTTCAACATTCCTTGCCAAAGTTTTTTTTCAAGACGGCACTTACCCTTCTCCTCATCCTCCGTCTTCTCTACATTGTCATCTGCCTTGACAACAGCACCTAAATTAAATTAAAGCAGACGGTTTTGTGGCAGATGTGAGGCCAGGCAGCCCACACCCGCAGTTTTAGGTTTTGAATATTGTGGGAAAAGCTACAAAACAACCCATTTTCCTGACAAGAGCCCTGCTCTATTGGTGCACAGGAGAAACCCAAGTTACATCTTGCTCTGTACAGCCAAACCAATGGTTATCAACCACACCAACAGATTTTGCCCGCACAACTCCTTAAATGCAGCAAAACATGATTTTAAGAAGTTAGCCTAGCAAAACAATGTGCTAGCCAGATATTTAGTCTACGCTGCTGTTTAATCTTAGCTTTATGTTTCCCTTTTCTGGAATTTCTTGACTAATCAGGAATTTACTTTGGCAGCAGTGCTCCAAACCCAACAGAAAAACATTACGCCCTTTCTAAGACCATTTGGGTGGCTGTAACTCACCATTGGCATCTGGTTTGATTTTTTCTTCCTTCAGATGTAAACTGCTCAACTACAAGTGAGGAAAAACACAAAATCAGGGTCATTCAAAGCCTACTGTACCTACATTTTACTACTGGCCAGGAAAACCTGAACTTTCATCAAGGCTTCCAGATTTACTGCCAGCTAAAGCTATTGCAGAGGCCCCAGCAAAAACCTGTGCTCAAAGGCAAATGAGATGAAGTTAGCAAGATGAACTGATTTCAAGAGTTTTAAGACAAATACAGCTCTTTCTAAGCTTTAACAACAACACGGAGAAGGGGTTTGTTTTCTGTCCCTGCATCTCTGCTCCCTAATAGCTCTGCTGCGGGCAAATGGGAGAAAATTTACGTTCCAGGACAGGAACTTGAGCCAAGTGCAGTCCTGACCAACATAAGCTGCCCGAGGACGAGTCCCTCTCGCCGAGGGTTTGTTTTACCACCAGAAATGTGACAGGGAAAGGAGCCCTGAGGGTCCTGCTGCACATCAGGGGGCTGAGTAAATGCTCTCTATGATAAAGCGCAGCACTTGAGCGGCTCAGAAAAAAACCCAACAAAAAACCCAACACCTCAAACAAATTTAGATCTTGTCACAAAAAAAAAAAAAAAAAAAAAAAAGAGGAAAAGGGATTTATTGGGCCCCTGGAAGAAGACCGCAGGCTCGGTGACCACCTCTAAAGTGGTGCTGCTGACAGGGCTGTGTGTGGATGTAGGATGAAGGGGAAGGACAGGGGCCTCCCTGCTCTTTTGGTATTCAAAAAAAAATATGAAAGGAGTTAGAAAAGAAATTTAAAAAGGAAAAAAAAGGGGGGTTTGTTTTCGCTCCTAAAGGAAGACCCCAGGCCCAGGGACGCCCCGAGGCGGTGCTGCCGGCAGGGACCCCCGCGAAAGGGCAGGAGAGGGGCCTCCCTGCCCCTTTCATAAACCAGAAAAGAAAACGAGGAGAAAAGGGGTTTCCGGCGCTGGCTGTTTTCTGTGAGGAGGAGGCGGCGGCGCAGCCCCGGGGGCCGCGCGTCTCAGGGCCGGGCCGGGCCTCTGCCAGAGGCGGGGGGGGGGCCCCGGCCGCCCCCACCCCTCTCCCCACTCACCGACTCGGCCGCCGCCTCCTGCTCGTCCACGGCCAGGGCCCAGGAGTCGGTGGCCATGTCCGGGCCGGGGGGCGCTGGCGCCGGGCTCGCCGTGAGGAGCCGCAATGGCGCCGGGCGCGGGAAGGGCGCCTGCGCCGCCCGCGGAGCGCCGCCCCCCCTCCCCCGCCCCCTCAACGGCCCGGCGGAAACCGCGGCCGCGGCGGTGGCGTTCCGGGAGCGGCCAGTTCCGACCCCCCCCTCATTCCGGGGAATGCTACTAAAGCGGGGACAGAAATGGTGTTGGGAGGGTGTGGGAATGGGTGAGGAGTCGGTGGTCCACCCCGGGCTGGGTTGTGGGGTGCTGGGGGTCAGGCCTGGACCCGGTGTGGGGCCTGGAGCCGGTGCGGTGTGGGGCTGGGGTCAGGGCCTGCCTCACTGCGGGGTGTGGGGTCCGGCCCCCCTGTGTGGCGTGGGGCTGGGGTCAGGGCTTGCCTCGCTCTGTGGTGTGGGGCCTGGAGACGGTGTGTGGTGTGGGGCCTGGAGACAGTGTGTGGTGTGGGGCTGGGGTCAGGACCCTGCCTGGCTGTGGGGTGTGGGGCCCGGCCCCCTGTGTGGTGTGGGGCTGGGGTCGGGGCTTGCCTCGCTCTGTGGTGCGGGGCCTGGAGACGGTGTGTGGTGTGGGGCTGGGGTCAGGACCCTGCCTGGCTGTGGGGTGTGGGGCCCGGCCTCCTGTGTGGTGTGGGGCTGGGGTCAGGGCTTGCCTCGCTCTGTGGTGCGGGGCCTGGAGATGGTGTGTGGTGTGGGGCTGGGGTCAGGACCCTGCCTGGCTGTGGGGTGTGGGGCCCGGCCCCCTGTGTGGCATGGGAGCGGGGCTTGGGTTTCCCCTATAATGGAGTCCCTTTGGGAGCCGAGGCTGGGGGGAAATCACATGGAGGCTGTGACGCTTGCGAGGGAACCGTGGCTCTTTCCGTCTCTGAAATAGAGATGTAGGTGAAAAACAAGGTTGTAGAATGAGTCACGGAGGTGTAGAAGTGGCAGGAACATGGAAAAGTCGTTTGTGTCCTGTCTCTCGCTGCAGGGCAGGAGCTGGCTTAGACCTGGTATCAAACCTCTTCTTTAAATCTCCTGGAATAAAGGTGAGAAAAAGGGGAAGTAGAAAGGAAAGAAACGTGGGAAGAGCCTGCGGGATTTCTTTGCTGGGCTGCCGTTCCCTGCGCAGTGTTTGTGCTTCCTCGAGTCTTGTGTGGAAGGAGCAGCCTTTGAGGAGGGTCTTAATTTGGTTTTTTTTTTTATTATATGCAGCAGGACTAGTAAAATGGCCAAGCCTGTAGGCATCAGCTAGAAGTTCCCAAGGCGGTGGTTACTTCCTTGTCTCAATATTCACCCTCCCTTTTAATGAAGACACAGAGCCACTTTGTTCCCACAGCCTGAAACTTTCCATCTGAGCCATTATTTCTTTCTGTGCACGAGAAATCTTGCCCACACCTCACGCAATTCTGCTGATATTGATGCATTAGCCCAGGCAGGACCAAGCCCTTCACTGTTGCTCTTCAAATGCCCATCTGATTTTTATTTTTTTTTTCCCAGCTATAACCTGTGATTATTGAGTATTGTCATCTGATGCTTTCCCCCTGTCCATCTAACTAAGTTTCCTCTTCGGAGGCGAGAGCCCTGTGTCCCTCTGTATGTCAGGATCCCCCGCCCCCAGCCACACACGTGAACTTTGGGGTCTGGCAGTTTTGTAGAGGTGACATCATGGCTTTTTTCCATGGCAACTCATCACAGTGCCCAGGAGGATGCTGAACGCAGGAACTGAACGCGAGGAGATTTTCAATGGGAACAGAGCAGGCAGCTGAAAGCAAGTCTGAGACATTCATTAATAATTAGGGTAAAAAGAAAAAGGAACATGGGAAGTCCCAGAGACGGATGGGCACTTTAGCTGCAGAAAAAAAGAGATGCTCGTGCTTCCCAGTGTAATGTTTTCTTGCAGAGACACACACCTCCAGTAAAGAGATGTAATTGGGATTAGCCCCATTTTAGAGATGAGAAAATCGAGGCATAGGAAATGAGGAGAACTGCCTGTGGTTAGGCAGCGTTGGCTGGAGGCAGACCTTGCCAAGCCCTCCTTTCTAATCCTCTACCTTAGCTGCAATAATTTATTGGGATTTTCAAGGCTCTGGGGACTGCCGGTGAGGTGTGATCATGCTGGCGGTTGTGGGTGTTTCTGTGTTGCCTCTTCTGTACATGAAGAAAGACTTTTCTCCATCAGCCTCTAGGGCAGGGGTGGGTTCCTAGAGCATGTGCTCAGCCACCCGTAAAGGGTCCTTGATTTTCCTGGGCACTCTGCTGTCATGTAATTAAATATTTATACTTTTAAACATGAAATAAATATTCAGATTAATTTAACATTAATTAAATACTTAATTCCCCTCATCAGTGGACTTTGGCTGCGCTAGAACTGGAGATCTCAGGAGGGCAGGTGTTGCACCGTGGAATTTCATTGGCATTAACTGTGGTCCTTATCCACCAAACAGGTCGGAGGCTCCTTGTCCGTACACATACCTGCACAGAGGAGGTGGCAGTCCTTGCTTAGGCCTGTGTTACCCCTTTTTATCATCACCATCTACCAACAGGGTGATTTATGTTTTTTTTCCAGAGCATTTCAGGATGAGGAAAACTGCATTTACATACAGAGCAGTGCATGGAGATAAGGAGGAGTGCTCATTGCTCTCCATCTAGCAGGATATTTGGTTTAGGGTTGGGTTTCTTTCTGGGTTTGTTTTGTTTTTTTTTTTCATCATGCCCAAACCTCCCAGCCCATTGACGCAGGGTGTTCAGGGTGTGCAAACATAAGGGCGCTGCGCTTGCGTACTCGTGTAACATTCAAGCATGAGTGAGCTGAATAATGAGTGGGCCAGAAGCCGGGAAAGCCTGCCCTGTGCTTGGCCACTGAATGCCCTTGAGCTGGTCTCATAACTCAACTGCGCTAGTCCCAGGCATGAAACAGGACTGGAAATACTCCTCTGCGGTGCCTTGATGTTTAGAGATGCTGCCTACCACTGGTTATTATCTGACCCTGGGTGGGTAAGCCACAAGTGAAGAGATGGAACTTCTGGTGAGCTCAAATTCTATTTTTAGCTTGTCCTCCCCCAAAATCCATGTCGCATTCATGCCTGTGCTGCAGCCCATCTGATTTCTCAGCTGCTGCTCCCTGGGAGGAGGTGGCCCTTACTGACAGTGGGGTTTCCTAAGCATGGCCAACCTGGAGAAGATGAGGAGGAACGAAAGCCAGTCGAAGGGTCCGGTGAGCTGCTTTGGCACGTGGCAGTACATTTGAACATCATGTTGGTGCCCTGGGTGATGCAGCCTCACCCTCAGTGCTAAATATTAGTTCCTGCTAAAACAACTCTGTTTCTGTTCTCCCAAGGTCTCACATCTGCCTCAGCCTCCATGTCGGATCCTGCTCTGTTTTATAAATAAATATGCCACAGCTACCAGATTTGTTGGTATAAATCCCAGGATTTCTCCTGACATATGTTATTTTCTTCATAGGAGCCAAAAGCCATAGTAAGCAAACATTTTAATAGGTGCTGGAAAAATGGGACGTGGGGTTCTCTGTTGCTGATTTATTTGTCTAGCAAGAACCATAAATTCTCAAGCTTCAGGGCTTAAGTCAGCCTCTGGGAGTTGGGCTTAGGGAAAAAGCTCTCGACTAGGCATTTGCTTGCAGAGTTTCTTGCCATTTTCCCTAAAGCATGTCCTTCTCCGTGAACACAAGATGGTTCATTAGGGATGCCATACATCTGGTCACCCCGATCCTCCTATGATGTGGATGTATGTTTAGAGATGAGGGGGAGGAAGAAAATGCTCTGGGTTCATCTGAATGCAGGTGGAAAGGAAGATTTGGGGGTTATAGGGAGAAGATGTTTTAGCACAGAGCCCAGTGGGTGAGTTTAAGGGCTTGGTCTGCCGGTGGTGGTGGATTTACTGCCAGGGATGGGTCTGTGGTGGGACACTCAAACCAGACAGATTTGTGGGTGGGTCCGCATCTCTGCATAGGATGAGGTGGGGGGAAAAAACCCTCTGTCCTCCTGCAGATCAGTGCTGCATTGGGGAGCTTTTCCTCTCGAGGGAGACAGTGATATTTTCAATGATAGCGAGCTGCCTCTCAGCAGCAGCGCCGTTATCACTGAATTTAGGTAGCAGCGAGGAAGAGCTTTAGCTATCTGCGTGCTCTGATGCAGACTCGGCGCCCAGCTCTGCTTTGGGACAGTGGTTGAACTCATGCCTTTCCTGCTGCCTCAGTTTCCCCTTTCATCTACAAGTCGTTTTTCCTGCGTTTAAATGTAAGCTGCTCAGGGCAGGGACTGTATCCCACACAAGCACATCCCACTGTAACAGCATCACTCCCCTTTGCCCGTGGGGAGGGTCCCCTTTAGACCTCCTGTATGCCCCACGGCCCGGGCGCTGCTCGGTGAGGGGCTTTGGGATGTGCCTGGGGAGGAAAGGGTGGATAAGCAGAGAAGAAAACACCAAGAGGAGAAGAGGGGAGATCTGGCCTAGGGCTGCAGAAGACCTGATTTTGTGGGGCTTTAGGACGCTTTCCTTTTTTTTTAAAAAGAGGAGGGGGAGGACAGAAGTGAAAGGCAATGGGAAAAAGGGGGGGGGGTTTCCCCTCCCAACAGCTGCTGCGGAAAACCTCACCCTGGGGAGGCAACTTGCGGTGATCGGTAAGATAAGTTCGGACGCCGGCTTGCATCTCTCTTTCTCTGCCAACTTGCCCATCTCAAGGGCATCTCCTCTGCCCCGGTGGGCTTCGCCCCTTCCTCTGCAGCCCCTGGGAGCAGGAGGGGAGCAAGGGGAGGAGGCAAGGAGAAGCCAGCGGTGTGTGTACAGGGTGATTGTCATGGTTACCTCCCTGACAAAACAGATGGCTCCACTTAATGATGGTCACCCAAACAGCTCCGGAAAGTGTGCGCTCATCAGCTGGCTGTCAGTGGGAAGCAGGGTGCTGGCTCCCAGTAGCGAGAAACCCTCCCCAGCTCCGGGGCAGAGCTTCACCACAGGGGCACATGTTGCTGCAGTCCATTAGGTAAGCCCCCTTCCCCATCCCAGACCCCCATGGACCACCCCGCAGCCCCAGCATCGCTGCCTGGTGGAGAGGGCCCAGGGGAGGGTATGGAGGGGGGCGAATGCCACAGGTTGCTGAGGTGGCTGTTGTGCAGTGCTCCCCCCACCCCAAGCCCTGGCGCTTGCTCTCTCTCCCTCTCTCCCTCCCTTTTTTTTTTCTCTCTCCTTATCTCCGTCTCTCTGTGTCTTTCAGAGACAAAAGCAGTCTGAAGCCGTGCCTGCCGCCTTCGGGATTTCTTCTGCCCTTCCTGCCCCCCCAAGCCCAGCTGCGGGCAGTTGCAGGGGCTGGCAGGAGTGGGTGAAGTTGCTCCAACCCCCCCATCCCCTTCCTCCTCCTCCTCCTCTTCCTCCTCCTCTCTCTTCTTCCAGGAAAGGTAAGAAAAGCAGCGGCTACTCTCCAGTTGCTCCTGCACCTTTTTAGCAGGCTGGGCTGTGTGTGCTCTGCAGGGGGGGGTGTGTGTGTGTGTGTGTGCGGGCTGTTACTTCCCAAGGCTGTGCACAATCTCAGCACAAAGCCGCTCTGTGAAAAGATCCCTGTCATAATATTTCTGCAGGCACAAGCCCACACTTTGCAAGCTGCTGCTTCCCTGCCTTGCCTTTTCCCAGCTGGATGGTGAGCCCCTGAGCATCCCTCCCCTCCCCAAAATTGTACAGACATTAATAGTGACTGTCTTCGTCTCCCTGCAGGCAGGGGACAGGGAAAGCAAAGGAGGCTGGCTGGGGGGGGATGGTGCTGGGGGTGATGGGCTTTTGCTCTCCTGGGCAGCCAGGTGGGATATCCCAGCTGTGGACACACTGGTTTGGGGGAAGGGAGGACTGACCTTGGCAGGGTGAGGGGAGACTCTGCTCCCCCCGCTAAGGGCCAAAGCACCAAGGACCTGGCTTGCATTTGCCACGCTTGGCTGGGGCAGGGCAGGACAGGGGTGGATGGAGAAGTGCTGTGCTGCTCCTGGATGCCCTGTGTGTCTCCTTGGCTCTGGGTGTATCCCAAGGCTGGCTGCCTGGCAATTTTAGCCCAGCCGAAGGGTGTGTGGGCTAAAACCTCCCTCGCTGGCTCAGCCCAGAGATCTTCCACACACTGGTGCAGCTGTGAGCCCAGCGAGGCAGGGGTTAACTAAACCTGTATCAGCAATGCCGTCTGCACAGGGACGTGATTGACAGCTCTAGAAACAGGACTTGGGACATGAATCATGGTCCTTGAGACCCAGCTTTGGGGCAAGACTGATGGCCCAAGAGTCCTGCCAGGGGTATGATTGACAGTCCCTGAAATCTGGCTCTGGTGGGGCTGTCAATCACATCTCAACCTGGTGCTGCATCACCCTGGGAAGGGGGACCCCAGTTGCTTATTCTGGGTGCCCTTCTTGGCTGGGTGCTGGCAGGAGCCGTGTGCTCCCCCAACCTTCCCCCGCTCTCCCTATCCGAGGCCTCGGGGTGCCTGTTGGGGCAGCACCAGCTGGCTCCCAAAGGGATGTGTGCTTCTGGCCAGAAATCTTTGTCACTGCTTTGGCAGTGGGGTACCATGTTGTCACCCTTCAGCGGACCTGCAGTGGCTCTGGGGTGAAGCACAGCGGCTGTTTTGCTGGTTTTCCCGGCAGGTTAGATACTCTGCGCTTCCACTTTGAGGTGAGGGAAGGCTGGAGATGGGAGAATGGCTCCTGGAGCTTTTCACGAGAGGTTCCCACAGGTCTGCCAAGGTGGATCCACATCTCTTCCCGGAGGTGCTGCTGTTAATCAGCAAAGCCTCTCCCCCCTGCCCTGTGCAGGAGCTCGGACAGGAGAGTGCTGTATGTGCCATTTCGGACACTGTTTGTTCCTATTGCTTCCTAGAAATGTTTTGGGGGGTTGATGCCAGTCCCCTGGCAAGGTTTGAGCCTCGTGCTTTGGGGGGCAGTGGCTGGAGGGGTCCTGCATGTTTTAGGCGTGACCTGCAGCTGATGCGGGTCAGGTAGGGATCCCCCTGCAACGTGCCCATGGCTGCTCCCTGAGCCATACTGCCCCTGCAAAACCAGGGGAAATACCAAAGTGTGGCTCTACTCGAGAGCCCCGAAAGTTTGGGCAGCGCAGGGCTTCTCCTTCTTGGTTTTGCAAACAGGTGGGAGTTTGCTTCCCCGTGGCAGTGGCCCAGCAGCTCCCAGGGTTGTGGTGCAACAGGCACCCCGCCACCAGCGAGGGAGGTCCGTCCAGGGCTGTACATCTGTACGTCTCTGCAAGGCACACCGGCTGTAATCATCCTGACAAGCCACTGGATGTCAGTGTTGATTGATACAGATGAAGTGGAAGGACTATTTTACACCGCTGCAGAAAAACAGTCACCCTCCTAGCAGTGCGGCTATGACCTAGGTCTGGCTTGGACCTGGAGGTGAGATTTCCAAGGGAACCCATTTGGGGCTGGTAAGAGGTTACAGCAGGGCGGTGCAGCGATTCAGCAGCCCAAAAATGCATCCGTCGCAACGTGTGACACCAGGGCTGGGCTTCACACGGCCGTGTTCTTGTCTTGGGGGGCAAAAGCAGCCGGGGCTGCCTCTGGACATCTGCCCTTCAGACACCAGGGCCAGGTGCGGATGTGCTGCAGGCAGCATGTGGTTTTATCCCAGCTGCCAAGTGCTGGTTTTGTTCTTACTGGCCTGTTGTTGGCTGTGGGTGCCAGGGACCCTGTGGTGGTGGCACTGCTGGGACCCCAGCCTGCTTCTGGGAGTTGGGCCCTGTGCAGAAGCCAGGCTGTGTGCTCAGAGTTTGCTGTGTTCTTCTATTCAATGCATGAAAATACACCTTAGAAAAGCATTATTCTGCCTCTGTCTTTACTACACGTGCTCAAAAGCCAGATTTTTTGAGGGCACATCAGTGCTTAGAGATGCAGGTAGGCACCCAGGCAGCTCTGAGCAGCCATCCAGGCATCGCACCCCCTTTTCAGGCACATAAACACCCTTTCCAACCCAGTCCTTTAAAATCCATCCCTAAGCCTCACCCGTGTGTTGGGGCAGGCGCCTGCAGCCAGGTGGAGTGGCTGGTGCAAGCTCTGGGTGAGCCTGCATGTCGCAGTGCCGTCTGCGCTCCAAATCAAAAGCCCTGCGCACTCTGGACGTCATGGGGACCGTCCGCAGACGTCAGTGCAGCATCAGTGCCTTGCTTGTAAATCGTGCACAGAAATTGGCCAGGGGTATAACCTGGAGTGGGGCGAGCACATTACCAGCATCGCTCCCTCCTCCGTGGCCATGAAGAGGAGCAGACTGTCAAGGAAAGAACATTTACAAAGCAAGGGGGGGGAAAAAAAAAAAAGGAAAATACGGTAGCATCCTGGTGTGCCAGGTCCTGTGTGTGGCTGGCCAAGGGATGATTTCTGTCCCCAGCTCTGAGCTGCTCCCTGGCTGATGGGATTATGGGTGTGGGGTATTTTAGGTGATGCAGCAAGCTGGCTGAAGGTATTTGCCAATGGTTTCCCCTTCTCCCAGGATGCCAAACACAGCGTGAGGCCGTGGGTCGGGAGGCATCTGCCTGGGTCTGTGGGTTGGCCCCACGCTTGCTGTGTGCAGGAGGCAGGGCACGTTTCGTGGCAGTGAGGGGACATGCTGGATGCAGGGATGCCCTGTATGGCAATGATGCTGGGGGTAATTTTTGGGATGTGGGATCCTGCCAGCTCCCATCCTGAGGGTCCAGCCCCACGACCTGGATGGAGATGGAGCGCAGGTCCTGGAGCAGCAAAGGCAAGATGGGGAGCAGCCGGGGGGGACCAGTGGTGGGCTTCTGGCAGGGCAGAGGAGAGAAATGCCAGCTCTCCTACTGCTTTCCCCCACACCAGCCTCCCCGCTCTCCCCTTTCCATGCTGCAGTCACTTGATGGCGTTGGTGACACGATCTGTGCGGAGCAGCCCCTGGGCTGTGTTGGCAGGAGCCTGCTGTCTCCCAGCCCCATCCAAAGGGCTTTCGTGGGGGAAGCAGCCAGGAAGAGCCCTCTGAGCCCTCTGTCCTTGTGGGATGGTTTTTGCAGTTGGCATAGCAGGCAGGGCTGGTGCAGGGCTCTTCTGAGCCACGCCGGAGCTGCAGGATGGGTGCAACTCTCCTGGCTTGCTTTGTACAGGACATGGCACGGGGCTCTGCATCCCACCAAGGGCCCCTTAACACTTGTGCTGGCCTGGGTGATGCAGAAATCCCCGCTGGCAGAGCAGCTCCCATGGGAGGCATGTCCTCAGTCTCCTGTGGGTGCAGGAGAAGTGAAGGACTTGGATCTCAACCATGGCTCTGCTGTAAGTCTCTGCAGCCAAGAGAGCTGCCAGGCTGAAGCCACGCTCCTGGAGCCTGAGTTCACCTCTCTGGCAACCCTGTAATGAATTCCCATTGTGCCTAGCATTTTCCCCATGTTATTTCTTGCTTGCTTTCTTCCCCAAGGCAAAATAATACCCCCTCCTTCTTCCCCCGCCTAGGTATTTAATCACTTCCTGATATCTTGATGGCCTCTGCCACATCTCAGCAGCAGGAGGACCTTCATTATCTCTCCCTGTAGCAGGTGAACTCTTGCCAGCTTCTGACTTTACAAGCCCTGTTAGCATGGCTTGGAGCATCTCGGGGTATGGTGGCCTACCCTGAGCTCATGGAGGACTCCCGTGCTGGAGCAGCAGAGCTGGACATGCTCCTGCAACTCCTGACCGCGCACGGCTGCATCCCCCGACCTCCGTGGGCAGCTCCTGGCGCGAGCAGCCTTTGTGGTGGAAGGAGAGGAGAATTTAATCGGGAACAGCCGAGGTTGTTGGCTGGGATTTGGGAGTGTGCCTTGAGCTTACTGCTCTCCATCACCTTCTCCACTGCTGTTTTATTTGCTCGGGTGCCCTGGCTGCTCTCCCCCATCCCAGCCAGCCCTGCTTGCTCTCCCATTTTCCTCTCTCAATGCTGTTTTCCTGCCCGAGTGCTCAGCGAGCTCGTGGCCTTGATGTCTGCCGTTTGCGTCTTCTATGGTATTTGCATATAAAGGTGGTTTTAATAACACAGGACTGCTAGGAAATGAGAAACCGATGTATTTCACTGCTGCTGGCTCCTCCTGGGCCTTGTAAATCATTGCATAAAGCATTGCAGAACCAGCCAGGGAGAACTGCTGCCTAGCAACTTCTCCCGATGCCCTAGGGGAGCTGGATGTGGCCCGAGAGCTACCTGAAAGGTCTCCTTTGAAACCCTCCCTCTTGGGGGAGATGAGCTGGAACAGAGGAAAACCTGCTGGGGAAAAGGGTTGAAATGTAATTGGCAGAAGTAGCCACTTTGCATCTGAATGTCTCCCCTAAGCGAAGCGGAGGGATGAGTCAGCCTTTGCAGAAAGGATCTGGAGATGGGAGGCAGCAGAGCCATGCCACCTCCCCCTGAGGATGGGCAAGGGCGTGGGAGGGCAAGGAGGATGCCTGGCTCTGCTTGCCTGCTTTTCCTTCCCACAGGCTAAAGGAAAACTCTCAGGATCATGGTCTTATCCTAGAGAAGCTTGTCAGTTTGGAGAATAATGAGAAGCAGGGGGGCCAAAAAAAAAGGTTAACCCGTTCTGCCCAGATTCAAGCAGTAGGTGGGTGCGGGAGCTGGTGAGACGCGTGATCCACCACGGCCATGTCGATATCTGGGGCTGCTTGTCCCCCGCCAGGCAGGTTTAATCTGAACCTCCTCCCTTGTGCCGGCAGGGATTTGGGGCAAGTGTTTGCCTTGCATCTTCCCACCAGGGTCTTGTCTCCATCCCTATCTGAACCAGTGGAGCTGTCAAACCCAGGTCACATCCCATCCTGGGTCAGTTGCCTTTCTGTCCTCAGGGCTGCAGAACCCAAAATGAGGTGGCAGGGGCACACAAGTGTTTTGGGCACTCGGGGCTCCTCATTCATTCTCACCCTTCCACCTCTCTCCAGCTCGCTGCGGGTGACCCCACCATCACCGACAAAGCCCCGGGAAGATGCCAGGGCTGATTAACCGGACGACCTGCTCCCCAGTCCCCCTCACTGCGTCAGAGGTGACATCATGTGTCAGTGGCTATGCTTTCGGGATGACAGCCTTGCTCACCTACCGCAACTCAGAAGCCCAGGCTTTTGAAGGCAAGTTTCAAGGGGTGAAGCTCCCAGTGCAAGAGCTACTGCGGGAGCATTAGAGCCAGGGATATCACAGCGCTGGGTTTCTGTGTGTGCCTTAAACCTTTTGATGCTTGCGGGAAGAGTAACCAAGTGTATTGTGTTCTCAGTTGTACCCTTCATGGTCCAAGGCTACAATTTTTTAAGTGTGAAAAATCCCAGGATCATGCAGGGAAGTGCCAAGAGGGAGCTGCCCTGCTGCGGTCCTGGCTGGTGGGTCTGGGCAAGTGCTTGGTGTTGCTAAAAAACCTTCTGGCTGGCAGGTCTCTTTGTCTACCCCTTGGATGAGTGCACCACCGTCGTTGGGTTTGAGGCGGCCGTGTCCCGGCGTGCCGTGACGGTGCAGATCAAAGACAAAGCCAAGATAGATGACACGTATTTCGACAGCTGCAGCCTCCCTGATGGAAGAGCTCGTGACGGAAGCGGTGAGGGGTTTGGGGGCGGTTTAGTGAACGTGGGGAAGAAAAGCAGGGGAAGAGGAATGGGGAGGTGGTGGCTGTCATATGCCATGGCATCAAGGGGGCTCCTTTTGAAAAGTTGAGCCTTGGGTTGTGGTGCTTGTGTCCCTGCAGCATCTGCCAAAAGTGGCAGTCTCATCTGTTTTGGAAAGCATTGTTGCCTCTGGACAGATGAAGGAGTAGTGTAGAGGACTGGGGCTCGGCCTTTTTAGAGAAATGCTGATGTGTGCAGCGAGGGCTGGTTTGGGTATTTGATGGAGGGCTGGGGTGGTCGTGGGAGGCCTGGGGAGAAGTATTTTCCACGGTTGTGACACTGTGTCTCCCTGGTGTGGTCCTCTCTCTATGCAGGAAGGATCATGATGGATGAGGACTTGGAGAGGATTGTTTTTGTGGCTAACCTGGGCATGATTCCTCCCCTGGAAAGTGTTTCCATCTTCATCAGCACCTCTTCTGAGCTGCAGACACTGCCCAGTGGAGCCGTGAGGGTCCTTCTGCCAGCTGTGTGTGTCCCCAGGGTCCCCCAGCCCAGCCTGGAGAATGCCAACAGCCTTTCCAGCCACCAGCTCCGAACGTATGAACAACCACAGGATGGGCTCTGGCTGGGACTGATCTGGGGGGATGCAGGACTGGCAGAGCAGAAGCCTGCTGTTGCTGTGGGAGGCTGGAGAGCTGCTGCAGGCTTTACCTCCAGCAGATCTGCAGTTCCTTAGGGGATAGAACACATGCACAATGTTGATTGGGGTTCACCTCACTGACAGGGACAAGCACTACTGTGGATCGGGGAGTCTGGAGCAAGGGAGCAGGTTCTGCCTGGCTCAGCTGCTGGAGAGCGAGGCCATCAACCCCTTTGAGTACGAGTTCAGCTTCCATCTGGAGATCCGGGGGCCGTGCTTGCTGGCAGGTAGGAGTGCCAGGCTGATTTATCACCACCTCAAGGCAACATCCATGCTCTTCTTCCTTCTCTGCCTCCTGAATGTGGGGTCTGTTTTGGCAAGTTAACTGTGCTGGGGTGGATTTACCAGTACAGTGCTGGCATTAACATGGGGGGGTTGATATGGCAGAGGCATCGTGTAGTCCACTTGGTTCCTGTCCTCTGCCAGCTTCCCTTGCTGTCTCCTCTCCCTCGTCTTCCCTGTCCTCAGTTCCCTAACCGCACCTCGGTTTACATGGGCAGGTGTCGAGAGCCCTACGCACGAGATCCGAGCAGACGCCGACCCCTCCGCTCGCTCCGCCAAGAGCATTGTGATCACACTGGCCAATAAACACACCTTCGACAGACCCGTGGAGATCCTGATCCATCCAAGTGGTATGTGGGCTCTGCTTCCTCTTTGCTGGTCTTGCCCCTTCCTGGGATCCTCCTCCATAGTGCTGGAGACAGCCAGATTAGCTCTGGTTTTGCAAATATTGTCAGGGGTTAGGCTTCCTAGGAGATAATCCCGGACCCTCTCAAGGTTGTCCATGCTGCCCAAGCTCAGAGATATTGCTCTTGTTTCACAGCCAAGGGTGCCTGCAGCTCTGCCAAACCTGAAGTTTAGCTAAGGCTGTTCTTCACTCGATTCTCTGCATTTCCAGAGCCCCACATGCCTCATGTCTTAATGGAAGAAGGTGATATGACACCTGCAGAGTATGAACGACACCTGAAGGGGAAGAATGATTTCATTAAAGGCACTAAGAAAGACCCCAGTGCTGAGAAAAAGGTGAGAACCGAAAGCTGCAGGCGTTAGCTGAGGCTTTCCTTGGGACTGGAGCTGTGCAAGTAAATGATTGCTTGCTTGCTTGCAGTACCAGATATTACACTGGCCCAATAAGCTCTGCAGCATCCTCCCTTGGAGAGGGGCTTATGTGGAGGAAGAGGGGAAAATTCTGCGGTGGTTCTGATAAACCGACTGAGGAAGAAGCTCTGAGATGGTTATTGTGTGTATAATTAGTACTAGTCTAGCATAGCATAATTAGATAGGTACATTGTTATAGCACTAAGGGTATTATAATTATTGCAATGACATAGAATAAAATATTCTTTTAATTGCTTAGTAAATGTTTACCATTTCTGGATAGCTGTCAGAGAGAAATAAGTGATTTTGCTTGGAATAATGAGCTGAACTAAAGACAAGGTAGGAGAAACTTCTCTTTGTTCTGCTGATCAGCAAATAGAAAAATATCTGCTCTGGGATTTGTGCCTCATCTTTCAGTAATTCTGAAGCAATGAGTGACAGCCTAGCGCTTCTGAGCTGCCACATCAGTGTGTCTGAGATCAGTGGAGTGGACTGGTCAGAGCCCTCTGAATTTCCAGGGTGGGTGTCTTCACCTGAGGCACACATCGCACTTGTGTAACCACTGCCCCCGGCTTACAGTCAGCTCCCTGCGGGGATGCTCATTTCCCCTTAAACTCATTCTCCATGTGTCTGAGCCTGGGCCCCCGCTTGGCAGATGTCCCAAACCTGCTGCAGAGGTGCCTCCCTGTGCTGCCATGACTTCTCCTTTCACCGGAGACACATCAAACCTCTTCTCATTCCTTTTGCCCTTCGCTTTCTCTTGCAGCGCGATGCAGGGATCAGGACTGCACTTGCTCGCACGGCAGGCATCTCCTCTAATTGTGTTCAGCGTGCGGCAGGTGGAACGAAATGAAACTCCCACGCTACGGCTCAGATGGCTCTCTAATTATTTCTATGTCTTTAGCATGTCAAATTATCTAGGGGGGATCATTCCGGAGCTGTTTCCCTGCAGGAAACCCACCTCTTTGCCCCGGGAGGACTGGGAAGCAACTGCATGGAGAAGGGCAAAAAGCAGAGAAAATGCCCCGAATATCTGGGGTAGATGATGGGCTAGAATTGCTGCTGCTCAGAGCATGACACTGGGCACCTCTCGGCTGAAATTAAATTAGCCCAGAAATTTCAGCAGTAAATGATAATTAATTCTCCTCCCTCGGTTTGTTATGCAAAAGCCTTGGATGCTTGTCTGCTAGCAGGGTGGTGAGGACGAATGCACACTGGAATCAACTCTCGGTCGACAAGATCTGATTAGTTTACTGTAATTGGGTAATGGGTGAAGGGGAATGGAGGGGAGGTGGGGAGAAGAGACGGCGCAAATGAGATGCTTGCTTTTCTGGCTGACCTGCAGCAGCAGCTTTGAGGCTGTTTACTGAAGGCTTGCCTGTAAAATTCGCTCTGAAGTCAGTGGGAAATCAAGGTTATGGGCTCATCCCGATGACGCAGGGATTTTATGTCTTGGGTCCCCAAGAGCATCCCAGGGAGTGCTGTGGGTAGGTCTGGGGCCATGATTCGGTCCTTGGACAGAGAGGCAGCAAGGATCCCTGTAGTGTGAAATTTGATAAACATCTGTGCTGGGAAAGATGTTAAACAAAATAATGGCATATGGCTGGAGGAAAATGGGGATGGAAAAAGCCCTTTGATATCGCAGTGACTGATTAATTTATAATCCAAAGCGTGAGAGTGAGATGCAGGAGGACGAGCAAGAGTTGGGGTGACAGTGAGGCACTTGTTCCTGTGAATGGGAACTGTCTTTTCACAGGGGTCAGAGAAGCAGCACTCAGGCAGCGCAGCTGAAAGTGAAGCTCGTGTGTACGTGTTGATCTACAGGGACTCTTGAGTTTAGTGAGTTATGTAAAATCAAGGTTGGTCGTTAGCTTGTAGATCTAGGAATATGACTCACGGCTGGAGAAAACAAGCCTGGTTATTTGGGGTCTGGTTTACTTCTGGTGAAACCAGCAAGAAATGGCAGCCTTTGAAAGAGGAAAAAAAAGGCAAACAAAGCCCCTGAGGACCAAGCCGCTTATTGTGGAGCATGTTTCCGCACTGCAGAAACCAGGGATGAAAGGCCACGGGCCGTGCTGATGTGAGGTCCCAGAGCTCCCTCGAAAGCAGCGATGCGCTGATTCACTGCAGCTGAGACCGTGAACCCGGGACTGCTTTATACACACATGACAGCAGATTATAAACCCATCGCAAGAGGTTTTTTCCAGTTTAATTTTATCACATTTTTAATGAAGATTGGTACTTGAAATGGAATGAGGGGAAAATGCAGAGAGCCATTAGAGCTATGTGCAGTACAGAGACATATATCATGCGGGTTCCTATCGAACGATGTCCTGAGTGACCGGTTCGGCTTTGCAAAGCGTTTCAATCTGTACAAAGAAAAATGATAAAAGACATGGGCAGAAAAAACAGCAAACCAGAGGTGGCAGGAATGAATCGAAGTGGTGAATACAGTGTGCTGAGGGCTGTATCTCGCACTTCATTATTGAGTGACCATGGACAAAAACTCCAGTGTGCCTTGGTGGGATACTAAACTGTGCTAATGAACCAGGTTTTCAGGAGGGATCTAATGAAATGTTTGGAGAATCAGGTTTGCAAGGTGCTGTGTAGGGCTAGATCTTTTAATTTCTTCTCCAGGCTCTCATATGAGCATGCAGCCGCTGCATGTGTGCTGGGGTCCCTGATTTAGGCTTTTTGCCAGTGTTTGTCCCCCAGGCAAAGTGTGACCATGGCTGGGAGGAAGCAGGAATCCCATTCACCCGCAGAGCAGCTCTGCAGGGGATACGGACAGAACAACCTGTGGCACAGCCTGAGCTCAGGTGTTGTCACCACTGAGGCCAGAACTAGCCGATCCCTGCGCACAAAAGGCCACGCACTTACATCTTCGGGCACGCAGCCCTGCTCTGATTCCCCTCGAAGTGAAAAGGGGGCAGAAAAATCAACCTCTCGAGCTCTCTCCTTCTTTCTTGCAGACGGAAATCATCAGGAAGCGACTGAACAAGGACATCCCCCACCACCCCGTCGTCATGCTCAACTTCTGCCCTGACTTGAGGACCGTCCAGCCAGACCTCCAGAAAGCCCAAGGAGAGTTTATCTTCCTCATAGACCGCAGCAGAAGCATGAGCGGCGTGAATATCAACCGCGTCAAGGTACCACGCAGGAGGGAAGGTGCCTGCGTGCCAATGAGGGATGAATATTAGAGAGCGGTGGGGGTTGCTGAGCGCTGATGAGTGTTCATTATGAGGGGATGGGGGGTAATTATATGCTGTAGCTTTAGTCATCTCAACTGTGTGGCTTGTTAGGTACCTGCAGCGAAGCTGACTCTGCCTGGTTCTGTTCCTCTCCCTCTTCTTCCTATCAGCACATCAAATGCAAAGATGTTTTCTTTCCCCCTCTTGCTGGTGTGCATGTCTCGTGCATCCCTTCTCCAGTTCTCCTTGTCTCCAGGAGGGCTTGGGGCAATCGCTGCCTAGGGGGGAAACTTCCAGGGAGCTCCAAGGGAAGCTTCAGGGCGATGTGCTGACATGCTGACCATGACATTTTGCTGACGGGCACCTCTGTGCACCCGCAGAAGTCATTTGAACACGATGGATCCCTTTTTCAAAGACAAATGAACACCAGCAGTCTGCTGGAGGATTATGGGCAGTGTGCTGAGACCGCTGGATAAAAAAGGGGCCGTAGAAGAGCCTCGTCATGATATTTCGTAGGTCTGAGGTTCCCTGTCAGGTATGCCTCTTACCCAGCTACAGGTTGGCCCATGAGAGCCAGGCTTGGCTTTGTGCCACTGCCTGAAGGATCTGGAGAGGTTCCTGCCCTGCGCCTGCTGGGGACCACTCTGTCCATCAAAGGGAAAATCACTCTGGTAACTATTTAATTACCATTATCCCTGCCTAACGTGCTTTGGAGGCCAGGTTGGTGTCCGATGCCTGCCAGCTGGCAGGTTGCGGTGAGAAGCTGTAGTCTCTGGCAAAAGCTCTTTTGGAAAGTTTCTGTCTTGATTTTTGGGGCCAGGTAAGCCCCAATAGCCTGATGAAAATCGCATCCTCTCAAGCAGGGCATGGGTCTGCACTGCCCCATGCATCTTTGTTGAGGACAGTGAGGGAATTGCAGAGGCAGGCTTCATCTGAGGGGTTTGGTTGCATTTGGATGTCTGAGAGATTCACCGAGCTGGTGTGTCCCCAGGTGTCCTGCTCACACCCTTTTCTAACACAAGTGCCACCAGATTTGGACCCAAACGCTCCCCTGGGTATGGCTGCACCCCCTTCTGCAGGACTCGCCGCCCAGGGCGAGCAGCGAGGAGCATCATAGCATAGTTTGGGTTGGAAGGCACCTTTAAAGGTCATCTAGTCCAACCCCCTGCAGGGAGCAGGGACATCTTCAACTAGATCAGGTTGCTCAGAGCCTCGTCCAACCTGACCTTGAATGTTTCCAGGGATGGGGCATCGACCACCTCTCTGGGCAACCTGCGCCAGGGTTTCACCACCCTCATTGTAAAAAATTTCTTCCTTATATCTGGTCTAAATCTGCACTCTTTTAGTTTAAAACCATTACCCCTTGTCCTATTGCAACAGGTCCTGCTAAAATGTCTGTCCCTGTCTTTCTTATAAGGCCCCTTTAAGTACTGAAAGGCTGCAAGAAGGTCTCCCCGGAGCCTTCTCTCCTCCAGGCTGAACAACCCCAACTCTCTCAGCCTTTCCCCACAGCAGAGACGTTCCATCCCTCTGATCATTTTTGTGTCCCTCCTCTGGACCCGCTCCAACAGATCCCTGTCTCTCCTGTGCTGAGGACCCCGGAGCTGGACGCAGGACTCCAGGCAGGTCTCACCAGACTGGAGTAGAGGGGGAGCATCCCCTCCCTCGACTTGCTGGCTGCTCTGCTCTGGATGCAGCCCAGGATACGGTTGGCTTTTTGGGCTGTGAGCGCACATTGCTGGCTCATTTCCAGCTTTTCATCCGCTGGTACCTCCGAGTCCTTCTCTGCAGGGCTGCTCTCCATCCCTTCATCCCCCAGCCTGCGTTGATACTGGGGGTTGCCCCGACCCAGGTGCAGGACCTTGCACTTGGCCTTGTGGAACCTCATGAGGTTCACAGTGGCCCACTTCTCAAGCTTGTCCATCTTTTAGCCCATCTCCTTACCCATCTGTCTCCAGTTTCCATGGGAACTGCTGGAGGACAGCCACCTCCGGCAACAAGGATTGGGATGCCGGGGAGCTCATGGATGGCTGCAACAGGTCCCGTGGGACAGGGAGGCTGTCCCCTCACCCTGCATCCACCAAAGGGGCCAGGATATCCCTGAGGTTGTACCCCCTTCCCTCAGCACGTTTTGGAGCCTGGGAATCAGGAGGCATCTCTGCCCCAGGCCGGATTTTTGCTTTCCGACTCACAGCGTGGGCAGATTTAGGTACCGCAGTCTCTGCAGCCTCAGTGGAGGCTGGTTCATCCTATGGGAATGGGGACCCTGCAGGGACAGAGATGTTGCCCAAGAGGTCCTGAACTGGGACTCCCATCTGCAGGTGGGCTGTAAAAACAGGAAAAAGGCTGTTCCCCTTCTGGAAAAATAATTCGGGGGAGATATCGGAGATTTTGGAGGAGATACCTCAAGGGAGAAAACCACTGTCTCTCTTTTGAGTCCCCCATCCTTGTTTATGACTTGCAAATATCAGGGACCTCGTGGCAGGGGCTGTTCTTAGTGGGTTTGGGTGGGTTACGCTTGATGGAGGCATTTGCATCGTCCTCGGCTTGCTGGGTGAGCGGCGTGGCAGGGCTTGGACGTGCGCAGTGAGGAAAGCTGAGCTGCTGGGCGGTGGTGCTGGCAGCGATGCAAACGGGGAGGGGATGGTCCGGCGCGGGCTGGCTGCGTGCAGCCGGGAGGACGCGGTTCGCTGCTGAGCAGGAGGGCACTCGGCCAAAGTGGCTGGGGTGGAAAGTTCAGAGGTTTAAATTCCCTGCAGCTGGTTCCTTTCCCGGCTTGTTGCAGCCGGGGAGAAGAGCCAGGCCTGTGACGGTGCCTGTGTCGGGTGGGCTCACTGGCAAAACTAGGCTAATAACTTCTCTGGAGGCAAACATCTCTTCTTATTGACTTGCCGTACAGATATTGAGTGCAACAGGATCAAGATCAATATTTACCACAAGAAGCAATAAATCTTTCTGCTTGCTGAAACAGAAAGCAAGCATCGGTTGCCCACTTTGGGAAGTGCTTTAACAGAAATATTTGGAAATTTGGGGTTTTTTTTCCTTGTAATTAGTTCCAAGATGGGATGTCAGCGTTGAGATTTGGAAGAGCCGGCATCCCAGGAGCCATCTGGGAAGCAGAAGTATAAATATATTCTCGTAGGTTTGAGATAACAGCTTGGTTTAAAGTACTCTAGAGCCTGTTAAAGGGCAGCCTTGTTCTCGTACATTATTTTGCTGATTTGCAGTGCTCTGGCTCTGCCTCGCTGCTGAGTCTTACAGGGGTCAGGAACTGGACTGACCTGCCACCCATCTCCCTGCGGCCGTTCCCAGGCAGGGGTTTTCTCTGCGTGCAGCTCCAGCACCCACCCTCTGCGGTTACTCGGTCTTTGCCACTGCATATGACAAAGCAAGAAGGCTGCTCTTCCTCATTTGACCTTGGCAGCTTTTCCCTTGGGGCTGGCTCTAGGGTTTCTGCTGCCCTAGGCAGACTGGCAGGAGTCTGCCTTTATCAGCATATAAACCGAAAGAACCAAGCCGCTCCTGAACACTGTCAGCACTATGCTTGAAATTGGCCTCCCTCTCCTGCCACGCTAATTGCTCCTGCTGCCCCTGCAAGCTCAGGAGCAACTTGGGTAGCTCTTGCCCCGTTGCTGCTAACACAAGCTCCGTCCTGGAGTTGTCCACGGCCTCACAAGTCCGAGACAATTTAAATTGCTCTTCCCTTATGTAAAGACCAGGAATAGGCAAGTTAGATAACCACCTCTGGTAAAGAAAATAGCTTAAAACTGTCTCTCCCAGTTATTTTAATTGATGCCAGCTATGAATACAAGAGAATTGGGGATGGGGGAGGCTTTTCTTTCCTTTTGTGTAACTTTAAGCTGTTTGTTTATTTTCTGCAAGTTTGGACATTGAAATGCATTGCATGTCGCACTTCTCAATTTCACACTCTGCTTCTCACCCACTAGCTCCATGCTGCAGTACCGTATTGTGAGCACAAATTTAATCAGTTAAAAACAAACAGAAAGATTTGTTCAGCTCTTTTTTTTTTTTTTGAAGGCTCCCCATTTTCCTTACTGCTGTGGGACCCAAATATCATTAAGGGACTTTGGAAAGAGCAGAGTAATATGCAGTGCTTTCTCGGTGCAGTGCATGTGAAAGAAGCAGTTGTTTTATTATCAAATGCACGCAGCCAAATGCAGGTGGGAATAAGGTGTGATGGCAAGGTAGGGTCTGAGCAGAGCTTTTACTGCTGAAGCTGGGGCGGCCCGGGAGAGACCCGATGTGCCTGATGTCTGCTTGCTTTCCGCCCCCCAGGATGCTCTGTTGGTCATTCTCAAGAGCCTGATGCCAGCGTGTCTCTTCAACGTCGTTGGGTTTGGATCCACCTTCAAGACCCTCTTTCCTGCCAGTCAGACTTACTGTGAGGTGGGTGAAGGGAGAGCCACATTTCCTCGGTGCTCAGAGGGCTCTGGCGTGGAGGCTGATGATTCTGCCGCTGCTTTGGGCAGGAGAGCCTGGCCATTGCCTGCGAGAGCATCAAGAGGATCCGGGCCGATATGGGTGGCACCAACATCTTATCGCCTTTGAAGTGGGTCATTCGGCAGCCCATCCACAGGGGCCATCCCCGACTGCTTTTTCTGCTGACGAACGGGGCCATCAGCAACACGGGGAAGGTCCTGGAGCTGCTGCGAAACCACTCCTGCTCCACCAGGTATGGAGGGCAGCAGGGCTCGCCGCAGCAGGGGCGAAAGCTTGGTATGGTAGGGGACGTGCTTCTCCTTGAACACGGCTTCTCACAGACATCCCCACTTCAGAGACAGAGGCAGGAGAGATTGCTGGTTTGAGCCATGGGAGAACCTCAAAGGGTTTGGAACAGATCCCAGAAGTTCAGATGCTTTTTAAACAATCAAAAGGAGGATAATTGGGCTGACAACTTCACAGGCTCTCGTCTGATGCTTCCTGCTAGGAGAGATTGACACACGAACAATCTTCCTTGCTGTTTTTTTCTATTTTTTTAAAGCACATCTGGGTCTGGCCCCAGCTGCTTCCAGGATGGGGCTGTGCAGAATTGAATATGCTGAAAGAGAGCAATGTAAAAAGCAGCTAATTTGTGCATCGAGCTCCCAGCCTGGCTCCCCAGCCCTGATGACAGGCTGGTCTGGTTTCTCCTCTGCCTCTTTAAGGGGCATGAAACATAAGAAAAATATAAGAAAACCTTAGTCCTCTTCCATCCCTCAGACTTCAGGGCTTATCAGGGAAGCTGCTCTGTGGTTTTTTTACTATATGGAGGTCTAACTGCCTACCAGCTGTGTAGGGCAACCCATCCCTCACTCTTATAGAGGCATAGTGGTGGGCTAAATGCAAGCAGAATTAGAGCGTGGTCTCGAATGACCCTGGAAGGCAGTGCCCAGCGCACCGCCGAGTTGTGTGTGCGGCCTCTGTCTCAAAAGAAGATCAGAGCCTTGTTTAAGAGGGGTGTGAGCCTGACCTAAGATTTGCAGCCAGCTGGGGATTAAAAACCTCTAAGAGAAAAGCCCCTTGTGCAGATGCAGTTTGCTGTTTGAAGGTGGTTTCTTCCTCAGCTATCCATTGCCCTGGCCGAATGCTGTATCCCACCCATACCCATCCCTCCTGGCTTCCTACCGCATCCGTCCCCACCAGGCACTGCTCACTCCTGCCCTCCCTGCCCAGGCTCGAGCTCGGCTCTGGGTTTGCAGCCTTCAGCCAAAACCAAATCCTGACTCATTGAGCTGGGAGTCAGGGGAGAAGCCTCGCCTGGCTGCTTCCTCCTTCCTTGAGAAAACATTTATTTTCATTTTGAGCAGAGATAATGACTGGATCTTTAGTGCTATTGACCACAGACACTCAGCAGGGAAAAGAGCTGAACTGGCAGCAAAGCAGCTTGTTTGTGTTTCCAGAGGAGGCAAGGGCTTGGGGTCCTGCTGGGAAGCCCCTGAGCATCGCAGCTGAAAGCTGCTCTTCAGGGAAGGGATTGAGGTCTGCTGAGCAGAGAGGGATGCCTGTTCCCCACCCTCCTGCCAGCCACCTAAAAGAGGAGCTGGTTTATTTTCCTCCGGACATGCTGGACAACTGCATAGCAGTGGGATAAAGCTGGGCAGGTGTCTTCTGCCTGCAGGGAGTGGGTGTGCTGCATGGGTCTGGGGGTGGGATGGCTTGTCCCCCGGATCCTGACGCTCCCTGTCCCTTTGCAGGTGCTACAGCTTCGGCATCGGGCCAAACGCCTGCAGGAGACTGGTTCGGGGTTTAGCTGCTGTGTCCAGGGGCATCGCCGAGTTCCTGGCGGAGGGTGAGAGGCTGCAGCCCAAGGTATGGCTGCCTGCTTCCAGGAGACTGCCTTGTAAGGCTCTAACGATGCTCCGGTTCAGCGAGAGGGAGGCCACGGCTCACTAGCAGGTCTTATTCCCCATCCTGGTGCTGCCTTTCCAACTCCCACTCAGCAGCAGGTGGGCGAGCGGGAGGGGATGAAAGAGCATCTTCATCTCCGGCTGTCAGAGGGAGTGGGAGGGTGTGTTTACCCTCTGCATGGGGATGGGGAGAAGCGATAGCCGCGATACAGCAGCTTTGGCTTCAAAGGTAGCTGCTGCCTCAGACACCAGCGAGGGCAGAGGAACTGGCATCAAAGCAGCCAATTAGTTTTGAAGTCAGGCTCAGCCCCGGCGTTGCTCAGGCGAGAAGTACCCAGGGTTTGAGGGAGAGGAATACACTGTGATAGCTTTGCTTATTAAGCCAACTTTAAAGCAAAGGGGGAAGCTTCTTCATTTCCACTCTCCCCATGAAGATCGAGTAAACCGATGGGCCTCAAATACACCGTAAGAATGGCTCTGTCTCCTGGTGAAAGCACGGTCATCCGCTGGATGACTAAACCCAGAGAGAATTGGGTCTTTAGCTCCTAAATATCTCTGAAAAGCTGGCTCCCATGTTCTTGATCTCAAAAGAAGGAGTTCAGCAGTCCACCCCTCTGCAGGAACCTGGAGCACACAAAAACCTCTCTAAGACAGAACGGCATCAGCATTTCTGATGTAAATTAAAAGCAAAGACAGTGAAGGGAGGGTTGGGTTTTTTTTTTAGAGAGCTATTAATAAAGAGCTTTGCGGGCTGTGCAGCTTGGTGCCTTCAGCAGTCTGAGGCATCAATTAATGGCCTTATAAAACACAGCCTGGTGTGTCTTCCTGAGCCTGTGAAAAAGCAGTGAACAATAGAGAACATTTGAGCTGTTCTGCATCTAAATCTGGTGTTTGCTTGCCCTGGTGTGCAGGGAAGCTCTTGTAGGTGGCTCCCTGGTAGGTTTGTCCACAAGATATTCACGGATATTGGTCTTCTCCACATGTGTAATTGGCAGAGCATTGCTGATCTCCAGCAGTGGCTTGTGCCAGCAAGGACCTGTACCAAAAATAGCAGTGCTGTCAGTTGGTGCGTGAGTGTCGGGGCTTGGGGCTCGGACAAGTGAAGGTCAACAGCTTTTCCTGGGGGCTGGGGGGGAGCAGGGGATGCTGCCTCACACCAGAGAAAGATACCTTTGGCCACAAGCTCCCACCTTGCTCTGAGCTGGCAACACATGGTGTGAGATCAGCCCTGTGCTTTATCAGTATTTGCTCTGCTGCGCTTGGTATAACCGTGCCAAGGGGCTGGGGGTGCTGGGATGGGTGTCAGAGCAGTCTAAGAGGGAGCAGGCTCCCATCTAAGGTCAGGAGAGGGTAGGAATCAGCCAATGGATTTGTTTGGGGAATTTTTCCCCTTCCCTGCAACACACGACAAGTGCACCACAGCATGCACAACGTCCGGTTGCTGTATTACTGCTCTCCTTTGCTTTCTGCCTCAGATGATCAAGTCACTGAAGAAGGCAATGGCACCGGTCCTGAGTGACGTGACTGTGGAGTGGGTCTTTCCTGAGAGCACCGAGGTCTTGGTTTCCCCTATCAGCACCAGTTGCCTCTTCCCTGGTGACCGCCTGGTCAGCTACGGCATCATCTGTGACACTTCACCCTACGTCTCTAACCCCAGATCTGTGAGTCCAGGCTGCGCTGGCTCATGGGGCCACCCGGGAGCAGGAGTGTTGGTGTGCACATGCACAAGAGGGCATCTCAGCAATTTGTGCATGGTCAGGAGGTGTCTCTTGCCTTCTTGCTCTGTCCTCAAGGGAAATGGTGGGTGAAACATCAGGGAGAAATAAGAGCTCAGTGGATAAGGCCGCTGGTGCACAAGCAGTGGTTCTTCTCGGCTGGGAGGTGGCTGGTGGACGCTGCGGTAGGACCTATTCCCTCTCTCTGCTTTCTCCCAGGACAAGAGGCGGCGTTACAGCATGATGCGTTCCCAGGAGTCGGGCAGCTCTGTTTTCTTTCACTCCCAGGAGGAGGGAGCAGGCATGGAGAGCTGGAACCACTCCAGAGACTCGGAGGGCTGCTGCCCTGCCGAGCGTGCCCCCGATCACCTGGTGGTGGGCAGAGATCCTGGGGGAGAATCGGACACGGACACCGGTCAGATTTTCCTCTGTACAAGCATGGGTGTGATGCCCCTGTCTTTCTAATCAAGCTTCTGTCGCTGCTCTGCCAATTTGCTTGTCTGACAAATAAGTCTCTTTGGCTGTATCTCTGCAAAGAGCCGGAGGGGTTTGCAGGAGGGATGACAGATCTCCTGAGGTTTGAGCGAGTCTATTTGGTTTGGATGTTTTATCCAAACATGTCAGGAAATCAAGCGAAGCCCTGGAGAACTGGCTTCCCTGGAGATTTTCAAAGCAGCTTTAGCTTTGGCCACATAATTATTTACAAGCTTCCCAAGCTGCCCTTGGGTGTGCAGAGGAGAAGAGTGAGCAAATGGGTGGGCCAGCTAGACTGTCCCTGCACCTGCAAAGCAGTCGCTTCCCTGCAAGCCTGACTTTGCAGTTTGAGGTCAGGAGAGGAGGGGAACAGATCCAAAGCCCTGTCCCCAGGGTGTCACCCCTCACCATCACAGTTAGGCTGGGCGCTTGTGTCAGCAACATGTGGCATAAAGCGGCTGGTTGCACCCCAGAGCTGGTTGCATTTCCATGCAACAAGGAGACCTCTGTTACTCACGGGATGTTCTTCCCTTATATTCAGAGATTAACTGTGCTGCTCATCCCCTCAATCTTGTCAAAAGCTATGAGAAATCATGCCTTTCCAAATGAAATTTTACTCTTGCTCTGACAGGAAAATGTCTGCGCTAATGAAATTTCATTAGTAAACCCTTTGTCTTCTCCAGGGAGGTTTGGGGAAGCGCAGTCAGGCTTTTTCTGGCTGAAAACTGCTCAGACAAAACCTCCCCAATCTGCTGTCCTGACTTCCCCAGGAGTTTTGAGTGAAGGCTCTTATTTCCTTTTGTGGTTTAGCTGCTTTGCTTAAAACCTTGCGGGGCTGAGCATGGCCTCCTCAGGGGTGGGCTGCCCACTTCCCACTGGGACCCAGGGGTGGATGGTGCTTGCTGGTCCCGCTCCGGAGTGGAGCTGATCCTCTCTCCCACCATGCAGGAACAGACGTGAAGGCTTCCTCCAGGAGACGAGCGTACAGCACCACCCAAATCGCCGATCACGAGCCTTGCAAGAAGGTGCCCACGGCCAGCGATCCCGGCACTGCCCTGGTGAAAAACCCCCTTCGGAAAACCCACCTGCAGGACCTGCAGCAGGTCAGCCCCGAGCCGTGGCAGGTGGATTTCCAGGTATGTCACCCCCAGAGAGGCTTTGCCTGCAGGCAGAGGCCAGCGTGCAGCAGCAGAAAAATCTCAGATACGTAAGGGAAAGAGCCTGGTTCACACTAGTCCTGAGATATAGATATAGATGATATAGATAGATTAGATATAGATATAGATATAGATATGCATGCCCATGCTTTGTGCTGCAGCACATCACAAACATGTAGGAACCAAGCCAAGCAGGGAGCAGGCTGCGTCCTGATATCCCATAGCAGTGCCTCCGCATGGGAGCCCACCTTTTCTTTGCTAAATGCCTCTCCCCTTCCTCTGTGCTTCACCTTACTGCTCATCTGATCCCCAGGCTGCTGCTTCCTTCTTATTTCCCCAGAGTTTGGCCATGCGATGCAAACTCTCCGTAGGGCTGTGGCACATCTGTGCCCTGCAGGGGAAAATGAAGTCAGTCCCGAAGCAGATTCTCCACTGCCCTAGCTGGAACCACAGCCCATATGCAGTGTCAGGCTGAGACCTGGACCTGTATGATGATGCATCTGCCGAACAGTGTTATGTCCCCTGGCTGCAGCAGATAGCAGGTGAAATTTGGGAAGGCTTTTCAACTGATCTGCGGAAGGGTGTGGACAGTTTTCTCCCATCCTTGGCATCACCAGGATGCTCTGCTCTGAAATCAGCATCTGCAGGGCTGGGAGGACCGGCAGCACTTTTGTTCCCATGGAAACTCAGAGTGGGATGTCTGAGGCTTTCTCTCTTCTGCTGAGGGTTAGAGATTGGCTGGGTAAAGGGGGGATGGGGGTTAGATGAGGGGACGAAGGGGAAGAAGGGCCAGTGCTCCGTAGGGAGGAATGAGACCTCTGCCCTTCAGCTGCAGCAGGGAGGGTGGTGAACAGCATCGCTTGACAAAGGGCGAGCAGTCCTAGGTTTTAGGTGTACCGGTGACCTTGCCTGCATTGCGAAGGTCCACAGAGCATCCTCCTGCCCACAGGATGCTCAGCATGAAGGCAGGGATGGAAACAACTCCCTTCTGGAGGGCAGTAAACGGTTAACAGCATGCAGCCTGGTCTTAATTAATTGCAGCCTGGTTTTGCTATCCCTCCTGCTGCCAGGGCTCCCAGCGGCTCTCCCAGCTCCCAGTCTGGCTGCCAGGGCTTGACATTTTCGGGGGTGTGAACGTGAGTCCTCAGCTCGTCTCTGCACGCACGCCGTGCTGGGAAGGAAAGGTCAGCACTTGCTCCATTCCCGGCTGGCTTCCTCTGGCCGGGAGGAAAGCTCAGGCAGGAGAAAGAGCAGGTTTTGAATGAAAAGGTTCTGGCAAGGGTTTCTGTGACCGGCTTGCTTTTAAATATCTCAATCCTAGCTTGGTAAGTAGCTCCTGGAACTGCCTGTCTCCCATTTTTGCTGGTGCTTTCATAGAGCATCCAAAATTCGGTGGTGATGGAGGCCACATTCTTGCCTGCTGCGCAGAGAAAGCATCTTTCCATCCATCACTGCGATCCACCACTTTTTACCACCTCTGCCCCTTGCTGGTGTTGCGCTAGGAAGATAGAGACTGTTGGTTTTAGGGGGACCTTCCACAGCCCTGGGGACATGGATAGAAACAGCCAGAGCTTGGTGTCTCTGCTAGCTGCAGAGCGGGATGTCCTTGCGGGATGTGGCACTGGAGATGCTGGAGGGGGAAATCATGTCTCCTGAAAGTGGAGAAACAGTCTCGTAAGGAAAAAGAAAAGATAAAAATTCCCTTCTGCCCATCCCCTGCGCCTCTCTCCTTTCGTTACTAAGCAACTGGTCCTTGATCTTTCTGTCTCTCTTCTTTCCTTTGGTTCCCAAGTGAAGTCATTAAAATGTCTGGAGGGATGAAACTCATATTTCACCTTCTGCATGTCTGGGGAAGGAGCCCCTGGGGCCAGGGTCCCTTGGGGACACCCTGCAGGTCTGATGGAGCGCTCTGTCTGGGCACAGATCCCAGCCAGGGCTGAGCAGAGAGGGAGCTGCGTGTTTGCACGATTGCATCTCACGCTGGGATCGGGCAGGGAGCAGACGGGATCAAAAGGACCAGAGCAGGGCCGTGCCATGGGCTGCAGCCACCTCCAGCCCTAACGTTTGCTCTGCTCTCAGCCCTTCGCAGCCAGCTCACTTGTCTCTGCCACAAAGATCCGTGGCGCAGGTGCCCGGCGGCCATCCCTGCTTCACCGGAGCTGCATGTCCTTCTGCCGCGACGCCGACTCCCCACCAGTGCCGGATGGGCTGCAGCAGGTGGCTCCGGGAAGGGGCTTGGGACCACGCGATGCCAGCGTGAGCCTGCGGTCTTCGTCGGACAGCCGGAGCCCTGGGGATCTGGGTAACTGGGGACAGAGGGAGGCACAGCCCGCCTCACCTGGCCGTGCCGGGGTTTCGGTGGCATTGCATTGCACTCTGTGCCACCATGTGAAAATTAGGAAGTATTAATTGTGGCTTCTCGGTGGCTGCGGGGGAATTCGGCTCCCACAGATGTGATTAATTACCTGCCTCTCCCCTCTGTGCAGAGTCTGCCCAGCATCCTTCCTTCACATTTGAAACAGAGACCTCCTCCGACTGGGAGCCCCAGGACTTCGACTTCAGCGCTGCCTGCAGCTCCCCACGCTCCCCCAGGACCCTCTGCAAGGCGGTGGTGAAGGGGCTAAGGAGCAACGAGCCCGAGCAGTGGGAAATCACCTTTGATATCTGCCCTCTCTTCCGAGAGCGGGAAAGCCAGGTGGATGGTGACACAGACCTGTGGAGCGAGACCTTCCACCATCTGGCAGCCAAGTCGGTCATCCGGGACTTTGAGCAGCTTGCCGAGAAGGAGTGTGAAATCGAGCACGGTAACGTGCAGCTCCCAGCCAGCCTGCAAGCTGGCTGCGGGCAGACCCTGCCCTGCCTCGGGGTGGGCTTTCCAGCAGCTTCAGCAGCCTCTCAAGTTAATACTAGGGCAGGCAGTGGTGAAATATTAGGGAATGTCTCACATAGTTCCCAAATGACAGCCCCTTCCAGCTGCCTTGCACTTTTCTTCTGCTTCTTCAGCCTCACTGCACGTTAACGTGCTTGAGCTCATGCTCCTTCCTGCTCCTCTGCTTCACACGTTGGGTGACAGTGATTATTTTTAAGGAGTTAGTCACCTGGAGCTGGGAGGTGGCATCACACTCAGAGGGTCCAACAGCAGCCACACATCACTGCTCTGGGCTGCACATGTCCCTGGGTCCTGTCAAACTTCTCCTCTCTGAAGTGCATCTGTGCATGTAAAATAAGAGCAGAAGAAGCAGTAGGCAGAGTTTAGAGGGATACAGTCCCTGCTGGGCATGGAGACCAAGCATGGAGGTGGGTCTGGGAGCTGGGTCTTGAAGGGTGGATGGAGCCCACAGGGCACATGGACTCTAACCCCGGTGTCTCTCACGTGGCAGGGTCCGGGCGGCGGTACCAGGTCAACGCTGTCCACACCAGCAAGGCCTGCAACGTCATCAGCAAGTACACGGCGTTCATGCCCGTGGACCTGAGCACCAGCGCCTACCTGCCCGCCGCTGTCGAGTACACCCACACAGGTAATGTGGGGCTGGTGGAGGGGTGAAACGTTGTCCTGGGAGGGAGGGTGTTACCTGAGAAACCTCGCTCAGTGCAAACCCTGTGAAGCCACAGCTCAACCCGACACCAGACCTATGTACCCAAGGCTATGGCTGAGCCTAACAGCATGCCTGCCGCTCTTGGTGGCAAGAACCTCTTCCCCGTGGCCAGGCAAAAGGTCTGCTCTTAGGTCTGGATGCTCAGAGATGACCAAGCTTATTAATCTGTGAGTTTTGTTGTCATCATTCGTGTGCCGGTCCCTCTCTAATGCTGGCAATTCCCTTCTCTCGTGCCAAGGGGCAGCATCCAAGCAAGGCAGCCAGAGGAGCCTGAGCTCGGGAAACAGGAGGCATCGTGGCTTTTCCCCTGGACGTCCCCAGTCAGCTTGTGGCCAGAATGGAGACGATGGATTTTACGGCATGAGTAAGATTCCCTGGGGTTTTGTCTCCTTCCTGGTGTTACAGATCTCAGTGGTTTAGTGGTTTATGAAGGGACGTCTTCTCTGGTCTTTTTTTCTTCTGCCTTCTTCTTTGAATATGGTGCTCATCAGACACATGTCTGGCTGGAGTCCATCTCCTTAAATGGGGAAGAAGCTGCAATTTCCCCTGAAACTCCCAAATCACAGGCAGTGGCTGCTGACAATGCTTGGAAGTTAATTGGCAGCCATAACGCAGATAACATGAGGGATGAAACCGGGTGTAATTAGAGGCAAGGGGATGCGAGACACTTGCTTGTCACCAAATCCTCCGCTAATGAAGATGAGTTGGACTGGACCTTGTCTGGCATTGTCAGATCTGCAGCTGAATCAAAATCGCCCCCGATCAGGCTCATTAACCTGATAATGCTGCGGAGAGGGAGAGCGGCCGTGCTGCAGCCCGGCACGATGGCGATTTCAGCTGGGCGGCGTTGCTTATGTGGTTCCTCCATTGCAGATGCAGAGGAGAGCAGCCTGTCGCCCTGCAGCACCCCTTCCTCCTCTGGCTGGGAGCGCTGCGGTCTCCCCGAAGGTAGGGAAAAGAGCTGACGGTACCTG